>NC_022010.1:61773466-61798591 GCF_000317375.1 Microtus ochrogaster
AGAGAAACCCTGTCTCGAAAAATAAATAAATAAATAAATAAATAAATAAATAAATAAATAAATGTACAATTTGGCTCATTTAAGGAACAGAATAGGAGATGGTATCTCAGGTTGCTAAAAGGAAAATCGCGTCTTATCAGACAATTTATATCTCTCCGTGGCAGCAACTGAGTAATTATATGAAGGCACAGAAGTTCATGCAGTTTAACAGGAGTTCAGGCGGGACTTTTGACAGTCTATCATAGGAAAGTTAATGAGAAAAATGCTCGACTTCACTCCAAGTGCCAACCTAGTGGAAAGCTGATTGTAGCCCAAAATATAGGATAGTAGTAAATTGTAACAAATCCTCACTTAGGTAACAAGTGGAAGCCTTCAGGACTGTCTTCCAGGCCCATTACTTTTTAACACTCTGCATAAGTTACAGTGTCTGAATTAGTTGATAACATTAAAGATACAATTATATTTTTTGGAGAAAAAGTTATTGGGTAGAACAGTTCAGTTGCTCTGATTTTTTAAAAGCAATGACTATTTTGTACTAATTTTACAAACTCTCATATATTTTCAGGTTGGCCAAGAGGGAGACAATATTTGAAGATTGTGTTAGGAAAATATATTACTATTACTACTACTATTGGTAATTATATAAAAATTTCTAATATACTCCTGTGGACATAAAAAAATTCTTTGTATCTATCATACATGAGAACTGATCTGGCTGAAATAAATAAATGAAAATCTCTTTTATTATCTTGGAGGGTGGGAGCCATTACAATATTAGAAAACTGCAGATTTTTGTAACAGTGCATAAGCCAATGGTTATGAAACTCATAGGTGATTGGAACCTAACTAGTCCAGAGATTAGGGAAATCATCCTTATGAAAATAATATTATCATAATTTTGACGCAAACATGAGGGCCACTAGAGAAGAAGGGGAATGAAGAAACAGAAGGACATTGTGCATGTCCAAGGTAAGGAAGTAAAATGAATACAGGTCATTTTGAGGAATGTAAGGAATATGAGTATATAACATAAAAACTAAGGCATGAGGCAGATGGTTAAAATAGCTATAATTATTCTTTGTTGACTTACGTGGGTCAGAATATGGTCTTTAATTTTTTTCTACAGAAAGGTTCAGTCTATTCAACCAGCCCTTGAATCAAGAGGACATTGTGACTTACTTTAAACAATTGAAAGTGGCACAATAAGAAACATTCTCCTCAGTCTCCTCTAAATCTGCCCAGTTTTCCTGGGAACAGCCTAAGTTAACCTTATAGAAGACAAGGGAACACGTAGAACAAAGAAGACTGTTGTAGCTGGAGCCATTTGAAGTGAAAGTGCTCTAATCCAACCTGGCATCTGAGTGAGCCCAAACGAGAGAGCAGGATGGCTATGTAGCTGAATCTTTCACATGTCGCCAGAGTGAGTCTTATCAGTGATTCCTACCTAAATCACAGATTTGTGTACTATATGCTCTGACACAAAACCAAACAGATGTCATAAGTCATAAAAGCATATGAATAGGGTGGAGTTGCTGAAGACAATAGGTGAAGCCCTCCATTATAAGTTTTTTTTCCTTCTTCCTAACCTTCAAAGGACCCTAAATGTATTCTTAAAAATATTAAAATGCTGGGTGGTAGTGGTACATTCCTTTAATCCCAGAACTCAGGAGGCAGAGGCAAGTAGATCTCTTTGAGTTCAAGGCCAGCCTGATCTACGGAGGTACTTCCAGGGCAGTCAGGGCTACACAGATAAACCCTATCTTGAAAACCCATCTATATCTCCTTATCTCTATCTATCTATCTATCTGTCTGTCTGTCTGTCTGTCTGTCTGTCTGTCTATCATCTATCTATCTATCTATCTATCTATCTATCTATCTATCTATCTATGACTTTTATACACTGATTTATGAAAACTTAAAGAATTATAAAATACATTTGCTAAGCAAACTTTGTACATATTTCATTTCCAACATGAGTTCAGTTGCACTAGAAAATGTAGCCCTGTCCTGTTCAAATTCAGGAAAGTGTGTTCTGGTGCAAGCATAACAGATATTGTAAACTGACATTCTGTGGTCTACACGTCATCAGTGTGTGGGTGATGCTGGTACTCATGACTTCCTTCCCCATCTGATTCTGCAAATTCAACTCTGTCCTTTTTATCCAGATCTTCCTGCCCCTAGAAGCATTCTATTCAATCTGCATGTTAGAACTGTCAGAGAGAAGTTGCTTGACTGATGTATGATATGTCCTTTAAACTGTGCATTGAAGATACCCTTGACTGACATGTCATCGTGAAGCTGTGGGTACCCGTGGTTGGACAAGCAACACCTCATTTATAAAGCACATGCTATTTCAGGTTTGCATTTGTACTCCTAGGAAAATGCTTTTCTGCTAAGCCATGGTGGCATTACTGAATGCAGCATGATGAGAAGTCACAATCCAAAGAAGGCTCAGGAGAAGGTGTGGCTTTGCCTCTTTTGTCAGGATCCTCTGAGAACAGGACAGAACACAAGACCTTCCTTATATACCTCCTCTCACCAGTTCTATATTTGCAAGTGTGTATTTTCCAGAGTGTTTGTAAATAAGCTGCTTTGTCTCATGGATCTGCTGTAGTCATTGATCATGGCTTTTCATGTCAGTGTTTACAGTGAAATAACCAGCAGCTAATCCCTGGTCATCTAAGTCCTTGCCCATGCAATGGACTCAAAAGAAAATTTGTTCCTGACTTAAAAAGATATACTTGGAGAGACAAGGTCAACTTGCCTTAGGAAAATTAAACATTGGCAATTTTCTAATGTTCTCCCCTCATAAAATCATAATATACTAAATTGAACATATTTTCCTGATTATGAATATTTCAGAATTTCCAAAGTTAAGTTGATCTCAGATGACTGCACAGTCATGTTTCACAATCGCTACTTCTGATACAATTATTTGGAACAATAATGACATTGTTGAGAAACTATTCCTTCTTTGGAGATGATATTGTTCTTTAAATATTATTCTTTTCCAACAATGTTACACGTTACAAAAGGTGTGGGAGGAATGAAACCATTAGAAGCCTATTTGCTTGGCCACATTTTTCATGTCTAAATTCTTATCCCAAACTTCCATTCCCCTTTCTGATAAAGAACCGTGACAAAGGTCATCAGGGGGAAAGTTAATTGGATTCTTTTGCTCTCTTAAAAATGTCTGCTCTCCTCAGGGATTCCTCACGTTCCTGTCAGGAGCCACTTAGGGCAGCCTGCGATATTTCCTCCCTCAGAGGAGATAATGGGTATGTGACTGAAAGGTGATGTTTACACAACAGGGGGCAGGGAGCAAAATTACAAAGCAGGTACCAATTGCCCCAGTCTTCTTCACTTCCTCTTTTGGAAACTACATCCCTCTCCTTGGGTCCCCCAGCATACTCTCATGCCTTCCTCCCTCAGTGAAAGCTGTTCCCCACGAGTCTGCTCTAACTGCATGCTATGAGCATCTTTCCTGTCATCACTTCTCATACCCAAACCTCGCTGAACCCATTAGTCCCCCCATCTTTGAAGGTCTGCTTTTTATTAGAAATTTGTGGGCCAGATCTTGGAAGCACAATCATAACGTTTAACAACCCCACTTCACACTCTCCCATCCACCCACCACAGAACACTGGATATTTCAATAGACACTTCAGAGGGTCGGAAAATTTCCTAAAAAGTTAGAAAACAATTTCAGCCACAATGTGGAATAATTCCATAATGGTCAACAGCTAGAACTTTCCAAGTTTTCCCTTTGTCACACAAACCTTTAGTCTTTACTTTTGGAGAGCTTTTGAGAACTGAAATATTTTATTTCATTCAAAGAAGAAAAAAATGTTGGAGTGTTAGGTAATGGCTTTGTTTTCTTTCTGGTTTGCTGCCAAAAATAAACTGTGCACATACCTCTTTACTTGACCTTTGGTCCTGGTACAACAAAAGCACATTTGTATATTCCCAAGAGTGGTATTGCTGGGTCCAGGGGTAGGTTGATCCCGAATTCCCTGAGAAACCGAAACACTGCTTTCCAAAGTGGTTGCACAAGTTTGCATTCCCACCAGCAATGGATGAGGGTACCCATTCCTCCACAACCTCTCCAGCAGAGGCTATCATTGGTGTTTTTAATTTTAGCCAATCTGACAGGTGTAAGATGATATCTCAAAGTTGTTTTGATTTGCATTTCCCTGATCGCTAAGGAGGTTGAGCATGATCTTAAGTGTCTTTTGGCCATTTGTTCAACTATGTTCATAGCAGCATTATTTGTAATAGCCAGAACCTGGAAACAACCTAGATGTCCTTCAATGGAAGAATGGATGAAGAAAGTGTGGAATATATACACATTAGAGTACTACTCAGCAGTAAAAAACAATGACTTCTCAAATTTTGCATGCAAATGGATGGAAATAGAAAATACTATCCTGAGTGAGGTAACCCAGACCCAAAAAGATGAACATGGGATGTACTCACTCATAATTGGTTTCTAGCCACAAATAAAGGTCAGTGAGTCTATATTTTGATATCCTAAAGAAGCTAAATAAGAAGGTGAACCCAAAGAAAACATATAGCTATCCTCCTGGGTAGGGGAAGTAGACAAGATTGCCAGGCAAAAAATCGGGATCTTAAGGGTGGGATGGGAGGGGGGTGAGGGGAGATGGGGAGAAAAAAGTGAGAAGGGTAGGATGGGGAGAACTTGGGGCAACGGGATGATTGGGATACAGGAAGGTTGGATAGGGGAGCAGGGAAGCACATATCTTAATTAAGGGAGCCATCTTAGGGTTGGGAAGAGACTTGGACCTAGAGGGGCTTCCAGGTGCCTAAGGCGAGGTCCCCAGTTAGTTCCTGGGGCAGCTGAGGATAGGGAACCTGAAATGTCCTGTCCTATTGCCATACTGATGAATATTTTGCATATCACCATAGAACCTTCATCTGGCGATGGATGGAGATAGAGACAGAGACCCACACTGGAACACTGGACTGAGCTCCCAAAGTACCAGTGAGGAACAGAAGGAGGGAGAGGATGAGCAAGGAAGTCGGGACCAAGAGGGGTGCACCCACCCACGGAGACAGTGGGGCTGCTCTATTGGGAGCTCACCAAGGCCAGCTGGATTGTGACTGGAAAAGCAGGGGATAAACCCGGACTCTCTGAATATGGTGGACAATGAGGGTTGCTGAGAAGCCAAGGACAATGGCACTGGGTTTTGATCCTACTTCTTGTTCTGGTTTGGTGGGGGCCTAGCCAGTTTGGATGTTCACCTTCCTAGACCAGGATGGAGGGGGGAGGACTTTGGACTTCCCACAGGGCAGGGAACCCTGACTGCTCTTCAGACTCGAGAGGGAGGGGGAGAGGAGTGGGGGGAGGGTGGGAGGAGTGGGAGGCTGGGGGGAGGCAAATTTTTTTTTTCTCAATAAAAAAAATCTTTTAAAAAAAAGCACATTTGTAAAGAGTATTTTATTTCATACTTTAACGGGGGGACATGGTGTATTAGGGTTGGTCTTGGAGTTGTTTATCTCTGTGTGTGCCTAAGTTAAGGGACAATTTCTTCAAGTGTCAAACTGACCTCTCTCCTTCCTTACTTGTAATCTTCAAGAGTAACTGTAGAGGGCGTTGGAGGCACAAGATCCTGAGATAAAGAGGTATTAGGTGGGTAACCCATGGTCCTTCCTTTCTGCCCTAGAAACAGAAAGTCCTTCAAGTCTTAAACCCGATATACTGTGTTGCATCTAGGGTATATATCCCAAAGCAGGCTAACTCTGCCAAAATTCCCCTTAGTCTGCAGTACAAATGGGTATGCATATTAGTAATTCTAGTTTATTTAATGAGCCTACAGGGCTCATAGTGCCCCCTCATAGGCATCAGTTGTCTGTTGCTGTTTATCTATAGATAGTAAACTCTACTTCTAACTTGTGTGCCAGAATGTGCTCCCCCTTAACTCATACAAGCTGAGAGCCAGTGTCCCATAAGGTCACATCTGTGTGAGGTGGGGCTTATATTAGCTTCCTAGTACTGTGTAAACACCATATGAGACATTTACCAGCTTTACATAGCACCATCTTATTTCCATAGCTCCCACGTCTGGACAATGTTCAGTTTTATCCCCTGCTTAGGATCCTGATAGACTAATATCAAAGTTGAGATTTGATAGGTCTTTCATTAGACAATAAGATCTAGTAACCTTGATAACAACCACATTGTCTTTCTTCCTTCCATTCTTTTTTCTTATTTTAATCATAAGAATAAGGTTTTTCTTTTCTTCTTTGTGTTGACCAGGTTAGTGAATGTTCAGAGACAATTTGCTGCTTTTGGTTGTCAGGTTTATTTCTCTATAATATAGCCAAATTCTACTTCCCAATCAGCATGTGAGTGTCTTCCTATCTTTCATCTCCCCAATAGCTCTTTTAAAAAAATAATAACTATATTATCTTTTAAAAGGGCCTTCTTAAGCAGATTGGGCTCCACTTCCACTCAGTAACAGACAGTTATTATAAAGAGGATGCAGCAGTTATGGTGGTATCAGACACTCTCTTTGAATTCTGGTGACCACTGAGATGGTTTTCACATAACTTCTCATTGTAGGAAGGGAAATTATATGAATAGATGTGATAGAGAGAGCAGGGCCACTCTCCAAGACCTAGGGGCTGTGAATGCTAAAATCACAGGCCTCAATATAGAGTAGAGTTGCATGTCTTTTCAGGAAACAACACTGTCCCTGGGATTTCCTTCAATGGCACAAGTTCTATGTGGTTTTCTATCAAAGCAGTTGCCATTAGATGCATAATTAGAAATGTAGCTAATAACTTGAGGGTCTAATTTTAATGTTTTCTTTAGTTGTAATTAGTTTAAACAGCCATTAACTTCTAGTGCCTACAATGGTTCGCAAAATTAGAGAAAGACACGAAATTTCCAACCTGTACTGAAGCCCAGCACCATCGTACCTAAGGCGAAGTGTTTTATGTGGTACTTCTATCCGGTCTTTAGTGTCCATCTTGAGTCGGGAGTTTCGGTTCAAATCCCAGCTACTATATATCTACATTTTCTCCTGCCTCTTTGTGTCTGACCAATCCACAGTTTTAGGTATTGATGCAGTTTCTATGTAAGTCGTATTATTAGAGATTATTGCAGTTTAAACTAGAAATTCCTATCTCACACTCTCTCTGCCACAAAGGTGCACATACAATAATTGTGATTATTCCCAGTGAGAATTCTCTATTCAAGATTCTATGGTATGCATCACATATATGGATTGATTTAATCTCTTCTACCACCGTATAAGATAGATTTATTCTTGTTGTATAGATAAGAAATCAAGTCTGTGAGATGTTAAGTCACTTTCTAAAGTTTCACTGTGGCATAGTTCTAGACCAAAAAGCAAGGCAGGTTTTTTTTTTTTTTTTGTTTACAAGAACCAAATTAGCTTCTAAACTCTATTACTATCATTGACGTGGACTCTTTCAAAGTTCAAGAAAATTAGTGTCTGATATCATTAGTGAAAATAGTCTGTATCCTTAAAAAAGGTTGCATTTGTATGCTGATGCCTTAGGAGCTTTGACCCTTCCACAGACTCTGGGAGCTCCTTCAGCAAGAGTGCTTTTATTCACCTATTCGAGTTTACCTCCTTAGATTTCATCCAGATTTTAAATGTTGTTCTATAAAGTATGAGCCATAAAAGTGATCTGTGCTTTTATCTTGAGTGCAAGCCTTTCTGACAACAGTTGCTAGTCATTTTTCTCAATTTGCCTCTTCAGCTGTTCTGAAAAATGAATGCCTTGAGACTACGGTGTAGACATTAGGACTCAAGGCTCGGAATTCAAGCTGATCCAGGCTTACCTTCTGGCTCTAGATCTTACAAACATCACATACTTACACCTTCATGTCATGCTTGAAGCTAAATTAAATAAATCAAGTTGTCACACAGCCAGAATTGAGAGAACCATGTGTGTCTTCTGAAAAAAGTACAAAGAAGGTGGTGTCTGAGACAGAGAAGCAAGGCTGAGAGATACTAACATAATGCAACAGTGTTGATTCTCCCGGGGAAGTTTTTACTGTGCACACTTTAGCATCCTGAACAAAATAAAGATATAATTCTGCTTTCCTAAAATCTAAGAAAGAATTTGCTGTTGGAGACATTAAAAGACAACTCCCTTTCTTTCTTAGCTTCTCTCTTGATTAGTCAGATTCACACAATTGCTATTTAATGTGCTAAGCAAAGAAAATCAGCACCCATGATTTTAGCATCTTTTGTCGCAAATATTTATATTGTATAGTGCTAATTTTGAACACAAATGTAAAAAGCATTTAAATCATTCCTATAATCACGAAAATCACTCAATTCATATTTAATGGCTAGAATTTGCATGTGCTTTATTCTTATCTAAACAATGGAAATGATGTGCAGATTAAAATCTTTTTATCTTACTTCATGATATGTGCACTTTTTTATGGCACACACTGCCTTTTGTTTTCTGGATGAGTAAACACTACAAGGAAAAGAACCCATAGATATCCTTAACTTTTCCTTGTATGGTATCATTGATCCATTGGCTAACTTGATCACTGACTTATGGTTGTACATCTAAATTTTTTCAAGAAAATCCCATTTTGTTACCCTGTGACTAATAAAGACTGGACTAGGAGATACCCTGAGACTATTTAAACATACTTTTTGTCAACAACCTCCACATGTTAATTATAGTATTTATGGCGGTTGCTTTCTGGGTCATCATTGCTGTGATGTTTACAAACACATGACTTTCTGTTTCTGTTAGTAGATGCCTTCATTTTACTCTATAGATTGTACTCTTGTATAGTTCATCTGCTTTTGTGTGCTCAGTTTTTCCTTTCCCCCGATGTGGTCAGTGGAAGCCCAATAGAGTGATTCCCAAGTTCTTAATTTGATCAGTGCTTTGAGTGCTCTACAAATTTCTAAAGCATAAATGTTGTTCAAGCCCAATTTATACATGCCGCGAATTGACAAGAGAGCCAGCTTTGGCTTCAAGGAGTCCTAGGTTGTTAGAAGCCAGTATTACATTTCACTGTTATGGGAATATCATTGCCCCTAGGCCTTTTCAATAAACAGAAATTTAAGGTATGAGGTTATGTTATGTTATATACATATATATGCAAGGTACCTTAAAGTTCTGTTTATGCACATGAATGTGCATTTGCATATATTGTATATGCCAGATGTAAGAATTTATATGCCAATATGACAATTATATATAAACACTTTTCTATGACGATTCTCTATCACCTAATAATTGGATATATTACATTGAATTAATCATTTCATTTCCAAATGACATGGGATTTTGACTTGTTCTCTTCATGACCTGCCCCAGTTCACCCTTCTTTAGCAACTTGGTGGTCTCCTGCACACCAAAATATATGAATTGAGTGCAAATATCTTTCAACCATTCTTATCGATTTTATTGATGTTTTTCAATTTTGTATGATATTAACATGACAAACCAGAGAGGAAACCATTCAGAAAGGTATGCTCATATATCCTGTCTCTATAGCCCATTTTTCTAACATTTTCACCTGCCACCCGTAGATAACCAATTCTAATCTTTACAGGTACTGTCACCCAGAATTTGCGTTTGGAATAATAAGGAAACACCCAGTCTTTTCCCCTCTTTCTCATTGCGTAGCAAGATACTTACAAAAAAGAAAGAAAGAAAGAAAACCATGTAATCACAACCTCGAAAAATACGTGGTAAATCAGCACTGTAAGTAATCACAGCCACCTGCTTCACTCGTCTCCTTGAAGCCAATAGTTTCCTCATATTCATAAAATTAAAAGTGGCCTTCTCTCCCTCCTTTCCCCCTCTCTCTCCTACTTCCAAATCAACTCATTTTAACACTTCTCTGAGTCATGTAGCTTTTTGCATTCAACTATTTGAAATTAAAAGTTTTTTTTGTCCTGAGAATTTAATCATTAAAGAAAGATTAAAATGTCATGATTAGGGAATGATAAATACTTGTCTTAAATATATGGAGCTTAAAAATCCAACCACAGTCTTGTTCATTTATTACTGTTTCCAAATGTTGATTGTTTTGGAAAAAAAATGAGAGAAAGAATTTGTGACAGAATAATTTTGTGTCATCATGAAAGTAGAAAATCAGTACTACTTCGGACCTCTAAATAAAGATTTTAATAAAATCTGATGATCTGGGAAATTACAGTTCCATGGAGACATACTGCAAAGCTTTGGAGATCTTCTGCTTGTATCACCATGACCAGTGATTATTTTGTACCTATTCATTTGCTCTCTTTCTCCCAACATTTTCTCTGCTCAAAACCGTAATATAGCTTTGTATAAGCTTTTATAACCAGAAACTGCAGGGTGTCTTACTATTAGGACAATCAAATTTCTATTCAAATACTTTTGAAATTTATCAATTCATCTCCTGTGTGCAAAAGGAGACAAAGGTCCTAGAACTAAAACAATCATGGCTGTCGCCCCATACATTTCTTATGTTCTTCAAAATATTTCATTCTGCTCAGTATCTGCAAACCATAGCAGTCTTGATTGGAAATTGAAGCACTACAGCAAGAACAATTGTATAATTAGAGGATAATCATTTACTCTGGCAACGTCTTGAAAGTAAGAGTTTTAAAGAACAATTAAAATTTTTATGTGTTTGATTGGAATATGTTTATCCTTGATTAACAATTTACAAACATTTCTTCCTACAAACCTTCCTTCAGAAGATCGCAAAAACATTTTTGCCTTCTGTATGATTTTTAGTGACATACATTTTTAATTCTAAAATAATCCAACATCTATAATGAATTTAATAACTCACTCTACTCATATTTTCCTCATGGCAGGAAAATTGCTTTAAATAAGGCATTTAGACCTAGCAACACATCTACAGAGTAATGCTGGAAGTCAAAATAGTCAAACTAGGAGACGAAAGTTGAAGAATCTTCAAATGCTAAACTTGCAAGAAAGTTTGAAATCATTTTATCACTATAGAAAAAAATCAAGTCCAAATTTGCTCATTGAAAAATAGCTACAGAGGTAATAATAACCACTAACATGCTATTGAAAGCATCTGAATCAGGAGAGAATTTCATGACTAAATTGCATGAAAAGGAGTCATATTTAAAGCCAAGCCATGATGTGCAATGAATTCTTGGCAAGAAATGAAATGTGGAATTCAAATACTTGCGACTGCAATATGAAGATATTTCCAGAACTGGTGTCTTTTGGAGTTGAATTTATGGAACCCTTTTAAATTAGAGCATTCATAATGTCAACATTTTACTAGGATTTATCATTTATAAAATGCTTTGAAACCCATGAAAATACTATATTGTAAACAAGTAATATCCTTATTTATATGTTAATAATTTAAAGTTATAAATATTAATTGAAACCTCATATTAACAAGGAGTGACTCTCCCCTCTTCTTAGGTTCTGTGTTTGTTTCCTGAGCCTGTAAAGGGGAGCCCAAAGCACTCTTATCCATGTGATTGTAGATTCTTCCAGTTAGTGCAGAGACTAGATACCACATCTGCAAATCTTGAATCCATGAAGTTACATGAAGAACCATGATCTGTTCATCTGAAAAACAAAAGGCATAAGTGAGTTCAAAACTGATACCTTTTATAAGAATGCTTTAAGTAGCAATGCAAGTTGGTTTTGAAAGAATTATCTTTCCTGTTTGTTCATTTCTATCCTATATAAAGCTATAGCTGAGTTTCTATATATATTCAGACAAACACATTGCCTATAATTTTAGAGAAAATTAGAATTATAACTTTTCTCCCATGTTCAAATGTCATGTGAATCACATCAATTGTCTGATCAACTTACACAGTGTTAGATACTTCGCATAGGCTATTGAAGAATGTCTTTACTTATTGTCTAATATTACTATATTTTGAACTATGTGTATACTTGTGAGAATGTGCACATGCATAGAGTGGACACCATTGGTATGGGCACCTCTGGAGTAGCAGGCAGTTGTAACCCACATCACCTGGGAACTGAACTAGGTCAATTTGCAAGAACAAAACTTGCTCTGAACTGCTGAGTTACCACTCCAGTCCCTTTCCTGATATCATTTTACTAGAACTAGATAACACAAGTGCAAATATATGACAGTCAGATGAATCTGTATATCTAGTAAGTGGCAAGTATTTGTTCATTGTAGTGTTTCTAACATCACACTCCATAATTATCAAAAATGATCACCCATTGTTCCTCTGAAGTCAAATTTAAAGACTCTCTGGGTAATATGTTGCACCCCACAGTAAAATCAGTGAGATGTTGTTTTCTGTTCATGGGATGAACAATCAAGTTAAGCCTATTCACTAAGCCTAAATCACTGGGACCAGAATAGACTGTTCTGAACTTCATCCAAAACATTTTAATGAATAAGAGACTTTTGCCTCCCAGAGGTAAAAGTCAAAATAGTAAGACCTACCCCGGGTGCAGTCTGATCGACAGCCTCAACAGTATCAGGAGTCTGGTCTTTCTCTTTGGGGATCCTCCCACTCTCAGGCTTCCCTTCCCATCATTCCAATGTGCAGATATTTACAACAGGTCTTAGATTACATCAACGGGTGGTAATGACCAGAGCAGAAGAGAAAAAAAAAAAAAACAGTGTTCTTGACAAGTAATTTCTGAGGACAATGGAAACTTCCCAGAAACCTATGAAAACTTTGTCCTGGAATAGTAGGTTCTACCTTCTCCCTTCCTACATATTAGTCATTTTCAGAACAACTTCATTGTGGGTATAATCTAATCATGATACACCCATGGAGGCAGACACCACATCAGTTTTTCATAAGGCTCACAATGGGAGCATAGACTGGAAAAGAAAATTACACCAATGAAATAAACATAAATAAATAAATAAATAAAACAAAATAAACCTTCCTTAGATTCTACTAGAAAGGAAGACATTCATAAAAAGACACTTACAAAATCAGTATGCTTTTTTAGTTTCCTCTGGCAGGTACAGCTCACACATTCTCATTCTCAGAAAACCAGATCTCACAATGCATAGAACAGCTGGTTTTAGAGTGGCTGTTTGAATATTTCTGACATCTCTAGAGTATCTGCTGATGGTAGAAGAAAACTATTCTGAAGAGTTTGACTCATTGCAGGGCTGCACTTGTGCGTAAATAACACAGTTTTAGCCAAAAGGAAGGAAAAACCAAATATTTCCCCCTGTTAGATGTCCTAAGAAAGCTCTCATGTTTCTCTTGAAATGAATTGGGCTAGTTATTTCTCATCTCATTTCTAATACATGGGCCTAAATTTACCTCAATGGTAACAAGAAGCCAATGTTATCTATAGCAAAATTTAGTAAATGATTTCAGAAATTGCTTATTTTGTGGTTCAGGTAACAATATATAAGAGTTACCTTTAACTATAAGTAAGACTACAGATTAAACTATAATCTATTTATGAATAGAAAGTTCTTAAAAGAAGAAATATAAATGGGCAATAAATATTTGAACAAAAGATTCAACATCCTTATCTACAATAAAGAAAGGCAATTAAAACTGCTTTGAGATTCCACGTCACCCTAGTCAGTGTAAGAATAGCTAATCACAAAACTCAAAAACAAATAGTAGCCAAAGGTGTAAATAAGTGGGAAAATAAGAACTTTCAGTCACTGGGGGCAATAATGTAAATGGGTTCAGCAATAATAGAAATCCATATGACTACTTTTCAAAAAATAAAAAGAGAAAACTACTATAATCTTTATATACAACTTTTGGGTGTGTATACACCTGAAGAACACAAAGTCAGCATACCAAGCTCAGTGTGTGTGTGTGTGTGTGTGTGTGGTCTTAAAGCTAGAAAGATGCTTATTAGAGAGAAAGAAGAAATCTGCACTTGATATTAGCCAAACGGCAAGGATCAATAGATGAAGAAGTTTAAGAGGGAGATGAAACAGGCAATGGAACACCTGCAGAGAGAGAGCAGAAGTGGGGACTAACTGGGGAAAAATGGACTAAATTGATGGGTCCTAGAGTACAGTAGTTGGGGAGGGGGACAAGTGAAAGCACATATATATAAAGATGCCATAATAAAACACATTACTTTGCATTCCAGCTCTCAAAGTAATTAAAAAATAAAAAAAAATAGAATGAGGGAATGTGTTCCTATATAGTTCAGATTCTCAATTTCTATGAACAGAATGGATTTTCTTGTAATTTGGAATAAGTGGAGCGACTGTAATTGATTTGACAATTGACTGGAACTATTCCTGCATTTTTTATTCTTGAAGTATATTAATATTTAAATTCCTCACACTTCAAGGATATAGTACTGTCATACAAGTAAGCGCTGTTCAAAACAGGAACTGCATTAGTGGCCTGGGGTTGCTAAGACAAATAATGATTTAAAACAGGACTCAGACACCAAGTGTACACAGCCTTATGTTCTATATGGCACAAATCAGGCACACTCATGAGAACATCTTCATCTATTCATCAAGAATACATACAATCCTGGACAGTACAGACAAGGTTTCTGATACTGATCCCTGAGAAGAAATTCCTACAGAAAGTTGGAGATTGGCTTCTATCTTCATTGCTGCTGAGTTAGTCAGTTTCCTCAGAAAATAAGTAGACTCATAAAACTTATAGTCTTGGGTACTATATCAACTGTAAAAGTGGAGAACTCAATCATGTAGGATTATTTCAATGATCAGTGTCAAAAAAAATCCATTCTAGGAAGAAGATTAAGGAACAATACAACACAGATTCTATCCTACACCATCAAATTCGCCACAATTAGCTTCAGCAGGGGCAGTATTAAAATTAAAATGTACATTTTCATAGCATTTCTAAATACCTCTTATCGCATCTTCTATATGAAGTAAAAGATAAGTCTTATTTTAAAACACTTTTTTTCATCCTAGAATGTACGATGTATTAAGAGTATCTGTCAACTATTTTTGTTAGTAAAACGTATGAGTTTTATATGGTTTTCTTTGCACTTAGACACTATTCTAGACACTGGGGACTAAACAAAAACTATGCCTATTACTGTTCAAATATAAAAGCACAGAGCTACATGGGACTCAACTTATCTCAATGTTAAAATGAAACCAGTGTTACCTCTAGTAAAACTTTAGTGCATGGACTGAATGTGAGGATATGTAAGAACAGAGTTATTAAATGTTGAATCATAGTTTTTACAACAATTACTTTTACTTTTAAGATATTATTATAAAAATGCTATTTCATATCAATAACTGCATATATATATATATATATATATATATATATATTGGAAAAGTATAAAGTCCAGTTAACTACAGCATGGGTTAGAAGTATATAGACTGGGAAATCTATACAAAACTGAATTTTAAGATGCCTATAGAAAAATAGGTATTAAGGTATAGATGACAAAAAATAAGTTCAAGAAGAATCTTGAAGGTATGAAATGAAATGTACTAATCAGTATGTTATATGGTTGTAGAATCGGGGATTATTGACTACAGGTAAAAGTCTGTTTTATAGAGCAACTGAATATTATAAACTAACACTTGGTGGAACACAGAAACTGAAATGAGATATCAATGGTCTGATCAGGTCTTGATCACCAAATAAACTGATAAGAGAAAATTTATTAGAGTTACTACTTACTAAGTATTTTCCTTTTGTTATAAATACGTAGTGGCTTTATACTGTTCCATCCCCCTATAGTGAGGTATGCCATCATGGTTTTCTTTAGCCAATGGACAAGAGCACAGTGGTGTGTACTGCTTTCTTGATCACCAAATAAACTGATAAGAGAAAATTTATTAGAGTTACTACTTACTAAGTATTTTCCTTTTTTGTTATAAGTACGTAGTGGCTTTATACTGTTCCATCCCCCTATAGTGAGGTATGCCATCATGGTTTTCTTTAGCCAATGGACAAGAGCACAGTGGTGTGTACTGCTTTCACGTGTATGCTATTAAAGTTTGAGATACCAACTCAGGCTTCTGATTGTGGCAAACATGGAAATGTGTGCTGAGATAAATTCCAAATCAACTTCAATAAGCAGAAAACTCATAATGCAACATGTTTCAAGTAGAATGGTCTTCTGTTAAACTGGGGAGAGCTGGCAACTGTACTTGCTTTGACATAATCTACTCTAAGCTATAAGCATGCTGTCTGAGGCCCTGTATTACAGTGTATTCACCAGGGCCCATTTGGTGTGGGTGAATTCATTCACTTGTTACTTAGATCTCATCTCATGCCTAGGTTCAGGATCTGAAGAACTGCTACATTTTCAGGTGTTGGGAATTGGCTACATCCAGCAAGACTATTTGAGGACTTGTTAGAAGATGGAGGTGTCTTTACAATTATAAAGCAGAATACAGCAGTATCTGCCACTGGCAGGATATTTGAAGCCCAGGGCAGTAATTAGTACTAGATAGATCTTTAAGAGCCTCCGAAGTCACTCTTAAATATCACTTACCTTCCTGGAATCTGTAATATCAGGTAGAGGGAAGGGGTAACATTTTCTAGGAAAGGGCAGAAAAACACTCCACTGTGATGGGAAAATGGTAGTCATTGTGGAGTATGCAGTCAGCAGAATTTCCACCGTGGAATTAAAGGATTTTTGTGTATGCTGGGTATGAGACAATGAAAACGAAAACTGTTCCTGGGCAATGTGTTTTGTAGTTAACTGTTACTCATACCAGGGCTCTTGCTTCTTTCTTATTCAGAGCTATGTAGACCTAAAGCTGAGTGTGTGAGAAAGAACAGCAAACATTGCCAGCCATCTAGGGTTGAAGGCTCTGTATCTCTATGCTGAACTACTAGGAAAGTCAGTATGTGCCCAGCAAATTTCTATAGGACATTTGTTGGCCACATTCACCAAGACCAATTTTCATTTATTTTACATTATTATTTATTATTAAGTATTATTTATTTTTATTATTATTGTTACAGTGACTCTTCCCTGTTATGTTACAGGTACACCCCCACAGATTTGGAGTGTGAATTGCTTAATCTTTATTTATATGCATTTTTATGAATTTTGAAATAACAAGGGAAATCAGTGGAAAAGAAAACATAAGTTAGGCACTAGCTGAGGTTAATGCCTAATTGACTTTCTTGAGAGCCACATAAAAAGTAAGGAAAAATAATCTTTCATCACATATATATGTTTTGGAGGAGGCTACTTATTGGCTCCTGGCTGCCCAGCTAGCTTAGACTCGAAATAATCACACAGAAACTGTATTAACTAAATCACTGCTTGGCCCATTAGCTCTAGCTTTTTATTGGCTAACTCTTACATATTAATTTAACCCATTTCTAATAATCTGTGTATCACCTAATGGCTGTGGCTTACTGGCAAGGTTCTAGCTGGCATCTGTCTCTGGCTGCTCCATGGCTTCTCTCTTGATTTTACCCTTCTTTCTCCCAGCATTCAGCCTAGCTTTCTCTGTCTACCTAAGTTCTGCCTTACTATAGGTCCAAAGCAGTTTCTTTATTCATTAATGGTAATCACAGCACACAGAGGGGAATCCCACATCATATATACACATGAATATGTATTTCAGAAAAGGGGCTTTATTAAGTATTATTTAAGAATACTGTCACCATCTATTTTAACGTTTGAATGCACAGTAACTCACACACAGCCATTTAAGTATGAGAACAGTTGATTGTCACAATGCTGTGACAGGAAGAGGAGAGACAGCCCGGTTCTTTGGTCACAGAAAATAAGGAGCATATGCATTATCTCAATATTCTGTCACAGCTGAAATGCTGTGGCCACATGCTAATTTTTTCTTCCAACATAGCCCCCTATAAATCCCTAGAAACTCCAATCTCTCGATTCTTTTAGAAAATGGGAACTGACAAGGTGATGGGATGATGGGTTTTGCGTATTGTTTTGTTATATCATTTCCTGTTGATGATGCTACTATTATGAGTGGGAAACAATCTTCCTGACTTGGGGGAAGAGGTTGTGCTTAGACAGCAAGTTAAAAGTAATAAAGCCAAACACTAGAGCCAATAACTTGTCAGAAATGTCAAGTATGCCTAGGCTTTATATTTCACAAACCTTTATAGTTCATGCCACAGCTTAAGATCTGCTTTTCAAATTGTTGGTCAAAAAACACAAATGAGACAAAAGCAGTCTTTGATGAGCCTTCATCAAAATTTGTCATGGGAATATAAAAGAATAATGCAGAATTTGTTGTGTATCATAATGTTTTGATAATTTCAATATAACTTTTACTGGGCTTTCTCTTTGATAGTTTCACATTTGTGTGCAATTTACCTTGTGGTTTCCCCGTTTACTCACTGAGACACAGCAAGGCAAAGTGATCTGCCTCTCTGCCCAGAAATACTGAAGTTGAAGCGGCTTTGCTCCATAAGCGGTGTCATGACGCATAAGCTGTATACTACATTGAAGAACTACAACAGCACACTAGGAAACAGTGCATGAGCAGGGGAGGAACTTTCTAGGATGGAGTTTGATGGTGGAGAATGAAGCCTTTGGGAAAGAATAAACAAGTTGGCTAAGACAGAAACAGGTGGTGACAGAAAAGGCAGAAACTGGGTGGGACTCCCGTGTGATTGGAGTGCATTAAATGAACATGCACAAGGCGTTGCTCACTGGAGGTAGCTGGAAGTCAGGACACACCGGGTATTCGCACTGTCTCCTATAGATATGAATTGCCTATGAGTATGGCAACCCTTGGCTCTGTATCACACTGAGTTCACATTTTCTCTTTCTCTTGGAAACACTTCCCTAACAATCTGAATTTCAGTTTGGGAGGAGATCCAGAAATCACCCTGTATATCAATCCAATTTTCCTGTTTGTTACATCCCCTCTAAGAAACAACTTCCTTTTCAGGTATTCACCGACTGTTATCACTCTTTCCGGCCAAATAAAACAACTTGCGATGTTCTCATACATGGTTATCAGCCTCCCACTCCAACATCTGATTAATCTTATTCTGGTGCTTGTCGCTTACACTCCAAGGTTCATCGCGTCCTCAGCGCTGGCACAAGCGGTGATGATGCTCAGGGAATTCACACAGTCTTTTACGAAACCCGAGTACAGAGGTAGATACCGAGGCTGCTCGTGCAGAATGGGAACATCCTCCCTTGCATGTCTCTGGGGACATCAGGAAAGATGGATCACCTTTAAAAGTGCACTGTTAGCTGCTTTCTTTCAGCAGGGAAAGAACCTGCTTCTACAGTCGGAGTGATCTTAAGCTTTGCCTCTGGAATCTTTCGAAAATGTCTTATGTATTTACTCTTTAGGACAAAAAGGATAATTCATCTCTTTTTCCATAGACTTTTAGAAACTGAATTAATTATCCCATTGATGAAAACTAGGTACACACACATTTACTTAAGGCAATTAAAACAACAACAATAACAACAAAACAAATCAGAACAAAATACCAGTCATCCAGATACAGAGAACTGGCTTGCCTAAATTCCTTGGCATTACACTTGCTTAAATATAGAGAAAAATTTTTTTTTAAAAAAAGTATTTCTTATTTTCATCGCCTTCAAAAATTATACAATTGCATGCTTTCATTAAATTGGGCTATTTATAGTTATGACACGAATATAATAATCTGAAAAATTTGTCAATTTGTTTCCTCAGAATTGATTGGGAAAGCTGAAACTCTATGGTTCCCCAGGTATACTGGAAACAATCCGTCTTCGTAAAAGAAAGATTCTGGCAACTTCAACAACAAACCAGCAAACCCCCGGCCGCTAGTCAGCTTCCAAGACGTTGCTTATTCCAAACACTAGGGGGCACTGGTGACTTAGCCAAGCATGCTCTTGGGCTTTTCAAAATTCCGTGTTACAGCAGCTCTTCAACTTTGAATGGGCGGGATGGGGTGGCAAACAAATGTTCAAAGGTTTGTGTTTAGAGAGAGGGTGGTTAAAAGTACAGTCTCTCGGTAAAGCCCAGCAAAAGGAGCGAAGTGAGTAATCGCCACCATTTTAAGTAACACACCCGAAGCTTACTGAGTGCAAAGTTAATACTCGATTAAAGCTAGACTCCGGCTGAGACTTGAGAAACAAGAGAAGGCTGGTTGAAACCCGCCTTTGGATGTCCAGTGTGTTCCTGGTGACTCCTTATGTTTTGGGGGGCTGTTATATGGTGACACTGGTTTTTAATGATCAAAGACACGCAGGCTACTAGGAGGAATTAATGGGGATATGTTCATTTGGATTTAATGAGGTGAGACATAAAGGAGCTAAAAAAAACAAGGGCAGAATAAAATATCCACGACCTCCATCAGGAAAGTTTAAAATATTAGAGAAGAAGCCTAATTATCTGTATGATGTGTGCTCTGGAGGCTTTGAGGGAGGAGGGGAAAATTAACAGCAGAGCCGGTAACCGCTGAAGGAAACGTAAAGAAACACTGGTGTCTGATGTGAAGGCTTGAAATAAAAGAAGCTAGCAATTAAACGCATTGACGATAATTCCATGAGGTGTGACTAAGATACTCAAAGCAACAATAATCAGAGGCCATAGTGCAATCTGCTTCGCCCGTTTTCTTTTTTTTTTTTTCAACACAGGTTGTTTTTAAAAATGTGTTTCACACATCCCAAAGCTTATAGTTAAAGAGTTTGAAGACGACCTTTTTTTTTTCTTTCTTTCTCCTGCTTTCTTTAATCAGAATTTCTTTCTGCCCAAATAAAACTGTGTTTTCTATGCATGTGGAACCAAAGGCAACTGGGAGGGGCTGGGTTGTCTCACGTTCTTCAGGAAACACCGCTTGATAGTGATCAAGTTCAGTTTTTTTTTTTTTTTTTGCTTTTGTGACCCCCCTGAAAAATGTGGGTCACAGTAGCCTTGCAAGCCTGCCTGATCTTCTCCACCACTTTCCCTCAGTTATCACTAGTAAAGCCTGTGGAAACTGACCTTCTCCTCAGATCCAAAGCCTAGAGGCCATGGAGGCATAGGAAGACAAAGCTGATTAGTAGGTAGACACACAGTTGTATTAGGCAGAGTGCTCACGGGGGATAATAACCACTCATTCGGAGCTGGCCCCAGGTTTGTTCCCTCCTGAATCCCACGTCACCTTCTTGCTCTCTTCTAAATTAGTTTCTCCTAAGCCCAATAAGCTTCCTTTGACCCGAAGACATTCCTTTGCTATCTCTGGTGTCCCACACAGATGCTCCCACACAGATGACTAGATTGCTTGCTGACTCCAGGCCTTTTCGTGTTGGCTTTGGGAGATAGTAGCTGTTCAATGACAGGAATGTTGATAACTGTTTACACACTTCTAACCTGGGCAGGAAGATGTAGCAGCTTTTATAATAGTACCTTGTGTGTGTGTGTGTGTGTGTGTGTGTGTGTGTGTGTGTTTGTGTGTGTGTTTGTGTATGTATACAAATTACCACTTGAAGAGTGGCTCGATGAAGTCTAATACTACTAAAAATTTAAATTATTAGCTATTTGCTATAAAATGTAAAGGAAAATTAATCTGAAATGTAGAACTGCTTTTGTTTGAAGTCTTTCCTTTAGGTGCTGTCAGGCTGTGCACATACACATGCATGTTACAGTCTAAGGTGCAAGGTTAATGTGGGTAGCAAGAATGAGAGCCTCATTTTGTAAGTTACAGTGCTCCTCAATTCCTTTATAAAATGAAACTCCCTATAATCGTTTGTAGATGGCTTCATGTGTTATTTGAAATTTGGACACAAAATGCACACATACACACATATATGTATACACACACATATGTATATATGTATATATATGTATATATATATATGTATGCTTATAACAAGCACCAATTTTTTTAAATTACTTTCTGGACAACACTTGATTACTTTTTTAGCCAACTTTATTTTTTTATAAAATGGAAGAGTTCACTTTGTAAAAGTTGCACATCTAGGTAACTAATTTCTTTTTTTCTTCAAAGGTGAACAATGTATGTGTTTGTGTAGTCCTGACTAGTATATTGTCAACTTGACAAGTTAGAGTTGTTTGGGAAGAACAGCTCTTAACTGAGAAAAACGCTTCCGTGAGATTTGCCTGTAGGCACTTTGAAGTTTATTTTCTGAATTAGTGATTGATGTGGGAGAATCCAACCCATTGTGAATGTTTCCATCTCTGAGCTGGTAGTCTTGGGTTCTATAGGAAAGCAGGCTGACAAAGCCAGGGAGAGCAAGCCTGTAAACAGCCCTCCTCCATGGCCTCTGCTTCAGTTTTTGTCTCCAGAATCTTGCCTGAATTTCCATTTGTGATGGAGTATGGCCTGAATGTTGTAAACTGAAACAAACTCTTTTTTTCTTCCAAGCTACTCTTGGGCATGGTGTTTTATCACTGCAACAAAAACATAAACAATCCTTATGTGCAAGTGATATAACTATTATAAGTTTTATAATACACACATAATGTATGCTGCTACAGTGTGAAATCTGAAGTACTTTACCCTGTTATAGATGAGAAATACAAATGTCTCTTAAAGGCTCATGGTAAAGGTCGAAGACGCAGATCGGCACTGATTACAGGTTGGAGGCTTTAGGCATTTCGTCTTTTTCTTCCCGTGTCCTGACTCATTCTAAAACATGCTTCTCACTGTGATATCATTGTTGCCAAAGGCACAAAGCAATGGAACCAGCACATCATGACCTAAGATGTCCAAATCTGTAAGCTGAGGTAACTTTTCTCTTTCAAAGTTGCTTGTTTTGGGTATTTTGTTATGGCCACAGGAAGGTGTCTAACAAACCTGTGGGTGGCCATTTCAGAGGACCTGCACTCTGCAGCAGACCTTATGGAGTTCAAGTCACAGAATAGCAAAACTGAGATGAATAAACACTGGAGAAGCAAAGCCCCTAGGGGCTTGTTTCCAGGATGCCCTTTGCTCCTGCTGTGCTTCCTCCTGCTTGATGCTGCCGTGTTCCTGCTGTGTTTGGCATGATGAGATTACTATGGGAAAGGATTCCATTGTTTCTAGGATGGTGTGCTTGTTTCATGGGAAAAATCCTTACTGGGCAATCTACTTGAAGATCATAATGAAGATGATTTTTATAAGAGTAATGATGCTTAGTTGAATCGATGGTTTAATTAAACTTTCTGAATTAGCCTAAAAAATACAGGTGGTTAAGACAGTAAAGATGATTAGGGAAAGGGCATAGGTTATTCTGCCATTTGCTACAAAACAAGAGACAAAAAGAAAAAAAAATAGATGAGATGTCACCTTTCCCTTTGTAAGACGTGAGATTTGCAGTTGATAGAAAATAAGAACAGGAGATTTCGCGCCTTCTAGACCCATGAATTCAGCCTTGGGAAAAACAGGCTGATAGTTAAAGAAAACAATTATGTCCCTATACCCAAGGTTACATCTGAATTCCCTGGTCATGTAGCTTATAGAATCAATCACAGGTATGCACCTTGAAAAAACAAAATTGTGAATGGAAATTAAATGACCCTATTATGTGTAAAGAGGAATAGACCGTTAGCTGACTACTGGTTAAAAGGTTTATAGAAATAGGATAGGAATCTGCTACACTGAAACCACAAACAGGTACCTGCCAGTACAAAAGGAACTGAATGAAACCTACTAGGCTTGCTTAAAACTTTGTTAATCAATAATGAAAGAATCGTTGCTCTGGGGTGGAGATGTTACGGTGGGAAAATTCATACAAAGGAAAAGGTTTACTTGTGGACTTCTTAGAAAAACATGTAACTTGTGATCATAATGTGATGTTTTCCTGTGCAAAGATTTTAATTTGTTAATGGAAAATTTATAATTTGTGATTGTGAGGCAATCTTTTTTGTTGTCTGTGAAAATTTTTCATTGTTTTTTATTGAGCTATATATTTTTCTCCGTTCTCCTCCCTTCCACCCCCTTCCCCTTCTACCCTTTCCCATGATTCCCACGCTCCCAATTTATTCAGGAGTTCTTGTCTTTTTCTATTGTATTTTTTCTGTTTTCTGGCTGTACCAGTTTGCACTCCCACCAGCAATGCAGGAGTATTCCTTTTGCCCCACATTCTCTCCAGCATAAGCTGTCATCAGTGTTTTTGATCATAGCCATTTTTACAGATGTAAGATGGAATCTCAGAGTTGTTTTGATTTTAGATTCCTCTGTTGAGAGATCTCTGTTGATGTCTGTATCCCATTTTTTATTGGATTATTTGTTCTGTTTATGACAAATTTCTTGAGTTATTTGTATATTTTGGAGATCAGCTATCTGTCCAATGTGGGGTTGGTACAGATCTTTTCCCATTCTGTAGGCTGTTGTTTTGTTTTGTTGGTCATGCCCTTTGCTTTACAGAAGCTTGTCACTTTCAGGAGGTCTCATATAATAATTGTTGCTCTCAGTGTCTGTGCTACTGGGGTTGTATTTAAGAATATAAAAATGCCAACGTGTTCAAGTGTACTTCCCACCTCTTCTATGAGGTTCATTGCAGTTGGTTTTATGTAGATGTCTTTGATTCAATTGGATTTGAGTTTTATGCATGGGGATAGATATGGATCTATTTGCATTCTTCTACATGTTGATATCCAGATATGCCAGCACCACTTGTTAAACATGCTTTCTTTTTTCCATTTGATATTTTTTTGCTTCTTTGTCAAAAATCAGGTGTGGATTGATATTCAGGTCTTCTATTCAGTTTCGTTTGTCCTCCTGTCTGTTCTTATGCCAGTACCAGGCTGTTTCAGGATTGTAGCTCTGTAGTAGTTTGAAGTCAGGGATTGTGATACCTCCAGAAATTTTTTTATTGTACAGGATTGTATTGGCTATCCTGGGCTTTTTGTTTTTCCTTACGATGTTGAGTATTGTTATTTTGAAGTCTGTGAAGAATTTTGCCAGAATTTTGATGGGCATTGCATTGAATCTGTAGATTGCTTTTGGTAAGATTGCCATTTTTACTGCATTAATTCTACCTACCCAAGAGCATAAGAGATATTTCCAATTTTTGGTGTCTTCTTCAATTTCTTTCTTCAAATATTTAAAATTCTTGTCATATAGGTTTTCCATTTGTTTGGTCAGAGTTACTCCAAGATATTTTATGTTATTAGTGGCTATTGTGAAGGGTGATATTTATCTGATTTCTTTCTCAGCCCATTCATAATCTGTTTAAATGAGGGCTACTGATTTTATGAGTTAATCTTGTATCCTGCTACATAACTTAAGGAGTTTATGA
>NC_022010.1:61798929-61801375 GCF_000317375.1 Microtus ochrogaster
TGTGTGTGTGTGTGTGTGTGTGTGTGTGTGTGTGTGTGTGCGCCTTTCTGTCTGTCCAGTAGTTCAGTGACTCTATGCCTCCTTTTCAGTTTCTCTGAGATGCTGAGAGCTGTTTCCTTGGCACAAACCCTAGTAATTGGAAACATTTTTTACTTCAAAATATTTTGTTTCTTATTGAACACTTACAGAATTTACAGGATGTATTTTATGCTCAACTTCCTCTTTGGTGGAGGCTACTCAATCCTATAAACTCTCTCTCCATATATCCCAGAGGTAGATGATGGTTCCCAATTGCTATTCTACAGGGATATTTTCTGGTTTTTCCTTTACTTTCCTCTCTTATAACCACCAAAACAAAATAAAAGTCTGACAAATTCTGTTTGTTTCAAACTGCTTTCAACCCTCTTCCACAAAGTTACCTAGAAATATTCTGGAACTTTGACTCTCAATGTTCTCTATCTCAAGCCCTTCTTAAAGCTAAGATAGAGAACTTTTTTCTTGCCCAATATTTCTTCATCGTGTCATATACAGCAATGATTAATATTTCTGTCTGATCTACCTATTTCTTTTTGCTCTGGACATTTTCAATTCTAAATAGTTGTGTACATTGACTCTAAGACTTTCTTCATATTCCATCAAATGTCCTCCATCTTCCTCATAACCTAAGCCTAAAGTGTGTAACTTTTTATCTCCCTATCAGTGTCCAATTCGGCATCAATTCTAAACCATTTTAGCTTCTGATACCTATGAATTATGTTTTGTTAGTTGGTTGGTATTCAGAATTCATACATTTGTCTTATCTTTGCAAATTCATTTACAGTCCATTCTTTTTGTTTCTTCCCCTACCATTATCTCTCTGATACATTCTTAGTCTGGAAAAATATTTCTTCCCTGTAATATGTGGTTTTAGCTATTACTTCTTTAGAGAAATCCATTCTGAAATTACTCTTGGGGCCTATTTCTCCGCTTTCTGTAGTCCTCTGTCTGAAGTTCTTATCTTTCCCCTTCACAGATGTTTACATTGGAAGCAGCATATACATTGTCTTATTTATACTATTGTCTGTTTCCTTTAAGTTCTTTGCTTGAGAGAGTGGCGATACCTCTGCACCTGACTCCATGTGCATCTGGTATGTATTAGCTACTAAAAATATCTGATGAATGAGTGATATGAGTCTGAACCCTTTTTAAAACGATGTTAATATTTATTAGCCAAGCTCTACTTTTCTGATTCCTTCTCAACTTTGTCATACCTATTAGCTTCGTGAATGTAATTATTATATGGTCTTTATGAAGTGATACTTAATGTTTGTTGAGTGTATGAATAATGATAACTAAAACATAGAAGGTATTACATTTAATTTTGCCAAGAATGATTTGAGATTAGGCTCATTTTCTTCCCATCTTAAAGATGAAAGCACTGTATGATGAATACTTTGTCCCAAATCAAGTATTAACATGGAAGAGCTCAAAAGGATCAAAGTGCTAAAGTGAAGTCTGTAGTTTGTTTTAATAGGAGCTCACCAAGTATATTTAAAATATTTTGGGGAAAGCTGCTAATACTAGAGACTCATCTACTCCTAGGTAGGCTGTATTATCTAAAAATCTACTTAGAGTTTGAATTTTGTTCCTGGTTTCCTTTACAGTTTTCAATTCAGTTAAATTACAACTGTGACTCACACCCACTCTGCATACTCTTCATCAGTCAGCCTTGAATGTAAATTGTGAGGATAAAGATATACCTTTGCATGATATGTCAGAGGGAACTCTCTAATGATCAGTCTTTCAGGGAGAAATAAAAGTGCTTGATGGCTCAACCTTTTTCCAGTTGGCTGTATTCACATAGCTAGACTTTAGTTAATGAAATGATGCCTAAAGGGAGTGCGACTTCCATTATTTTATTGACTATTATACATAAAAATTACTCTAAAGTTTAGTGACATGAAAGAAGACTTTATATATTATGGTATGATTAGTGTGAGCCAACTCAGCTTGAGTGTTATTTTGTTTAGACTCTCTCACGAACTAGAAATCAAGATGCCTGTGAGGCTGCCACCACATCCAGACTTGACTGTGGATGGCAGAGTAATTCCAATATGGACCATAAAGAGAGTTTTAGCAGAAACTCCTTCTCTTCCATTGACTTTTGGCAGAGAGTCTTCTGATTCATCACTGCATAGTCTTCTTTATAAGACAGCTTCAACATCTCAGCATCTTCACCAAGAAATGGGTGCTTATTTTTAAAGCTCAATACAACATGAAAATGTGTGACATCTTGTGAAAAATATTGATAAATTATAAGATAGTAACTACTAGTATTTAGCCAAGTGTGAGTCATATGAGCTTGTATAATTTATACCCATAAACATAATCTACCATCTCCAGAAAGAGAAGGAGAAGAGAGAGAGAGAGAGAGAGAGAGAGAGAGAGAGAGAGAGAGAGAGAGAGA
>NC_022010.1:61801475-61835412 GCF_000317375.1 Microtus ochrogaster
AGAAAGAGAGATTCTATGACCTATCATTGGAAGATATTCATAATAATTTCACCTCTGCTACTCTGTTACCTTGTTAAAATCCAGTCAGTAATTCATTATTACATTTGGCAGAGAACAAATGGCTTCTCTCTTTTAAGGAGAGGATTTAGGGCATATTTTCAAATTATGAAATTATCTTAAAATCTAGCATCCTATTTTTCTTCTTTATTATCAGTTACACAAGTGCAAAAAGTCAGATATAGAATATATCTGTGAGGAATAGATGAAAAAAAGAATATGCACATGATAGAAAAATCTGGACTCTAGCGAGAGTCACCATTTAAAACAAAGGCTTCTAAGAGAACGACCATCAAGTGCAATAGAGACAGAAACGCAGGTATCACCTAAGTCATTATGAATTTAGACTTATTATGACATGAATTCCATATTTCCTAGTTCTGTTTCACATATTTTGACTCATATTTATCATAATTAAAATTATTTAATATATAGAAAAAAGGCTCCATATCTTTGTAAGTTATTGAGAATCACATATTTGATATTACATTTCTCTCTTAGTAAAAAGAAAATTTGAGAATATTATGTCTTATGGACATTGGTATGAGAGGAATGATAAAACATCAGCAATTAAAATTTAGACCATATAATAAGCTAATAAGCACTCTTGTAAAGTTCATCCCTTAAATGCATGCCTGCCTCAACATAGAAAACAGTCAATCAAAGGCATTCATCCCAACAGGCTTAGAAAAATTACGAGATCATCTCAGTTGCTGCCTGGAATAGTATATGAGAAAATTCAAGAACCTTCTGTTCTCAGTCGTCACTCCCACTCATCTACTCACAAGAAACAGAAAATTAAGTGTGGACTGAAAGTTATTTAAGCAAGAATGGATAATTATGAAAACAAAGCCTATCTTTGCTAGGATCAGTGTTCCAAATTTTCTTCCTCTCACATCTAAAAAGACAAGGATATTTTTTATTACTTCTATTTAACAGAGGGAGATTGGAGACAAAATAATACGGGTTTGAAATTAAATGCTGGATGTCATTGTGAAAGTAATAAATGAGTTTAACAAGATTGTGAGATGCACAGTAAATTCACAAAGCCAAACTCCAATTCATATGCTAGCAACAGTAATTTGAAATAAGTTTATATTGTGACTTTTCATATCTTTAGTGTTATGAAATGCTTAGAATTAGATTTCATAAAATGGGTTTAGGATTAAAAACTATACAACCCTAATGTTAAAAGCAGAACCTTCTGTTTTTTATGAACAGTGTTCTCCATCAACAGAGGTGACATAAGTAAAAAAATCATCAGGTGATTCTTTCCTTTGAGGAACTTTGAGATTTCATCATATAACAAACACTTTTGAAGTTAAAGGTAACAGAGATCAAAACAGAAATATCTGAGTTTTGCCTGGATGACATTTGTCACTTTGAAATACTGATGATATACTGAGACAAACAACACGGACAGTTCATGGGATGGAAACCAGCATGGAGGGACGGTGGAGGGAAAGACACAGCTTATGTCTCCCGGACACAGAATATTGTACTTACTACAGGAGATACGGGTGGCTTCAATTGGGACAGTGACATCTGAGTGAAACCTTGAAACATGCAGGGGAACTTAGCTCTGCAAATATCTGAAAGGTGTAGAGCAATAAGCAAACAACAACAAGCAACAAATCTTCTCCAAGTCAACCTGGCACATAGGGTGAATAAAACATGGCAAGGCTGACTGGAGTTCACGGTGTATGGGGTCAGAACTTTAGTATTAACTTATCAAAGTGTCTTAAAGGCTACATGGGTACGTGTAAGCCCATGGAAGTGTTGTTTTTTTCACTTTGGATGCTATGGGAATTCTTCAGAGACACTAAAATAAAGGAGTCTCATAACCAGACTTTCATTTTTAAGTGATCTTTCTGTTTCTGTGTTGAAAAAGATCAGAAGAGGATCAGACAAAAAGAACTATAAGAAAGCTCAGGGAAGAAATAATGATAGCTTCTTCTTTGGCTTTATTATTATTATTATTTTTATGGAGTTCTACATTTTTCTCTGTTCCCCTCCCTATCTCTCCCCTCCCCTTCAACCCTCTCGTAAGGTCCCCATGCTCCCAATTTACTCAGGAGATCTTGTTTTTTTTCGAATCCCCATGTAGATTATATCTATGTATGTCTCTCCTAGGTCCTCATTGTCGTCTAGGTTCTCTGGAATTGTGAAAATTAGAAAACAACCTTCATCAGGAGCAAGTAATACCACTTTTGGGTATAGTTTCAAAGGATGCCCAATCTTGCCACAAGGACATGTGCTCAACTATATTCAACAGCAGCATTGTTTGTCATAGCCAGAAACTGGAAACAACCTAAATGCCCTTCGACCAAAGAATGGATGAGGAAAATGGGGTACATTTACACAATGGAGTACTACACAGCAGAAAAAATAATGACATTTTGAATTTTGCAGGAAAATGGATGGAGCTAGAAAACATCATTTTGAAGAAGGTAACCCAGACACAGAAAGACAATTATCACATGTACTCACACACTCATAAGTGGTTTTAAACATAAAGCAAAGAAAATCAGCCCACAAATCACAATCCCAGAGATGATAGCTTCTTAAGAATTGCTAAGAAAATAAATTTGTGTTGTCCCTCCCGATACATGTGTTAATTGCATCAATTCAATAATTCTATAATATTTACTTATTTCAAAACAAAATATTTTGCGTTATAGATCCATCCATTTTGTATTTATCAACTTAAACATGCACAACAGAAAGGAAATGATGGTGTAACAAAGGAGTAGCAACAGCTGGAGTGGAAATTGGTTAGAGTCTGGATTTTGCTGGTGTAGGCAACAAGATCTGCAGTCAAATGGAAGATACAAAAGAAAGCAGGCTTGGAGAAACAGAAATGTTTTCCACAGTTTTGATATGAGGCAGTGGGAAACAGTGCTCCTGTTTACTGAGAATTGAAGATGCCCCTGATGCCTACAACAGATACTTCCTGTAGAATGATACATCAAATCTTATCTTTTGATGTGTTAAGTTTGGAGTGTGAAACAGACATCCAAGTAGACAGAGTGGTTAGGCACTTGACTTTTCAAATCTTCACTTTGAAAGAATACTATGCTATAGGAAGAAATTTGGAAATCATTGGAATATATGTATTTAAAATCCTGGAACTAGATGAGAATGAGAGATTAAGTATGGAGCAACTGGGGGAAGGGATAAAAACACATACACACACATTACACACACACACAGAGACAGAGACAGAGAGAGAAAGAGAGAGGGGGGGATGCCAAGGCACAGACAGAAAAAAAAAGGGGGAAAGTCAAAAGTGACCGTAGTTGCAGAACTAACGTTTTGAAACTATTCTTATTGTGAAAACGCACATGGTTTCAAGGTTGTCATTAGAACAGGGTGGCTCCTATTCTTTGCATAGGGACACAGTTTTGTTGTTTGTTTGTATGTTTGTTTATTTTTATGGAAAGAATGACAGAATTTTGGCCAGTAGGGAAGAAATTGTATAGAAGTACCCATGTGGACTATACCACTGTCTTTGTCCTATATCACTACAAGAAGTGGCTAATAAACATAAAAAAAAGGAGCAGCAAATTGACTTACACTCGAGTTTCTGGTTTTCTTATACTTTGATTCCCCTCAGGCCCCAGTACTTTTCCAATAGTGGAGTAAAGGGCTCTACCAAAATCTGGTGTGTCCACGCAATGCTGCATTTCCAGGTAATCTATTGTATATACTTTGAATCTGGAAAAGAAATCTCAGAATTGTTTGGCAGGACATCACCATGTACATCTGTTTAACTCCCCAGACAGATTTACCGATCTAACTTCTCTACATGCTTTCTTAAAATTCTGCTTAAAGCAATGGAATATTAGCAATACACAGCATTTTATTAGGTTTTCAAACAGCAGGACAAGGGTCTATAGAATGGATTTCGTGGCTCTGTAATGAGATTCCTAGCTCTGTGTTTGTAGCAGTCACTGGCTTTCTATGGCAACTGGCTCATAACCAAACCAATGGTAAGCCACATATTATTTGCCACTGATGGGAAAGTACTGATATGAAACCAGGAGACCAGATATAGTGGAAACCACAGGAGACAAAGCAACTATTTCTTCCAATTACATTTCAGCTAAGCATTGTTTCATGGAGTATAATCAAATGTATACTTTCTGTAATTGGTTTATGTAATGCTTATTTAAACCACAGGTTAATCTGTTTTTAACAGCATGGACTATATGCACCAATGTTATTAGAGTAAGCAATACTAGGACAGAAATTCTTCTAATATGGTATGCAACTGAACATGTTAGCTATCTCATTGTTCTTAAATGAAATGAAATTTCATTGTTTAACTATAAAATAGTATTAATGAAATTAAAGAGTGAAATACACAGGTGATTACTTTTCTTATTTGATGTTGGTCCTTGTGAGAGTTGTATGCATGGCCACTTTCATATATATTTATATACATATATGAAAATTCATATATATGAAATACATACATATATGCATATATATACATACACACATATTTTGTGTATGTGTGTGTGTGTAAAATAGGGGAGGGTTTAGAGAGAGGAAAGCCTAGAAGAAAATGTTGCACTTATATATTGTAATCTCTAAAAATAAAAATATATGAAATACATACATATATGCATATATATACATACACACATATTTTGTATATGTGTGTGTGTGTAAAATAGGGGAGGGTTTAGAGAGAGGAAAGCCTAGAAGAAAATGTTGCACTTATATATTGTAATCTCTAAAAATAAAAAAAATTTTTATAAAGTAATAATAAAACTTTTGACTCTTCACCAGTTGCTTTGCCGCATTTACTGTCATATGGATTTCTCTGCTATGTTATCTTGCTCAACTGAGATGTCAGCATGGAATCCCTTTGGGGTGTTATAATGTCCAGTGAAAAGCAGAGCCATGTGGTTGTGGCCTTCGTCTGCACACTCTGTTCAACTTTCTGCTTTGCCACCGCTGACGGTAAACTCTTGCAAGACTGCTGTGCATCTATTCTAGATGCATGAAGTAAACTAAAATGTATTCCACCAAGTGTTTTTATTACATCCATGCAGACATGTCCTTAAAGAGCCAACCACAATTTGTGCCTAGTTTTAGTCTTCCTTTTTAGGTTCATTTCTTTTTGCCTGGCTCCTCCATTAGTTACTATGTATCTCCCTTTAGAACATAATTATCCACATATTAAGGAGGCAATCAATCTACCTGCTTTACTCCTATTCTATCTGTTCTTTGTTCTTCCAGTCAGCTAGCCACCAATTAATTGTCTGGACTCTGACTTCCTGTGTTCTCATTTTTTTCTTTGTTCACCTATCATCTATCTCCATTTACCAAGAGGCAAATCCATCAATTACATTTTAATGGCATGCTTGCATATAAGTGACTTTCCATAAACAAAATTTTCCAAAATATGTTAGATAATTTGAATACTAGCTATCTTTCTATACATTTTAGGGGTAATTAGGTTGATCTTTAACTCTGCATCTCAGAGTAAAAAAAAAAAATCAGAGGACTACTGCGCAATCAAGGGTGGCGTGTGATTCTAGTGGCTCAGACACCCTTCACTTCTCTCCTGCTTTCTGTCTTAGCTTCATCTTTAAACATTTATCCCCTTTTATGGCAGCAAGTACTAACAGCAGCGGGAGAACAAGTATGCTTTTTCATCTATTTATGTATACTACCAGCTCTCAACTATGTGAAATATTGATTTCCCTCCTCTCACGCTGTAGCTGAAGTCATATGGGTAAAATCAGTACCACAGTCATCCTGTACGCTGATTAGACTTACTTTGGGCATGAAGGATGGAATGGATCACTGCTGTCTTGGATTGTTTGCATTCTACCTATGAGCCTAAATTTGCTTATGTTCCATAAACTACTTGAAATAAATGGAAACTTGTGAAAATTAAACAAAGTTGATGTCATATATTGGGGAGAATATATGTCACTAAGAATAAGCATTGTACCCACGTGCAGTCAGTGATGTCTACTGCTGTTATTTATCACTGAGATATCTTTGGTTCTAATCTTATTTAATTGGCACCTTCTACATTTTTTTGTAATAAGTATCCATTTTTAACCCTTGAAGCTCAATGGACATCTATGGGTCATATTGTCCAACTGTACACTGGAAAATAGATGGGAATGCCATGTCAGGCTGAGTCTATATAATCAACAGTGTAGAATACTGAATGAAATCATAGAGTTAATTCAGCACTGAAGGAAAGAAGACAAGGCAGGCTCCTCAGCAATTGATTGACATGGTAGACTGCACCATGGAAGCTACATCATAGCCTTTCCTATACTATGTGGCTGCTCCTTCCCAGTCATTCTATGGTAACTTTTATCTGATTTGCAAAAATAGCACATTTATTGTCTGCAAATGTTACCAGGAACAACAAAAGTCTATACAGGGCCATTTGTTAATTAAAAAATAAACTTGTTTAGATTTATCACTATTAATGCATTTATTTCCTATGTATTATTATCTACACTAATGCAGTTTTTGCTATCTTTGACCAGAAATCTTATCAACTTTCCTTTAATTGCTACTTTTTTTTTATTTCTCTAAAGCAAAAAAATGCTAAAAACATTATAATAGTATTTTATATATAGGATAAGAAATGTATGTATTTATTAAGAGGAATATCACACACATATGCAAACAAATCAAGACAAATTCCACAGACAGTAGACAGTAGGCCTTAACACATTTTAAAATCCATGTATCTGGTTCTACATAGCTAACAATTGCAACCGCATTTCAGAACACTAGGAACAGACTGTTTTTGACTTTTAAGTCTTAAAAATTACTTTAGGCAATTTAAGGAACGTGCTGTTAAAAATCTTCTAAATATATTTATTTTTAAGAGTGAAACATTTGAAAACATTACTCAAAGAAATAAAGTAACAAGAGAAAGAAAGTAGCATGAGATCTAAAGGAGGAGGGATTGATAAATGTGAATTCAACATGTGTGTGTGTGCATACGCATGTAAGCGTGTGTATATGTTTGTGTGTGTACAAGCATGCATGTGTGTTTGTGATCTCATTTATTTTATATAGCTCTACAGCTTGAATCTTAACTGTCTTCCAGAATCCATGTACAAAAGACAGTCTCTAGCTAGGTACTACTTGTAAGTAATGGAAACTGAAGGGTGGGACATTTGTCCTTGAAGGGCAACTGGCTCCTCAACATAATATTATATTTCATACAGAGCAACAGCAGTGGGCGGGCAATCTGTATCATGGACACAGATCTCAAGAACTGTAGGTGAAAATGAGCCATCCCTTTCTAAAGTTGATTACCTCAGCTTTATGTCAGCTACAGTGACATAAAGACGACCAACAGGGATACAGCGGTGGAGGAACTAAAGGGAAAACTGAAGCATTGATTCCTTTTCAGACATGTCGTAGATTTCTCTGTATTCATCCTACTTCTAGGCCTGTTTGGACTTAGTATGTAAAATACAGCCACACATCCTCATTAAATATGCTGAGACAGGGTATCTAGGTATTTTTTTTCTCTTTTGGAAATTATTTCATTAACAACTTCCAATCTACATGGCTTATCAATAATAAAACGACTGAAGCAAAAAAAAATGCAGTGACTTAAAGAACCTAGAATTGAAAGTGTGAACTACTGAATTTCAAACATTGTATTTAGCACTTTCCAACTATTGGTTTCGTTTAAATTTTTATGGAAATTATTTAGCCAAGAGAGCTGACTTTAGTGAGCAGAATCACTTGTAGTTTAAAGTACTTCCCATATGGTCTATCCAAAAATTGCTCAATGAAGTCTATTATTACTGAGATATTTTGTCCAGTAGTATGAAAGAAGCTTTATTTTGGACCAAATCATACTTGATTGTCTACAGCAATAGACATCAATATTTTGTGATTTATTCCCTATTATCAGTGTATTTTTCTACTTTTTTGACTGTTCTCATCAAATGGCCTCAGCATGATTGGACATTGAAGTAAATATTCGCATTATTCTTCTGTGTGAGCATGACAGGTGCTTCAGGCTTTGGCAATGTGGATGATAAGGGGCTGAGACTAGGATCTTTTCTGACAGCTGAGAACTCAGTGTTTCTGAGAATATACATCGTCCTTCTGCAATTTCATTGATTGGAGACTCTCAGTGAATGTCAGTGGGATATGTGACATCCCAATGTCACTTTTAATCCTTTTGATAACTTGCACTACTTGGTCCAAATCTGAGAATGTTCATCATTTGGTACCAGCTGATTCTGGAGAACTATCTATTCTCTTGGATTCCATTGTGGAAATGGTAAGGGCTCTGCCACATTAGTTTCTAGGGCTAATCATTTACATAGTGTTCTTGATTTCAGAAACATCACAACAATAATAACAATAGCTCTAAGGCGATGATACTGGCTTTCCTGGTTGTCTACTATGGTAAACAGACTTACAAAGTGAAAGTTTAAATTAGAATGGATTTAGGTTGGATTCTCAAAGATGTTTCACTGTTTGGAAAAAGTTATTTAATCTAATATGTGGAAAGACTCCAGACACAGTGTCAATTAACATCAAAATTTGGGTTTCAGAAATTAGACTCTCTGATTGAGCTATTCTGTCATCTTTGATAAGGAGGTGTGGGCTTGTGTCATGACTTCTTTAATAAGCACCCCTGTATACTTGGGCAAGACAGTCATGAGGAAAAGAAAGGAAATCTCTGCCTAGGTGTATCTAAGGTAGAATCACTCAGTAGGTTTTGTTGGTCTAATGAAGTTTTCTCCTGGATTTGAACTCTGTCAAACAAAATTTATTCTTCTCTGTCAACCTTACCTAAGTTCCTGCTCTTTGATTAACTCTCCTAGAACTGCAGGGCCTTACAAAGGGTCTGTTATGGATAAAGGGATGAGGCAAAGAGGCCAATTGATTTAGATATATGTTTATTCTCTCCTGGTGTGTCTGTCTAGATGACACTATGACCATTAAGAAATAGGACTTGTAGATGATATCCAGAAATAAGTAGTTAAAAGTCCACCAATAAATAGATGATATGAGGAGGAGGAAAACCTAGCAATGTAAATGTTCCATTATAGCCCTCCTTGAACCAAGTAATGATTGGTGTGGCATTTCTTAAAACAAGGCACCTGGTTTCTGTGACTAACAAGAGCACCCTTTAAATGCTGACATTTAGCACAGGTTTCTCAAATCAGGATCTCTGCTGATAGCTTGTCAGAATAAACACTTAAAATGAACTCCCAACTTCATTTTTATGCACACATCAATCTGATAAATATCAGGTTATTGTAACCTGCCAAGGAGAGAAGGTACTGCCTCTGGCTGTGTGATATTGATGAATGCAAGTGTGATCACTTTCAGACCCTTGACTGTAGTCCATATTCACATGATCAACACATCAGTGATGTTTGGTTTCCAGATACATTTCAAGATCCTGGACTCTAAAACCTGCACAAGATAAAGCCAAATTTCAGTGACAATGGGGGAGGAACTCCTAAGTTCCACTTCCAACTAGGGCCACTGGTGCCTACTAGGGAGAAAGAGTCAGATTTATTCAGATATGTAGCCTTTGAAAGTCTATGCATGCTCCAGTATGGTTATACACCCATGCACAGACAGCTATAAATGCAATCACTGGGTTTATAAAACGGTGCAAGAAGTTGGGAGGAGAAAGTGTGTATATGGTTATAAGTGGAGAAGATGGAGAGGGAAGACTTGATCAAAACACATTATTTGCACTCAGGAAAATGTCACGTAAGAACAAGAAAACCTGAAGATGTAGCACAATTGAGAGGATACTGGCCTAGTATGCACAACGTCTAGATTTGATCCTTAGTACTCCATAACTAGGAATGCAGGTTCATACCAGAAGTGGCAGCTGGAAGACCTGAAGTTCAAAGTCATCCTTGGCTATGGAGTAGAGTATGCAGCCAGACCAGGATATATAAGACCTTCCTTGTCTCAAAATAACAGATAAACAAGCAAGAAAAAGCCAGAGAGATGGCTTTGTCAGTCAGTTTTTGCTTCATATGCATGAGGACTTGAATCCAGATCATCATGTCCTGTGTAAAAAGCTGAATACAGAAGCAGGTGCCTGTAATCTTGGTGCTAGGGAGGCAGAGACAGTAGGATACCTAGGTTCACTGGCCAGAGAGATTCTGGCCAGTGAATTTTAGATTCAGTGAGTGCCATTGTCTTAAAACATAAGTAGAGAAGCAACTGAGGGAAACACCTGACTCTAACATTTAGTCTCCATAGCATGTGCACACACTTGCACACACACAACACACAAGCACAAACTGAAAGCAACGCAAAATAGGCACATAGATAATAATAATATTTTCAAATTTTTATTGATGCTTCCTTCCTCTCTAGGCTTCAGTATCCCCCAACTGCATTATCTATAAATGTAGCATTCCTGTTTCTTCAGCATACTTATTTTTCAGAAGTATATATGAATGATTTTTCAAATGTGTGCATTTTTTACTATCTCATTGGTTCCATTTTTTTACTTCCTCAGATTCCATTTTTAATTTTTCCTGCACTTAAAAATCTCTATACATTGTATGGGTTAGTGGTTTTCATTCCTGTTCAGGTTAACTGTTTTATGCAGCAAAGAACATTGGTCCAGGAATGCTTGGCTGACTGTAATTTTGGATTTTAGTGAACTCATCTTTCCATTTAATGTCAAATGCAACTTTGAAGTAGTTCTGCTCAAAAAGCTGGAAGCAATGCTTGTGGCCATTCCAGGTCAGCCAACAGTCTATTACAGTCATATTGATGTCAGACTTCATCTGTTACTTCTGACTTCACAAGTTCATAGAATTGGAGAAGTTTAGGAGTCTGAGTGGTCTGTAATAGTGAAAGTGTTACTCATAAGTTAATATTCGAGTCTAAGACATGGGCTTTTGGTTCAGGACACTGTTCTCTTAGCAGTGTATAATTTAACTGCATGTTTTCTTTGAAATGGTGGTATTCAAGGACAGTGAGTTTTGCATGTAGCAGAGTTTATTGTAAAAATAAGATTCAAATGGCTGGGGGAACACTTAGCTAACAAAATGACTCTCCAGATAAGCGATCACTTGAAACCAAAGATAGGAACATGGAACCTGTCGGTCACTTCTGGAAATTCCTGTACTCCTTTTTATTAACTTTATTATTGGGATGAATATGAAATACTAAATATGCTTCCCAGAGATTTCTATGCTTAATCGGATCCTGTGTCAGTTCACTGGGGATGAGAAGTAGGTTCACTCATCAAAACACTAGCTCATCTTAGTAAAAGTTAAATATCTCCTATTTCTGTAGAATGACCCTTCTGCACAGTGTGAAAATGTGTTGTTCTCATTGTTAATAAAAATCTGATCGGCTGATAACTAGGCAGGATTTCTGGGGCAGAGAGAATGCTGGGAAGAAGGATGAATTTGGTAGAGTTGGGAGAGACTCAGAAAGAAGCAAGGTGAATGTTCTGTGTTGAAATAACATACATATGGCACAAAGAAGATAAGAAATACAGGTTAATTTAAAACATAAGAGTTAGCTACTAACAAGCCTGAGATATTGGCTTAGCATTTATAATTAATAATAAGCCTCTGAGTAGTTATTTGGGAAGCAACTGGTCGAAAAGAACTGATCTCAGTCATGACAAAATCTCTGCCTATATCCTACACTTAAAATGCTGTAACAAACACTGTGGTTGGTTCAATGGCTAGGAAATTTAAAAAAAAAATGTTTCTTCCAAGGAATTCAGCTTCCCCATCAACAGAACTTCTAAATTAAAAGTAAAACCAATAAGAGGTAAACACTTTTGAATTAACCTCACAATGTTAGTGTTCCTCAGATCCTTCAGATAAAGTCCATTCCTCTACTTTAAAAACGAAATCAAACATCTGGTCTCTTTGAAAATGTTTCTTTTTCATTTTATTTCAGAAAGTGTTTTTCTTTTGACTGTTTTACATAATTTATTTTAAGATATGAAGTTCCAAAGGTGGGTTAGGAAGAATCACTTTTTTTGCCTATTAGCTTGTGCATATTTCTAGCTAGATCTTACATCTTAAATTAACCCATTTCTATTAATCTGTGTATCACTACACGGCTGTGGCTTACTGGGCAAAATTCCAGTGTATGACTCTCCTGGCAGGTATATGGTATCTCCCTGACTCTACCTATCTCTTTTCAAATCTGGCTATATTCTGTTAAGCCATTGGCTAAAAGCAGCTTCTTTATTAACCAACGGCAATAAAACATATTCACAGCATACATCATTTCCCACATTAGGGAAATATGAAATTTTTATATTCTGCTGTAATTTTATGGACATCAAAACTACCTAACTTATCAAAATTCACTCCTTTGAATGGTGTTAATGAAGATTGTGTTAATTAAAAATTGAGGTCACTTCCTGGTTTGCTGTCTACCTTGAGGACCCAATTTCTTCTGCCCTTTCTTTTCATTTGCAAAATGTTTTTCAGTGTGTGTCTTTCATTCTTGTTATTATCCTGGATATTAGGGGAGTAGACATGAAATCAATGGCAACGAGTGGCAGAGCTTGGTGGAAGGTGCCCATAGGGCATGTGGAAACACAGAAAGGCATCTAAAAAGACTTGACAGCCCAAACTTAGAGAAAAACATGGTGTTCTTAATGTTGTATGTGTCTTGAACGTGTTTGGCATTTTGGTGACACCTCTAAACTCCACAGAATAATTTCAAATAAGAAAACAAATAATAAAGCACACTTGTCAAAATATTTTTCAAAACAAATTTGTGCTGCTTTATTACACCACAAAATTGTAGGTCCTACCAGCAAATGTAACAATAACCATAATTTTTAAGTACTATTTCATGATATTTTAAAATGTAAGTAACAATGTTAAGGTGCTATGCAATTTTCTCTGGTTTCCTTACTATAAATTTGTGGATATTGTTGGTAAATGAGCGGTAGGTGCTGACATTTGTAATGGGAGAAATACTACACTATAGTTAGAGTCAGATGACAAGAGAAGAAACTTTTGGCTCTCAGTGCCTCTCTGTTGATGATGCTCAGAGAGCCAGGATAAAATTCCTGCTGCAAAGATATCTGAGAGATGTCAGAATCACAGATGAAAACAGCACTACCAGGAACATCATAAAATGGAGGCGGTGACTGGGCAGCAAAGCTTGTGGCTCTGAAGAAAAATACTCCAGCTAGATGGCAGCAAGCATTCAGTATCCCCTACACAGTGATTGTAGTGAGTCACAATTCATTTATTTCAAAATTCCCACAAGAGTAAATTTTCAATATCCCTCATCAATAAAAAATGAGTTTAAAAGATAATGGGAGTAATAATGAGTTCTATTTAATTATTATACAAGGTAAACATGTATAAAATATTTTATCATATTCCATAAATACATAATTATTGTTTGTCAATAAAATAACTCATTTCAGTACAGCTTAGGTATAAAGAGAACAAACATTTTCTACACAAAGTCTTTAGAGCTCTATTAGACATCTGAATTCCAAATTCCAAAGAGTCTGAAGTGTTGTAGGAGCTGCAGGCTGCGTTCCTGCCACCCCAGCTCCTGGCCATCTGGCTAGCTTATGCTTATGCCCTGAAATAACAACACACAAACTGTATTCTTTTAAACACTGCTTGGCCCATTATATCTAGCCTCTTTTCAGCTAATTCTCACACCCGGACTAGCCCATTTCTAATAATGTGTGTAGCACCCCAAGGTGCGCTTACCGGGAAAGGTTCAGCATGTCTGACCTGGAGGCTTGCTTCATTGCGTCTGCCCGGGAGAGGGGAGCATGGCCTCTGAGCTCCTTCCTCTTCCTCCCAGCATTCTGTTCTGTTTACTCCTCTCACCTATGTTTTAACCTATGAGGGCCAAGCAGTTTCTTTACTATAATTAACCAATGACCTTCCTCCATCATTATTAGAAATGGGCTAGTCCAGGTGCTAGAGTTAGCCGAGAAGAGGCTAGATATAATGGGCCAAGCAGTGTTTAAAAGAATACAGTTTGTGTCTTGTTATTTTGGGGCATAAGCTAGCCAGATTGCTAGGAGCTGGAGTAGCAGGAATGCAGCCTGCAGCTCCTACAACACTGAAGGATTTTTTTTTCTGTTTTTTTTCTTCTCATACTCTTTATATATGTTTGATTGTTTTATAGCTGAAATGTTTGTCTTGTGTTAGAGGAATCATTCTCATAACTATTTAATGTGGTAATAGATTTGATACAGGTTTTTTGCATGAAAACCGTATAAAATGATCATTTCTTTTGAAATCTTTCTTTCTAGAAATTTTGCCTGTAATAACCCTAAGGACCAGGATAATTTTATATAGTGTTATACATTTGACCTAGAACATTCCCCAAAGGCTTCCATGCTTGGTCTCCAGCTTGCTACTTAGAGTTCTTTATCTTATTAAAAGAGTGAGCTCCTTTGTTCCCTGGCTATGAGGTGGGTAGCTTTCCTTTTTGCACCATGTTCGCTCACCACCATTGATATGCTGCCTTAAAAATATTTAAGAAAAAAATTGGTTCTGTCAAAGGAAAGGATAGGGTGGTTTTGGAGCTGAAGCATTCTCTGGACGGGCATGGGTGATGACACAGATGATGGGTGGATATGTTTCAGGAAGGTGAAATTAATGAGCAGGGTTTGGGCAAGCAGTTGCTTTTCTGCTGTCCTGATATTGGGCAGAGAAGCACCAGAGGGGAAATGAGAATGGGTTGTCATTGAGGTAGATCAGATCTCATTGTCTCATAAGTCATTGCATATTAACTTCAGGTGTCTTTACTGTTTCCCCTTTCCCCCTTTCTGTTTATAACTCACATGGCAATCTGTTCTTGAACAGGGGAAAGCTAACTAGAATGCAAACACAGGCATGCAGACTGAGGCTGTTTAATGGCTCCAGTCACTAAAGTCCTTCAGTGAGTGTGTGGAAGACCTGACTTTCCTCACTACTCACCTTTATCTCAAGTGGGACTCAGAGGCTATTTTAGGAAACAAAAATAAAGATATTTTTAAGAAAGGGTAGATGACTTTTTCCTTTCCGATTTGAATCCCCTTGATCACCTTATGCTTTCTTATTGCAATTGCTAAAATTTCAAGAACTATGTTGAAGAGATATGGAGACAGTGGACAGCCTTGTCTTGTTCCTGATTTTAGTGGAATCACTTGAGTTTCTCTCCATTTAACTTTATCATAGCTGTTGACTTGCTATATATTGCTTTTATTATATTTTGATATGCTCCTTGTATCCCTAATCTCTCCAATAACTTTATCACAAAGAGATGTTGAATTTACTCAAATGCTTTTTCAGCATCTAATGAAATGATCATATGGTTTCTTTCTTTCAGTTTATTTATATGATAGATTACATTGATAGATTTTTGTATGTTGTACCAGCCCTGCATCTCTGGGATGAAGCCTACTTGATAATGATTGATGGTTTTATTGATGTGTTCTTGGATTCGATTTGCCAGTATTTTTTTGAGCATTTTTGCATCCATGTTCATTAGTGAGACTGGTCTGTAATTTTCTTTCTTGGATGACTCTTTGTGCAGTTTTGGTATCAGGGTAACTATAGCCTCATAAAAAGAGTTTGGCAATGACCAATAAAAGCAATCTATAGATTCAATGCAATATCCATAAAAATCCCAAAAAATTCTTCACATACCTTGAAAGAACAATAATCAACTTCATATGGAAAAACAAAAAACCCAGGATAGCTAAAACAATCCTATACAATAGAGGAACTTCTGAAGAAATCACCATCCCTGACAACAAGCTCTTTTACAGAGCGACATTAATCAAATCACCTTGGTACTGGCCTAAAAACAGAGACAATGACCAATAGAATTGAATTGAAGACCCAGTTATTAATCCACACAACTATGAACACCTGACATTATTTTTGACAAATAAGCTAAAATTATACAATGGAAAAAGGAAAGCATCTTCAACAAATGGTGCTGGCATAACTGGATGTCAACAAGTAGAAGAATAAAAAATAGATACATATCTATTGCCCTGCATAAAACTCAAGTCGAAATGGATTAAAAACCTCAATATAAATACAACCACACTGAACCTGATAGAGGAGAAAGCAGGAAGTAACCTTCAATGTATGGGCACAGGAGACCACTTCCGAAATACAACCCCAGCAGCACAGACAATACAAGCAACAATAAATAAATGGGACTTCCTAAAACTGAGAAGCTTCTATAAAGCAAAGGACAAAAAGGCAGCCTACTGAATGGGAAAAGATCTTCATTAACCCCACATCAGACAAAGGACTGATATATAAATTATCCAAAATTTATCTGATACACAAAATATCCAAAATATATAAATTAGACATTGAAATTCTAAATAACCCAATTAAAAAATGGTGTACTGACCTAAACAGAGAATTCTCAACAGAAGAATTTCAAATGGCCAAAAGATACTTAAGGACATGTTCAACTTCCTTAGCTATTAGGGAAATAACAAATCAAAACAACTCTGAGATACCATCTTACACCTGTAAGAATGGCTAAGATCAAAAACACTAATGATAGATTATGCTGGAGAGAATGTGGAGTAAGAGGAACACTCATCCATTGCTGGGGGGAATGCAAACTTGTACAACCATTTTGGAAATCGGTGTGGCATTTTCTCAGAAAATTGGGAATCAACTTATCTCTGGATCCAGCAATACCACTCTTGAGAATATACTTAAAAGATGCTCAACCATATTACAAAAGCATTTGTTCAACTATGTTCAAAACAGTATTATTTTTAATAGCCAGAACCTGGAAACAACCTAGATGCCTCTCAGCTGAAGAATGAATAAAGAAAGTGTGGCAGATCTACATATTATAGTACTACTCAGCGGTAAAAAAACAATGACATCTTGAATTTTTGCATGAAAATGGATATTAGAAGACACTATTCTGGGTGAGGTAGCCCAGACCCAAAAAATGAATATGGTATGTACTCACTCATAAGTGGATAATAGCCATAAACTAAGGACATTGAGCCTGTAATTCATGATCCTAGAGAAGTTAAGTAATAAGTTGAACCCAAAGAAAAACATATATAGACCGATCTAGAAATTGGAAATAGACAAGATTGCCTGACAAAATTTGGAAGCGTAGGGGCATGGAGTAGAAGGAAAGGGAGGGTTGAGGAGAATTTGAGGGAATGGGATAGTCGAGATGGAGGAAGGACAGTTATAAGAGCAACAAAAGAGATATTTTGGTTGAGCGACCCATTATGGACTTGCTTTTGGGGATTCTATTCTCTTAGGCTGTATACCTTGCTCAACCTAGATGTAGTAGGGAGACCCTTGGACTTTCCACAAGGCAGGTGCCTTGCCCTCTCTTGGATTTGAGTGGGGTGGGGTGGGATGGTGTGTGCAGGGAGTGGGAATTTGGATTGGTATTTTTTAATGTAATAAAATAATATAAAAGAAAGAAAAGGTAGATGGCTGAGGTCAGGTAAAAGGAAATATGAGGGATATTTCAGGAGGGATATTCTATGTTAATTATTTAGCCCTTAAATCTCAAACTCCATGTAGAAGGTACTAATTTCCTATGGTCACCTGAAGTATAAAAACGTTCATGAAAAGCAGAAAGCCACAGACACTGGGTCTGGGTTTGGGTAGTTCTCAATGACAACTCCATGCTTGGCAGCCTTCGAGAATTTTAAGAAGTATGCGTTCTGTATGTATTCATTCCCAGATAACTCAATTGACCATTGTGCCCTTCTTGACCCATTGTTGCATTTCTTGAAACCTGTCCCAAAATATTTATGATAAAATAAGTTTATAAAGCTTTGTAAGAAGTCTACCATAAAACACAGACTGAAGATTATGAGTAAGGAAGAAACTTAGTTAACTTTCTGGTTTTATTGTGCCATTTGTGAATCATCCTCCATAATAACTGGATGTTGTACACTGCTATGTTTAGGGGACTGAAGAGATCATAAAGGGTTAGAGAGATGGCTCAGTGGTTAAAAACCCTTTTTCTTGTCAGAGACTGGGATTCAGTTTCCAGCACCCATGTCCAGAAGCCTATAACACCCTGTGACTTCAATTACAGGGGTTCTGATTTATTCTGGCCTCAGTGGGCACCTGCACAACTTGTGCTTGTACATACATTCAGACATGCACGCACGCAAACATGTGCATGCATGCACACACACACACATGAACACATACGTACATACATACACAGAGAGACACACAATGCACACACAGAAAGACACACAGCAGTGCACACAGAGAAAAAACACAGATACACATGCAACATGAACACAATACACACATAATAATAAGATATAAATTTAAAAAGTAAAAAAGAGATCACAGAGTACTATCTTCTTTGATGTTGTGTTTCTTTCATATTCCTGAACCACTATCAGTTTTGCCCCATGTTCTGGTGATGGACATCCTGATGCTAAGATTTTCTTTTAGGAGAAACTTTGCTTTCCATCATCAGTGACTGTACCAGACCCGACACTGCTCTTTCAAAGACAGGTAGAAAATAATTTGATAAGCTACAAAGTCTTTCATCTTATTTTCACAACTAAAGAGGCCAAAATGAGCATCCTCAAGAAAAAATCATTAGCTCCTCTTCAAACGTGTTAAGAAACCACAGGCGTGTAGAGCATATGTGTTCTCTCTAATGAGCAGTAGGGACTGCAAACTGCTAATTTGCTCATTTTGGGTTTCAGAATCTTTGCTGTAGACAAACCTAATTCCAATAAATAAATATTATCAGTGTGGTTCACACTATACATTTTCTATATATACATTCTATATATATTCTATATATATGTATTCACACTATATATATATTCTATGAGGTTTGCATTTTATGACCAGAAAACAACTGTCCTCCAGTTCCATTAGAACTCCTTTTGGAATCCATGTCTAACGACCAACAGAGCAATGTAGAAAGTGAGCTGCATAGACCTGTCTTCTTATTCTTCCTTCCATGCTTTAAGCCATTTTTCTTTTCTTTTTTAATGATAAATGTAATGACATATGCCAAAAGTAGTATAGCTTGATTATATGGTATATTTAAGATCTATTCAGGAGAGAAATCATGCTGATGCTGGTAACCTAGGCAACCTCCTAGGGCTTTGGTGGGTTTAGGGTGATACGAATGGAAACCAGGACATTCCTGATAAAAGTTCAACAGTCAAAGTGAAAGGACACTGAGTATGATGATGACAGGAGAAGATGGTTTATTTCAGCTGGGAACAGCTACGGAGGAGAAGGCAAGTTGAGTACTGTGTGAGGCTCTAAAGAGGGCAAGGACAACCAGCCCAAGTGTGTTGGTCATGTCTGAGAGCATGTGACTACACTGACTAGTCACTTTTTAGGGGAAAAAAATGAAATGCTGGGCTATATGTGAAAAATCTCTGTTCTAAAAAGAACAAAACTAGGAATATTTATTTCTTAGGTCATCTGTGGAGAACCAAATAGAAGTCTAGGCCAGCCCTAGGACTAATAGTGCTTAAAGCCCCTGACCCAGACCTTCCTCCATCTTACACCATCATCAACGGGATATTGAACAAAGAATGATTAACTAGCACTGTTCTCAGCCACAAAGGCCTTTGAAAGTATCACATTCAATTTTTGCTGTATCAGAGAGACTCTTACATAGATGAGGATTTGAAATTGGTCTAAGTAAGCACATGGATAAAGAAGACAGTAGACAAAGAGGATCATGACACAAAGCATCCATACTCAGATTGTAATAGGACTTAATAAATGTAATAAAATATGGTTTTAATATTACTAAGGACACGGTTCAGGGAAATAGCATTTAGGCCTATGAGGGCATGTTGGGCCACTAGAAAATGCTCAACGCAGACAAGGGCTCTGACATGGCAATGCAGATAGAGTTCAGGAATATTTTATTTTTCAGTTGTTTTATGAGATAGCAACAGAACATAATTTATATGCCTGTGGTGATTCAAAAAAATGACAGCTGGGCGGTGGTGGTGCATGACTTTAATCCCAGCACTTGGGAGGCAGAGGCAGGTGAATCTCTGTGAGTTCAAGGCCAGCCTGGTCTTCAGAGCTAGTTCCAGGGCAGGCTCCAAAGCTACAGAGGACCCCTGACTTGAAAAGCCAAAAAACAAAACAAACAAACAAAAAGAGAATGACCCCCATAGGCTCATATGTTTGACTTAGTTTACAGTTGGTTGAACTGATTGAGAAGGACTAGGAGGTATGGCCTTATTGGAGGAGGTGTGGCCTTGTTGGAGGAGGGGTTAGTTTACAGTTGGTTGAACTGATTGAGAAGGACTAGGAGGTATGGCCTTATTGGAGGAGGTGTGGCCTTGTTGGAGGAGGGGTGTTCTCTGTCTCCTGCTGTGGTTTTGATATCAACTCCCAACTGTTCCTGTTGTCATACCTTCACTCTACCATCATGGACTCTGACCCTTTGAAAGGGTTAGTCCAAAATAAATTCTTTGTTTTTTAAGTTGTTTTGGCCACGGTGTTTTATCACAAAAAATAGAAGTGCGTCTAGTACAATATAGTGATTCTTACTCTGAGGAAGACCTGACTCAATTTTTGCTCTCCAACAATGAAGAAAATGAAGAAGTAATGTGATCTCAGATAGAGTCAGTTCTCTAAAAGGAACAAGAAGTTCAGCGTGACTGTGAGGAAAGCACATATGGTATCTGGTACAAGTCTCTTAAGCTCCTAACTACACAGTGACAAGGGGAGAGCTTGGCAAAGATGCTCAGAAGCCTACTAATGTCAGTTTATCTATAATAAAACAATGTCTAAGAAAACAGCAGTAGAGACATATATAACCACCAAATTATGTTCAGTATTTTCTCTAATAAATTTTTGTGGCTACTTTTTTTTTTAAATGATGGAGAAACTGATCTTGAAACAGGATCCAGCTACAGCAGATCATTTACAAGAAAACAGAGAGGTCTCAGTGCAGGCTGCCTGTGGTGCAGGAGACAGGAAACATCTGGAAGCACAGAAGAACTGTGGAGCTGTGGTTGAGTGATTCTGCCAACTTTCCACGATGTCTCATTCACTGCAGCCTGAGGAAGATTCTTTACCACGCACTATTTCATACGGAGTAAATAAAGGAGGACCTCCCCATCCTAACCAGATGCCTAGCCTCAATAGTTCTGCCAAGTTTTCTAGGCAGGTACTAACTAATACTTTCACCCAGAGTTCATCTGGATTCTCATGAGAATTTTGAGGATGGATGGTTGAATATTTAGCTTACCCACAACTTGCCAGAATAGTTAACAATCACATATTATTGGACTAACACCCCCCCACTTAGTTACATAGTATTAGATTCTCAAGAGCTCTATCAATATTTTCCCTCAACCTAATAGGAAAATTTGATTAAAAAAGATTAAAAATAAAGATTTTATTAAAATAAACCACTATTCACTTAAAATGTTTTCTTCACGCTCCTCTCAGGAACTCTTGCATTTTAGTTAGTTCAAAACAGCCTTCAGTGGAAAAAGGAACAAAACAGTAGCTCAGCGATTTCACCCTCCAGCTCTCAGGTATTTCTGTATGCGGAAAGCAGAGTTTATAAATTTGTTTGTGTAATGCCTGTTAGGCAAAGGCAGATTAAATATGCATACTCTAGGATTTAAATCTTTCCAGTCTGTGGAGCCCATGGGTGCCTTAAATAATACGGAATGTTTCTGCACATTCACCTCAAAACTTTTTTTTTCAGTATTATTTTACTTTTTCTGAATTGATTTCTCTCCTTCCTCCCACTTTCCCTTCTTCCTCTCTTCCTCTCCTCCTCTCCTTCTCTTAAGCAACTTTTGTACTTTAGAGATGAGCTAGATGCTGGTGAGTGGCAATTCTGTCTTTCAGCAGCTGGAATCTTGGAGAGCAAGGCTGAGTGAGGCACAAACGAAATAAAACTTGTAAAAGGGAGTAGGCAGCACACAGATGAGGAAAAACATTCCAGGGGGAAAAAAGTGACAACACCATCTAAGAGAAGTACTAGTGTTTCATGAAGAAAACAACTACTGAAATTTTGATTTACAAGTTAGAAGAAGAGCAAATCAGATTAAAATAAGGTAAGCATGTGGAAGGGATTGTCCATCAGACCACTCAGTGCTAGTTTTCCCAGGGTTAGCTTCTTAGACCACACTACTTTCTGTTCTCTGTGAAGATGCTACCTTCTGAAGCATCCCAAGCTTCTAAACAAAGAGCTATATCGGCAGCCAGCAAATTCTCGTTTTTCTTTTGTCAGCCAAGTGAGCTTCTCTTCCTATTTCTTCACTAGAAAGTAAAAATATAAACTAGTTGAGATGTTTAGACTTTTATCAAATTATTGAAGACATACATGCTAATAATTGTTAATATGACAGGCATGCTGTCTCATCCATATAATGGTCTAGTTATGCACCCCTGTTGGTATCCAGGAACTTGGATTCAGGGACAGATCTCACCTACTTCTTATATCTAGACTATTTATGGAAACAGCATGGTTCGGGACAAACACAGTACAGATGACTATTTATAATAAGCCAAGCAGAAGCTGCTGGTTTGTGTTCCCCACCCCAGTGGAAGCCTTCACCATTGGGTATCGAACTATTAGGCCCTGGTTGCCAATGTCTCACTTGCTATCACAACTCACTGATGAAGTAATTAGACATGTTCTGTCACCCTCCTGGGAGAGGTTGCCTTCGTCTGTTTTACCTGGTAGGAGAGGATAAGGATAGCTATGAATGTAGTCCACTATAAATGCATAAAATTAGAACTTTATGACATTCTTATGAATGAATTCTTTTCAAAACTTGATTTTATGGTTCTTAAACATGAACTTTGTAGATGACAGCATAGTGCTATCGTGTCAAAAGGCTGGACACACCTGCTAGACAAAATGCCTTATGTGCCCTTTTCCTTTGCTAACTTTGTCTGCATCCTTCTGTTGCAATGAATCATAACCATGAAAATGGCTGTGTGCTGAGTTCTCAAGGCTTCCTAGAAAGTCTTAGAAGCACGGTGGTTCTACAGGCAAAGAGTGTTTAGGTAAGTACCATGTGCACAAGTATTAATAAACATCAGATGGGTTTATTACATACTTGTCCCCTGAAGTGAGCTCCTTCCAATTTTAAGAATCACTTTTACACTGATGAATACCAAGCATGCACCTGCATTTTATCATTTTTCTCAAATTTAGATTCATGTATTCAGTGTCATGTGTGACATCTATACTTAAATTACTAATGGCCATCTCACACTGAGAATACAAAAAAAAGAGAATTCAGAGTTTCGCTGCAAAAATAAAATAAAATAATTGTATAACTGGTCTTTATGAGAGTAGTTACTATGGTCACAATCTTCCTGCTATTTGGACTCAGAGGTTTCTTCTTTTCCTCATCTGCAATGTTTAATTTAAGAGTAAGTATCATCTTGGACATCTTTTCTGTTACTGTGACAATATAATCTGACAAAAGAAACTTAAGGCACAAAGGGTTTATTCTGGATCTGGATCACAGTTGAAGGAAATGTCCATCATGGTGCATAAGCCACAGCAGTAGAAGTCTGAAACAGCTTGTCATAGCTTATCATCAGTCACCAGGCAAGAAAACTAAAATGAATACAGATGACTACTCAGTTCTCTTTGGTTATAGACTAGCATCTCAACCAGGTCATGAAGTTCTCCATATAGGTTAGGTGTAGCACAAATAATAAAAACCCAGAGACAGATGTTAGGGTTCAACCTGAAGATCAGAAAAGCAAAGCAGTCAAGCCATTAGAGAGCTCTTACCTCTTTGAAAGAGAAGTGAGTTCCTGTCTCATCCCACCTTCTATTCCTCTCTAGTGCTGGGATTAAAAATGTGCACCACCACTTCCTGGCCTGTATGACTGACTAGTGTACACTGACCTTCAGGCAAGCTTTCTTTATTAAAAGACAAACGAAATATCACTACAGGTAGGTCTTCTCATCTCAATTTATGTAGTCAAGTGATGCCCAGAGGTTCATCACCCAGGTGTTGTTAAATTCTGTTTTTTTTTTTAAATTTATTTATTTATTAAGGATTTCTGCCTCCTCCCCGCCACCGCCTCTCATCTCAATTTATGTAGTCAAGTGATGCCCAGAGGTTCATCACCCAGGTGTTGTTAAATTCTGTTTTTTTAAATTTATTTATTTATTAAGGATTTCTGCCTCTACCCCGTCACCGCCTCCCATTTCCCTCCCCCTCCCCCGATCAAGTCCCTCTCCCTCATCAGCTTGAAGAGCCATCAGGGTTCCCTGACCTGTGGGAAGTCCAAGAACCGCCCACCTCCATCCAGGTTTAGTAAGTTGAGCATCCACACTGCCTAGGCTCCCCCAAAGCCAGTATGTGCAGTAGGATCAAAAGCCCATTGCCATTGTTCTTGAGTTCTCAGTAGTCTTCATTGTTCGCTAGGATGACACTAGTCACCAAAATGCCACCCTTGTCAACTTGATAGCTAAGAATTACATCTAAGCCACAACTTTTTAGCTCATCTTTTTAGACACGTGACCATGTTATTATATAAAATTTACTCAATACAACTTTAGAAGTCTCTGTAATATTTAAAAATTCGAATACTCTAAAGGTCTAAAGTTTCTTAACTGACAATGCCTATAAAATACAAATGAATTGGCTGGCAAGATGATTCAGTGGGTAGAAATTCTTCCTACCCAGTCTAAAACAAGTTCAATCCCTGGAAGCCACAAGGTAGGAGAAAACCAACTTCTGAAAGTTATCTTCTGATGTTTCCAGGTACACCCTAACAGAGAAGCATGTGCATAAATGATTGAGTGAATGAATCTGGAAAGTACCTGAGAAACTACACCATTCCAGTGTTGCTACCTGCTGTGCTCTATCTAGACACTCTCTTGGGCCAGCTTTACCTATGCTCATAGATCTCTTTCTTGGAGGATGGCTCAGATTCTGAAACATTCTGGAGTCTCCATTATAGCCTCTGCTTCACTTTCACAACATCATTGATAGTCTCTGGGGGGCTCCTGGCAGTGATTCTGACCCTTTTACTTGTTGCCTGTCCTCAGCAGCTCTCTGAAGCCACAGAGCATGGTCTTCTCTGTTTTATATAGTTCATATCTCTAAACCTAGTACCAAATGCATGGCACTGAGAGGTTCAACAGCCATCTTAGGATGGAGTTTGCCCCCAATGGAACGTAGTTCAAGTTCAGATCCTTTGTGATGATCCCAGCTACTACTATTCAGGACTAGGGAACCCCTCAGGTATATTGATGCTTTGTATTTTCTCCTTTCATATGAAACTTTATAAACTGGAGACTGTGATGGGTTGTCTTGTCTTCAAGGCACCCTTGGTGGGTACCCACAGATGTTGCCCTGTTCCACCTTGATTAAAGGTCAGAGAGTTTGAACTTATTTCGCCCTTTCAAAGGTGTTGACAACAGATGTGGCTACAAATAAGAGTTCCTGACCTAGAGTGTGGTTAATTAGTATCTTGAGTATACAGGTGGATTTGTTCCACTTTGCTATTCCTGCTCCCTCAAAGGAAATTGGCAAGAGGTTCGAGGGACTGGCTGCCTGTAGGATACTCGTTATATTCCTTATATCATTTCAATGAAGTTTCTTGCCTTCCCCTTCCCTTTTTGGAGTGAAGTATATAGGCATGTGGAAAATAACAGCAGGTGGTTCAGTATTTACTGAATTGTCCTCCTGATGCTATTTTGTGTGTCTGCCTTTTTTATTCTCATATATCTGGTTTTTTTTTTTTCAGATGTCACTCCAAAGTGTGGCTTAGGCCAACCCTTCTAACTGGTCTCAGTGCTTAGCAATATGTTTCTCTTTAATGGTGCTGATCCCCTTTAAACTACAGGAGCCTCATCACTTTCACTCTCTCCTTTTTACATGTATTTTCTTTTATTCTTCTCTCATACATTATATCCCAACTCCAGTTTCCCCTCCCTTAATCTCTTCCAGTTTCTCCCCCAGCTCCTCTCTCCCCCAGTTTCACATCTTCTCCATTTCTCATAAAAAAATAAAACAGGCACACACACACATACACAAATAAAAAAATAAAAATAGCAGGCCTCCCTTGGATACCTACTGAATATGTCCTAACAAGTTACAATAAAACTAGTCACAAACCCTCACATGAAAGCTGGTTGAGGCACCCCAGTAGGAAGAGAAGGCTTCTGAGCACAAGCAAAATATTCAGAGACACCCTATTTCCTTGTTGGGAGTCCCACAATATCACAAAGCTACACAACCATAAAGTATATGCAGAGAACCTACTCAGACTCATATAGGGTCTGTGTTTGTCATTTCAGTCTCTGTGATCCATATGAGTCCTGCCATGTTCTTGTGGTGTCCTCAATCCCTCTGGCTTCTACAATCCTTCCTTTCCATTTCTGAGGGGTCCCCCTGGCTCTACCTAGTGTTTGACTGTGTGTCTCTGCATGTACTTCCATCAGTTACTGCATGAACCGTGCCTGAGGACAAGTGGTCAAGGTACAGGTCTAAGACTATAGCAGAATATAGTAGGAATAATATTATTTACTTCCACCCTCCCCAGTTGTGTTTGAATCTACCCTGTATCGCTGGACTGTCTTGCCTCTGGTTCCTGGTTATTGAGGCAATGTCAGGGGTGGGCTTCCTCTCAACAACATGGGTCTAAAGTTGGAACAGACATTGCTTGGCCCCTCCCACAAGTTCCATGCCACCATTCTCCAGCACATTTTGCAGTAGGACAGATAAGGTTTTGTAGCTGTGTTTATCCCAAACTGTTAGATGCTTTGCATGGTTATAAAAGATGGTCAGTTTGGGCCCTGTATCCCCTATTACTAGGGGACTTCATTAGGGTCACTCTTGTAGTTTCGCTTTTGTATTTTAAATTTCCTTGAGAAAACTTCACGCTTGCATATGTACCTTTCCTCTGATAAATAAACTATCCCATCATCTTTAAATTCTGCTTCACTCAAGTTCTGAGGACGTAGGTGGGATGAGGACAAATTCGTAGCAAAAATACCTCACAAATCATCCCAGTTCATTTCCTGATTGAGTCATCATTCCCCTTTGAAATCCCATGAATCGGGCCCCTATTACTCATGTTTCATTCAACATTCTTGTTTTACAAGCTCTCAAAGAATGGCTCATTTTTCCATTTTGATGTCATTTGGGGACTTTTTAAAAAAAATCCTAAATCTTCTATATTTTTTCTTGAAAACTAGTTCTAGAAGTCACATGGTCAGTTTTGTCACAAGAGCAGCTTGGTTTCCAAGTATCAACATCTTAGTTCCACTTCCTGCTGCTGCAATAAGAGGCCCTGATGAATGCAATTTGAGAGGGGAAGGGTTATTCGGGACTGAAGGTCACAGATACAACCTATCTAGAAAAATAGAAGTAGGCATGGCCTTGGTGGAAGCCGCTGGTCACATCTCATCCATCAATCTGGAAGCAGAGGGAAAAAAAATGAATGAATTCTGTTGCTGAATTCTCTTCTTCAAAGGATCCATTCTGGGGTCCCACCCATAGTGATTGGGTTTTTCCATTTCAATTACTCTATAACCAGGATAATCCATAACAGAAGTGCCCAAGGGAGTCTACACTCTGTCAAATAGACAACCTTAACTATCACAACGATGCTTGATTTAGTGACAATAAATACAGAATTTCAAAAAATTCAATCTATTTCTGACGCTAAGAACCCCAGCGTTTCTGCCTCATTCTTCTTACCCCTTCATATTTCGGTATATGGTGATGGCTTTTTAAACCCCCAGCAGACATCTTTCCCTGGTTTAAATCCCTTTATCTCTTATCTTAATCATAAATTAAGTCAGATTTTGGCTGTGACCATCCTCCCGTTGTCATGTAATCCACTTTCCTAGGATCACTAAGGCTTCTATTGAGACTAGTCGGTGGCTATGAGCAACTGAGCATGGAACAGATTGTCTGCCTGGAGCACCAGAGCTTTGGATCTCTTCAAGCCTCCCTCTGGATGTAAACTAGGTCACTCTCAGATCTAAAGTGACAATAATTTTCGAAACAAAAATTTACTTCAATTTACTGCCATCATGGTAGTTGTGCTTTATTTACTTCTTATTTTTAAAATGGTTTTCAAGATCATTAAAATCAGCTCTGACCTACTTTCTTTATCTTAGGCTCTGTAAAAGAAACTTTTCAGAAAATGTGCTTTGTTTTTTATTATTCTTTAACCACAAATAATACATTTATCTCTTTATTTATCACCTTTAGTCACATCTGTTTATAACCTACCTTGGAAGATGAAATCTTAGCTCACTTGTATTTTTATTTTTCTTATATTTTCCCCAAAGCAAATAATTATAATAGGTCCTTCTATTGTTTGCATTAAAATATTATATAAATTGTAATAGTCTCCATGTCCTTTCCTCGGGAGTCCTGAAATATATGGAAGATATTGGTGTCTTGTCTCGTCTTTATATGTCTATTTGCTACATTGACATTTTTGTCACATAAACATCTTTCCTTTGTGGGTCATTTGTTTACTCTGTATATTTTAAATAAAAATCCCTATCAGCTATCAACTTCAAAAGTATTGTCTCTAAGAATTTGACTTTATTTATTCTCTTTATTGAAATGTATTTTTCAGTAATTTCATACAGTCATGTAACATTTTGTCAAATCTACCCCATGTCCTCTCTTTTCCAAATCCTGCCATACCCCTCACAAGTTCTCTACAGTTTTATAATTTTTCATTTTAATACACTGAGTCTACTTGGTGGTGGCAGGATATTTTTGTTGTGTGTCTTTCCACTAGAGCATGGGAAGACTGGCACGAGAGATGTCATCTCTGAAGATCGTATGCCTCACAGTTCAAAAATTTATCTCAGGCATCATGTTTGCAACATTGTATCCAAAAAGCCACTAAGAACACTAAGTCATCTATATTTGCTCCCAAGTTATATTCCAGAAAATTTACAGGTTTTAATTTCATTTTTATTTTATTTTATGTGTATGAGTGTTTTGTCTGTATGTATGTGCACTGCATGTATGCCATATTCATGGGGTTAAAAAGAAGGCCCCAGATCTTCTGGGACTGAAGTTACAGGAGGTAGTTAGCAGGAACATGGGTGCTTGGAATTGAATTTAGTGTCTCTGAAAGAATAGCCAGTGCCCTAACTGCTGAGCCATATCTCCAAAACCAAAATTTCATAGTTTTATGTTTTATTCTTGTGTCTGTGATCTATTTTGACTCAATTTTTGAAAGTTAATAAAACCTATTTTGATGGTTTTTAAAATTTTTGTATGGAGATGTTTTACAATCTAGTCTTGTAACCACTAAAGCAACTTTGTTTCAGTAGGACTCAATATTTGCTTTTAGCTTTTACATAGCTGACTGCATTATCCAGGGAGCTAAGCTTTAATTATTGCATCTGATTAATTATGGGGTTTTATAGATATTCTTTATCAAGTGGAGGATGTTTTCCTTTACTGATTTTACTGATTTTGTCTTTAATGCGTCACAGTACTGTCAAGTGATTTTTATGCTTTTATTGATATTATATCTTAGTTATAAAATGATTTGGATTAATTGAATTTAAATATTAAGCCAGTATTGTATAGTTAAATTGCAGAGTTATTTCTTAAAACGCTTTCTTTTCTTCTTTTATTGCCTTTACTACTTTGTTAAAGACAAGCTGAAAATATTCATACAGATTTCTTTCTGGTTCTTTATTCTGCCTTAGGAACGCTATTTGTCTATGGTTTTCTAGTACCCCATTGCCTTGATTAGTATATTTTGTAGTATGTCTTGAAAATTGGTCAGTGTCAATATTCCAGCTTTGTTTTTCTTTATTTTTGTATTGGCTATGATAGGTCTAGGGTTTCAATACAATTAGAATCTATTAGTCTATATTCACAAAGCAGATTCCTGGAGAATATACTAAACCTATATATCAGTGTGGGAGGGCCTGCCATTTTGCATTGTGGACTTTCTCTGTACTTACTTAGTACTTGATTTCTTTCATCAGATTTCTGTTTTTCTCATTTAAATCACGTGTGTATTTAGCTACACTTATGCCCATGTACTTAATTTTGTGATGTGTATTGTGTTTCCATTGCAAATTATACCTCTTCATGCTGCTCCATAGAAAAATAACCCACTCGTTGAATAGCCCAGTGCTGTAATTACTAATGCAACTTTGGTTCCCTAAGCCAAATCATTTGCTTGTATTATTTACATAGATGACTGTGCCATCCAAGGGAATAAGTTCTAATTATTTCTTTTTGATCTGTAGACTTTCCATTTCTTTTTCTTGTTTTATTTCATCAGTTATGACATCAAATATAATGTTTAAAGATAGTGGTGAGAGAGGACATTTTTGGCAAATTCAAGCTCTGCTGTACCTTTCCAAAACTCTTATTGGCATCCTTCCTTCAGTGGAGTTTCATTTGTCCACCCTCTCTCCCTCCTTGGACTACACATTTTTACAAAGTTTAGCATAAAATCAAACATACTAGATAGATGGGGCTCAAACTCATCAGACATCTGCTGAATACAAGATTTAAAACATTTAAACTTTCCATTATATAGACATATTCATGCCTAACATAAACACTGTAGTCGTCAAAGAGGATAGATAAGACTTGGGATGACTCCTCCTGAACTGGACCACTAAACCACTAGACAAAACTGCCCCATGCCTTACCTGATGCCAGGGCTCTGTTCAAACTGGAAACACTTTGGGGTTGATTGCCTGAAGTAAGGTCATTTTTTCCAAGTACCTCCTCTACAGAAAGTTTCTCCTACTTCTTGGTCTGACAGCTGAAGACCATCCACCACTGCCCAACTATCAAGACCGTGGGAATCTAGGACTACTTTCGAGGTGATGAAAAAGTTTCTTATTTAAATTAAAAATAGGCCATTTAGATACTACTTCTTAATACACTTAATCCTTCTCAGATCTCTGATAATATTGACTGACCTGCTCAAACCCACACCAAACTCTTACCAGGAGTCTTGGTTCTCACTACTTCTTAATGTCAGGTCAGCTTACTACATCCCTCACTCACCCCAATAACCCCCTCCCTCACCCTACCTGGAGTATACAGTCAATATATACTCCTCCAAACCTTCAAAATCCCACCTTCAACCCACTTTTTCAAAGACGTTTCCTTTTCCCACTCCTTTCTTCTCATATTCTCAAGCCCGACTCCCTTACTAAAAATGATATCCATTCCAGAATTTACATAAATTTTGCCTTTTACCCTGATGACAGCTCCCAGGACACTCCTGCATCCATTCTTTTCCTTTCCTCAGCCTCCATCTCGACACACCCAATCTCCAAGATCTCCAAGCCCCTCTTGCCCTCTTTTCACTTTATTTAACCCATTATATGGGGTACCACCTTTTCTTTCCTTGGTGCACATCATGAGCCCCCCACTCTATGACACTCAAAGACCCTTCTGCCTACATCTCCAAAGCCAATACCCCCTACCCTTAATCAGCCTCAGAGGCCTCAAATCCATCATTCAGTCCCTTTTATCCACACTGTTTCAACCTCTTACCTCTTCACCCTATAATACTCTCATATTTATAATTATAAAAAGAAAGAAAAACAAAGACAAAACAACTAACAACCTTCTGTCCAAGACCTTCTCTCCATTAACATGGCTGCTGTCCCACTCCACCCTATGATCCACTTCCTGATGGTCCCCGTTGGGCACTCAATAAAAGCCTGACTTGTTTGCTCCTTTTTCTTCCCACCTACCTCAGCATGTAGACTACCTCCTCCTTTGCAGCCTTTCCTTTTCTGGCGGTCCATCTCCATTCCTTATCTCTGCCTGCATGACCAATTGCTTTGACTCATAGATCAATAAATATTCATTTCTGAAACATTTCCTATATTAAGCCACTACTGACCTCCTCCTTTCTCCCATCCATAAACAATTTCTCAAACATAAATATCCTTTGTTCCGTGCCAATCCTCCACCTCCCAAATCTATCCAGACCTTTTACTCTTCCAGAACACATAAACATTTCTTTGGACCAACTTTTGCATCTGTTGCCTACCTCTCCAAAACTCCTGCTGGCCTCCTTGACCCATTTCCATGGGATATCTGCCCCTTTTTCTGGTCTTGGGATTCCTGGTCTCAACTACCAAGACCATCCGCCTAAAAATTTCAAATGTATATTGCAGATAGAAGAAAACTTCCCCTAAACTCCTTAACTTTACCTTTGTCCTTTATCTGTCTTAGCAGATTTCACATCAACTACAAACAACTCCAGCAGGTTCAGTGACAGCCCCAGCTATTTTCTTGGAATCTACATCCGTGTCCAGCTTCATAAACTGCCTCAATGCTGTCTGTCCTTTCCTCCATGGGTGCCTATACTTCCCTCTCCTCAGCCTGCTGCTCTTAGCCTTGACCAACATTCCAGTTTCTTTGGATCCCCAATAACGATGCTCCAATATCAACAGGAAGCTGCCAGAAAGAATGGTGCCCACTTACCCAATATCCACTAACCCAATAATAAACCCAAAAGGTAAGAATGAATGAGTTGCAACAGGCCTAAATATGGCAAGCACAGGCCCCAAGCCCAAGCAGGAGAAACATGACAGGCAGGTTTTGCCCTTTATCCCTTCGCTCTCTCTTTGCTTAAAACCGTTACAATTGGCCACTTACTCATTCCCGAGACAAAACACCAAGGTCCAAAAACCAAATTTATTATTTCACTAGCTGGTCCGATCAGAATTTACCAACTCACCCTAGCATAGACTCCTTCTTTTACCCTTAAAAACCCATTCCTACAGAAACACCTTCTCTTGCTTCTTTTGCCTCCTTTTTTTTTTTTTTTCTTGCTTGCTTGCCTGCTGCTGCTGCCGCCATTGCAGTCCCCTTTCCACATACCCCTTCAGGGTAATAAATCTCCCTTGTGCTGAGACTTTGGCGTCTGCGTCTGTCCTGTACCAATTCCAGGGGCTGAAATACCTTTCAACCTGTTGATACAATGTTTTTACTAACTGAATTTTAAATATTAAAACAATCTTGTATACTTCAATTTTATCTACCGGCGAGACACTATCTTTATAAATTGCTGGATTTGTTTCACTAATATTTTAATGAAGATTATTACAACAACGTTCCTGAAAAATACTGCACCCTCTCTTTCCTGCAGTGTCTTCATTAAGACAATATTCTAATAATGCTTTGTTCATAGAATGAACTACGAACTATGCTTTCTGTTTCTAACCTCTGAAGTATAATAAGGAATTAATATAATTTCTTCATTGAGTAGTTGAGAAAACCAGGTTTACTACCTTATTATAAAGTCTGTGCTGTTTAATGTTTTTGATTTATCAGCATTTTGTTAGAAATTTTTGCATATTTGTTCATTAGAAATATTGCCCTGTCACTATCTTTATTGCAGTGTTTGTGTCTGGCTGAAATATCAGGAAATCGCTGGGTTCATTAAATAATGTTGAAAGCATTCTATCCTTTTAAACATTTTAGAATATTGATAAATACTCCATAGGTATAAGCAGAATTCAGTCACAATGCATCTGCTCTTGGTTTTTTTTTATTTGAAAATTTTTATTGTTTATTCAATCTTCTTACTCATCATTATTCTGTTCATACAGTTTGAAGACATATTCAGTAAATACATTGTATACTGCAAAATTATTCTCTACTGCCTCAGACAAGGATTGACTCAGAGCTGTATAATCAGATATACTTCTTCAATAAATCCCCAAATAAATGTACAAATAATCATGCTAAGTTGTGTGAAAATAATGTGATCAACAGATTCATATTGGTTTAATAGGATTTTGCTGTCCTCGTGTACACCCCAACTTTCTGACCTTTTGTCCCTTTTCAGAGTATTGTGGGATCTGGAGCTGTGTACTCTTGATCTGCAGCATAGCATGGAGATAGTTTACTATCTCGCAAATA
>NC_022010.1:61835512-61839607 GCF_000317375.1 Microtus ochrogaster
TTTTTTTTTTTTTTTTTTTTTTGGTTTTTCGAGACAGGGTTTCTCTGTGGTTTTTGGAGCCTGTTATTTTTCTCTTTTATAGCTTAAATCTACATTTTTTTTTCATTTTCTCTTATGGAGCCCATTAGCTTTTCAAATCTAGTAAACCATAGATGAATAATATTTATTATTGTGTTTATCAATAGTTCATCATTTAAATTGTCTCTATTGTGGCAACATCAATGCAATAGGTTAATGTGATGAGTTGTGTTGATTGACGATGTTAGCTTGGAATCAAGCCCTTTAAGTGTGTGTGTTTCTAACTGAACTTAATGGATGGATAACATTTAATACTCTATGAGAACCTGCTGTCTCGCTGTATTTTATGATTAAACTTCAGCTTTAGAATAAGAAAGACAGTCTTGATTTAATCGCTCATTTTTGCAGGTGGAGGACATTAAAAAAATACGTCAAGAGGCACTTTCCTGTGAAAGAAAAAATGGTGCTAATATCAATTATACCATAAAGAGTATTCTAGAATTCAACTTACACATTTATAAACTGTTTCTCATAGATTTTAATAGAGTCTTTGGTACACAATATTACTGATAAACTAGAAGAGCTTCTTAGTCTAGCTGGATATGTGTGAGAATGAAAAAGAAGTCTTAAATGAATTGCATAGAAATTTAGATAATCATCTTAATACACACACACACACACATATATATGCTGATATGTGTTCCAAAGAACATGCTTTTACTTTAAAATACAGATAAAATTTATTTGTTAGACATTTAAATCAAAACTTGGGTTTTAATCTGAATTAAATGAATAAAGTTATTATAGTACACTAAACACTCCAATATTCTAAGAGACAACATTATGAAAGCAGAAATTAAATTTACCAGTTGTTGGTGATCATATAATATAATCCACTCCAAATTTAATAGCTTAAAAGAAAACCTATCATTTATCTTACTGTGTGTTTGAACAGTTGTTGAGCAGTGTTCAGCCTTGTGTTTTTTCTGATCTCAGATGGACTCATGTGATAGCATTTAGCTCTCCAATTAGCTAAGGACTGGGAAGTCCAGGATGGCTCTAGCTGGAATACTCATCATTATTTCTCTTTGCCCTACACAGTAGAGCAGGCAAGCCTGAGATTGGTAAAATGGCATTGAAAGTGAGTGTAAGCATGCAAGCCTACATGAGTCCTTGGCTAGGAACTGGCATAATATGCGATTCACCAAAGCAAATGAAAATTCCAGTCCAGACTCAACTGTGGAGAAAGGAGCTTCACCTTTTGTTTCACATTGTAAAGGTTATGGATTCGGGGACAAGAAAGATGAAAGGCCATTTTTGTAATGATTTTTGTAATCATGGTCTCAGATTAAATGTATATAATTTAGCTAAAATTGCTGAAAATTAAACGTTATCATCAGGGAGATGATAATGACCCATGTGTAATGATGATGAAAAGTTACAGGTTTCAATTATAAAAGACACGGTGATGGTGTTTGGTAAATATAAGAATGAAAATATCGTCTGGATGAAAAAAAATGAGATTTGCATAAGAAAGACTGCATATAATCAGTGAGTCCATATGCGTTAGTAAGAAGACTGAGTACAATTCTGATTCAGCAGAAATGCAGCCTTCACTTATATGTGGGCACAGTTTCTGAATGGGGAAATGTTCTTCCCAGCTAAGCAGGAAAAATGAAATTCTCAATATTTTGCAAACTAAATTTCTACACATGTAGTATATATATTCATGATCATGAATACAAATGCCTCAGAGCAAAGATATTAGAGGCAACCAATATTTATTTTAATTTTACATACTTTAAAATTAAGCATATAAATGTCTTACTTGGAAATAGAAAATTTCAAAATGGCAGTCCCTCATACTAATAATTGTCTGGGACAAAACAACTAAAAACAGCTACACCTTTGAGTCCTTAGGGATAGCTAATTTTATACTAAACACTTTGGTGTTTCTTTAAGATTTTTATTTTGTATTTGTATTTATATGTATGCATTGTATCTGTCTTGTGTGTTGCTAAGAAGGCCAGAAGAGGGTATCAGATAATCTGGAGCTGGAGATAGTGAAGCTGGTGAGTCACCTTGACTTGGATGCTAGAAACCAACCTTGGGTCTTCTGCAAAAACATTATCTGCTTTAAGGATATTGCCTATAGTATTGTTCAGGTTCTCTGCTGTCTCTCTAAGCAAGCCACTGCTACACAGATGCTGCTTATTCCTCTCTGGATTTTTGCTTGCCTTTCTCTTTGTGGTCTCATACATAACTTAAACATTTATTAATATGGTATCCAACTGTTCACCCCTTAAGACCCTAGGGAACCTCATAGACTTTGGTCACTGTGTATCATAATTACTATTGTTCACTTCTTTTTTTTTTTTTGGTTTTTCGAGACAGGGTTTCTCTGTGGTTTTGGAGCCTGTCCTGGAACTAGCTCTTGTAAACCAGGCTGGTCTCGAACTCACAGAGATCTGCCTTCCTCTGCCTCCCGAGTGCTGGGATTAAAGGCGTGCGCCACCACAGCCCGGCCTTGTTCACTTCTTGACTGTTATCCAAGATGTCAACTCATGGGGACAGGAGTCATCACTCTAATGGTAGCTGCTACTTTGATATTACTGATATTCTGAATTATAAAAAATGATTACACAGTATCGAAGCATAAACATGTTGGTGAAGTTAAATAATGGACAAAATTATGAAAAGAAGAAACTATTTTTGAAATTTGTTTTACAGTATAAGAAAATATACTTTTATTAAAGTTTATCTTTAATAAAGTCCACTGTTTTATCTATTAAAACAAATTGAATTTGTATGTTTTTCATTTGATTAATTGAAAGGATAAAAGTTGAGGATTGGGTTGGTCCATGCTTTTTCGTCAGGCCCTGATGTATAGAGAAAGAGCATAGCTCATTCTCTGTATCAGGTATATATTTTGCAGTACTGATAATGGCCGGGAGCCAGAGCCTTTGGGGAACTGTGACTTTGGATTCTAAGAACCCAATTCTTCTAACTGCATGGGGTTATTAGTCCCAAAGCCATTGTGTGCTACATCACTAATGTTCTTGAGTTACCCAGTATTCCCCTTGGGCAACATTGTTTGATTAGCTTCCCCTCTGGCTTCATCCCATTGAATGATAATTTCTGCTTACTTCATTCTGTTTCTCCCCTGGAAATAGTCTATAAGATGTTACACATCCTAATAGGCTTACCTAGAATAAGGCACAGCTGCTGCAAGACCTCCCAACCCCAACTTTCCTGTCTATCTCCCTTATCTTCTCATCTCCTGACCATCCTGTGTAGGACTCCGACACTGAAGAATGACCTGTTGCTCAAGGTCAGAAAATATGGTAAAAATGTACTGTATGATACTCTCAAAGGTACCTACAGGAAAAGCAAACACCACTGTTCTTCTAAAGAAACATAGTAATACAATGACTCCTCATGACATTCTGCTATGCTTATAAATCAGTATCTTGCTTAGTCATCATCAGAGGGGCTTCTTCCTGCAGTAGATAGGAACAAATACAGAGACCGACAACCAGCTATTGTGTAGAGAGAGAGAGAACTCAGAATCCTCAGTTCTAAATAGTATGTCTCCACCAAATCTTGGGTCTTATAGAAGTCTGTGGAAGAGAGGATGGAAGGATTATAAGATCCAGTAGGAATGGAAGACATAGAGAACAGTAGGCCTTCAAAGCACAGCAACACTGACAAACATGAACTCACAGAGACCGTGGCAGTATGCACAATGCCTGCACAGGTCTAGGCCAGGTAGGGTCCTAGAGCTGAGAGCGGAGGTGGACACAAACCACTGCCTCTAACCCAGGAGCTATCTGCAATAGATAACCAACTACATGCAGTCTCCAAGCCTAGCAGTAGGTCAACACAAAATGAACTAAATAGTATTTATTTTTGAAGGAACTTTTGTTTTCCAATATTTAGTTTGGACTTTTTTTTGTTATAAATCTTTTGTTCATATGTTACTGTTTCTGACTTTGTTATAAAACATTTTCTGCCCAAGGAACTAACTGGGGACATTGCCTTGGGCTCCTGGGAGCCACTCTAGGTTCAAGTCTCTTG
>NC_022010.1:61840925-61853955 GCF_000317375.1 Microtus ochrogaster
CATACTGGTTTAAAAACACAATCTTCTGATGATTGATCAAAACTAAGACTTATTTCCTAATCATATTCACTTCTGTATGCAGAACAGAAGGGTCTGTAGGGCAGTTCTCCTTCAGTTATTAGAAGAACTGACTTCCTTTGCCTTCGAATCATGTGACCAATTCTTTGAAATGGATTATGAGAGTGGAGTGGGAAGAACAGTGAAGCTGTGGGGGAACTGTTCACTTTCATCTGCTTTGGAAGAAGTGACATATTTCTATCCCATCTAGAAGCCTTGGTGTAGGGTAATGTAAGGAGTCTGAAGATATTAAGGTAGCACCAAGAACATTTATCATAACCTGTCAACTGCAAGTCGTGCCGCACAGAAATAAACTAGCTAAATGGAATCAGACTGAGAGCCATTGCTGTAAAGGTGTGCATACTTCTTGTCTTTTCATGATGGGTAAAATTCATGGCTTAGTGCAATACAGCAGTATTGTTTTCTGAATCGCACTTGGCTGGTATTAGCTCCCTTAAGGCTATTATTACAAACTGTTTTTCCTGAATGTTTTATTAAATGAAGGCTTAGCCACTTGTTTACAAGACAGATTATAGAATTTGGCCTTTTCTGCTTAAATAGATGACATCAGGGAATTGTTTTTAACACAAAAAATAAAAAGTAATGAATTTAGTTAGCTGTATTTTTATGTTATGCAGACTACAATTTCTTTTCTACCAAGTCAGTGGCAGAAAGGAAGCAGCTAATAAGAATGAAAATAGAACAAAATAAAGAAACATGTCTGTCTAGCCAGAGCTGGCCATCCATGAGTGCCCGAGTACATCTCACTCTAGTGGTTTGTTTTCCAAGTTTGTTTTTTCAGATGACAAGGTCTCCATGTGTACCCAGTATTGCCTCAGGTCACAATCCTCCTTGCTCATCTATTTGAGTCTTGTGATTACAGGTCTGCATCTCCAGACCTGGCTTCAGAACTAGATTTTCTTCTTCAGATTCCTCAGTTCACACTTTGTAAGAAGACGGAAAATACCCTGTTGACATTCTTAGCAGAATTGTACAGACCTGTGTTTTACTATCTCTGTAGTAAACATGCCATGGTAAAGGAGGAAAACATTTGAAGATGTTATCTTCCGAATATAAAATTAAAATGATGAAAAATGTTACCTGATAAATGCACCTAGAATGAGATCTGAAATACATGTAGCAAATAGTTACACTATTTATAATAATGGTAAAATTATGCTGGGGGACAATCATCTGTACCCTGTCACTTGTATTTTAAATAAATGCCGATTGACCAGGAGCCAGGCAGGAAGTATAGGAAGGGCAACCAAGCAGGGAGTAGAGGTGGGGGCTATGAGAATTCTGGGAATAGGGAAGTTTCAGTCTGCAGTCATTACCCAGACAGAGAGGAAGCCAGACACAGAGGAAGCAAGATGTGACTGCCTCACGGCAAGGTACCTAGCCACATGTTTAATACAGACAAGAATTATGGGCTAATATAAGTTTTAAGAGTTAATAAGAAGCCTGTGCTAATAGGCCAATCAATTTATAATTAATGTCGACCTCTGTGTGTTTCTTTGGGACTTAATGACTGTGGGAACCGGGCAGGACAGAAACCTCAGTCATCAAAATTATGCTTTTTTTCTTAAGTATTTTTGTTATTGACTTTTATTTTTCTGAATTTTCAAATCTTTATTTTTGTTTTTATTTCTGTACCTTACAATAGGCACATATCACTTCATAGCTGGAAAAATACTAAATGTTAATGTTGATAGTGTCATCAGTAGCTTTTGGAGTTAAATATTAAGAAACCTAAGTCCTAGTTGAAGAATTGCATATTAGTTTTGCTTGTGTGGTGCTGTGGCCTTATTGAAATACACCCACACAGAATAAAAATGCTTCTTGAGGGTTTACAAACACAAATAGTTAAGATGCAAATTTTACTGATAAATCTATGAGTACTACATAACATTAAAATTTCATTCAGATTCATTTTTATATGTTTGAAGAGACTGGTTGTTTTAAAGTATTTAATTACTTCATGTTGAAAATAAAATATCATTACATGCAAACTGGTTTTACTTCTCAATGAAGTTTTAAAATACTCTCAAAAATTATCTTTTATTAATATTTTCATACTCTTCCCAAAGATTCTTGTAGTCTTGGTTTATTATAAATGAGATGCTTTTTAAAAAGAGCTGCTACATTTTCAAGGTAAATGTTTTTGATATAATAAATGCTAATCTCTTGAGGGGGCTGAGCTTACATCATGTCAATTTACTGAACTCTCTCCCTTCTTCTAAGCTTTATCTGCAAATTCTCTTGGGTTCTCTTTGTAGACTGCACATACTTGGAGTATTATGATATTTGCTTCCATCCTTCAAATCTTTATCTTTTCATTTCGTGCATCATTGTGTTAGCTAGCCTTTCCAGTAAAATACATAGGTAATAATCTCTGGTGTATTGTTATTTGGAAGACCTTATACTTTTGTCATTAACTATAAAATTTTCATGGAACTGTAGTTACTATTTTTATTAAAACTTTTACTATATTCATATTCCAGGTTTGGTAAAATTCTTTTTATCACAGATTTATTTTTCTGCACTTCGACATATTCACCTGAGCTTCCAATTTAATCTCTGCATCCTTGTGACTAAACTCAATTTGGTTATGCTACATCCCTTTTAGAATATGTATCTAAATTCAGAACATTGGTTTCATAGAATATCCATCTGTAAGTGGGTGATTGCAGATTAACTTCAATTTCATATTTTATATAGTTTTGATGTGAAGTTTTAATAACATAAAATAACTCTGAATCTCACCATCTTCTCCTTTATTAAAGCAGCTGAGTCTGCTCTCAGAACTAGGAAAAATTACTTTTAAAATGGCCTGCAGAGAACTACTTCTTCTGCTGTCAGTATTTCTTGGCTTCCTATAGTTCTTTGTCTAGGATTGAGGGTCTTACACTACCTCATATCCTCATGGGTGTCATCTTTGTCCCACACATATTTATTGAGCCAAAATAAAATATATTTATATTTAAGAAAACACCCTGAGAGAAAGCCTTATAAACAGAGCACATCCTTGAGTGTTGTTCCACATTTATAAAATCTATTGTTTACTTCACAGGTTACAATATTGGGACCTAAAGTTCCAATCAAACTCAGGATACGGTTTTGTAAGTGATTAATTATGAAAAGGCGTGGACCGCTATAGTAAGAAGGCCACTTGTTTGATTCCTGGATACACAGACTCCCAAAATAACCACACAGAAACTGTATTAATTAAATCACTGCTTGATCTATTAGCTCTACTTTCTTATTGGCTAGCTTTTATGTCTTAATTTCACCCATTTCCATTAATCTGTGTATTGTCATGTGGTTGTGACTTACCGGCAAGTTTTGGTGTCTGTCTCTGACAGCAGCTCCATGGCTTTTTCCTGACTCTGCCACCTTTCTCCAAGCATTCAGTTTAAATTTTCCAGCCTACATCTATTCTGCTTTGTGCAGGCCCAAGACAGTTTCTTTATTAAGTAATGTTATTCACAGCATATAGAGGGGAATCCCACATCAGAACACACTGTTTTTTTAAACACATTGCATTTAGGTAACTGATTCCATATGCAATATTAAAAGTGACTTATTGGTGGGCTGGAGAGAGGTGAAGAGCACTAGCTGCTTTTTCAGAGATCCTGAGTTCAATTCCAAACAACCACATGGTGGCTCACAACCATCTGTAATGAGATCTGGCACTGTAACCTGGAAAGTGTATATATAATAAATAAATATTTTTTTTTTAAAAAGTGACTTATTGGGACAGGAATTATAAGGTCTAGAATGCTTATTATTATTTAGCTCTTCACAATAAAATTTTCCCAATTCATGACCTAATTTAAACTTTATAAATTATCTAATAAATTGTTGTATGAAAGTATCTAATTCAAATTTCAAACACATTGGCTGAATATTTGCTTTCTTTCATGATGATTTATAGTACAAAGGGTTTCTCTGCCACTAAGTCATAATCTCCTAGATCTTTCCACGATAAAATTGTTTATTCTTTTTAGGAATTGCTTAGAAGTTTGGTTTGCTTATATATTCATATATATGTTTCTTTTCATCTCTATTCATTTTTATGATTGATGTATAGGAAGTTATCTTTGAGGGACATTGGTGTAATTTTTTTGATTCTTGGGTTTAAGGTTCTTGAATTTCTTAGATATGTAGATTTGTGCTTTTTAATTTAGAAAATGTTGAGTTATTTTTTTCTTTGGTAATTTCTCAGGTCCCCTCTCCATCTCTTCTTCATGGATTCTGCCTTTACAAATGTTAGGATTTTAATTCTCAAATAGCTCGTGGTACTCAATTCATTTCTTTTAACTAAAATTTTTATCATTTCTATATTTTACTATGTATAGTTCACATATAATTCCTGTTTTATTTCCTTAACCATTTTCTCCTGTAATATATAAGCTGTCAATTCTCTTTGATCATTGTATTTGCCATCACAGACATTACAGTTATGACTTCTAAAATTTTAGTAATACTTTTGGCAATTTTTTCTTGCTGATTTCTACCTAAAATTTCAATGTGAAAAAATGTATAATGGATAATTTTTAGCTTTAATTTCACATCAGACAACATTGTATAATTTCAGCTATGAGATACTTTCTGTAATGAGGTCTCATTTGGATATTTTCTCTCCCTGGCAACTTTTGGCTTGATACCAATTCCTAACTTTACCTTCTTGAGGAGACTTCTGCCATCATACACTTATGATCCAGACAGATTTTTTTTTTCTGTATTTCATCTGGTTCTCAGACAAGGCTTTATCTTTCTTTTAATATTATTTTGAGGAGCATAAAAGTCATGTTTATTGTAAGAGTCACTGTTGAGATGGTCCTCTCTTCTGACCAGCATACTAAGTAGTGAGATTGTCTCCTCTAGCTCATGCTAGCAGCTGCTGTTACCAGATCTTTGATTATTGAGATGTTTTGGGTTTTTCATTGCTGAGTCACAGCTGTTTTCCCTCATACAGGGACTAAGCTGTGCTGACCGCCATTTATGTAGGATCTTTATACATTACTGCAGTTTTGTATGCACAGTTCTTCCTCATTCTTTGTTGTTATTTGAACTTGATACCCCCTTTTGATCTCTGGTTTTGAGCCTGCTTTTTCAACTCAGACAATATGCTGAACAGTGCCTCTGCTTCTGAACCTATGACAAAGCTCCCTAAAATGAGCAATAAGTGAAAACATTTGTAAGACTTAAACATTTGACAGCTGATTTGAGGTAACTATTGTATGTTGCTTGATTTTTAATGTTTTAAATCATTTTTCATATATAAGACATAATTGTGTACATGTGACTATATATGCATATATAATTATTTCTGGTGCAAAGGCTACTTGGTCAGCTAAAGCAGAAGTACTTACGTGTCTGCCTTAAAATTTCAACTTTCAGAATATAGTCCCACCTTGCATATTTTGAGACCATGAGGGGCTATTAGTGAAAATGCAGCTCAGTTGCAGCAGAAGACCCCACCATACTGGACATGTTAGTACCATGGATGGCCCCAAGGAATATCAGCAGCAGTGCAGTGAAACCAGTCATTGCCAAGAAGATAAGCTGTGTGTTACAGAGCCAGAGAGATTTGAAGGAAACAAGAAGATGGCAATTGAATCCTAGGTATTGGACATCAAGTTATTCACATTTCTGGAGTTTGTTTTTGCTTTGATTTGATTGTGACTTTGCCCTCGTTCTTCCATTTTGAAGTTAGAAAATATTAAATTTTTATTTTATTTAATAAGAGTCAAATTTTGAGAGACTTTAAATTTTAAAGGAATAAAGATTTTAAGTAATTGGTTATATTAAAGAGAATAAATTTTTAATGTGTTTGAATTTGTGAAGATTGTCAGATTTCTAAAGTTATTTATATTTCTAATGTGAGATCATTAGATCATTCATTATGGGAATGAATAAGGAAGGAAAGATTATGACTTAATGGTGATGTATTTGTATGACAAATTGACAAGGGGTCAATTGTGCTGGATAGTTTTATGTCAACTTGACAAAACCTAATGTCATCTAACAAGAGGGATCCTCAGTTGAGAAAATACCTGAATTTAGTTGGGTTGTAGCCAGGCCTGTAAGGCATTTCTTAACTAGCAGTTGATGGGGAGGATCCAACTCATTATGGTGGCGCCATCCCTAGGCCAGTGGTCCTGGGTTCTATAGAAAGCAAGTTAGGTAAACCATGAGGAGAAAGTTAGTAAGCAGCCCCCACTCTAGGGCCTCTGCTTCAGCTCCCTCCTCCAGGTCCCTCTCTTGTTTGAGTTCCTGTGCTGAATTCTTCAATGATTGACAGTGATAAGTCAAAGAAACATGTTCCTACCTGAGTGGTTTTAGTCATGGTGCTCACTACAACAATAGTAACTTTAACTGAGATGAGGAGACATGGAGATTGTAAGAGCCAGAAGTAGTGGACAGCTCCAAGGAGACAACATCTTTCAGACACAACAGTCGATTGATTCATGTATGAACTCAAAGCCACCATGACAGTACACACAAGACCTGCACAAGTTAAAGTCAGACAGAATCCCAGAAAGTAGAAGGGAAACTTGGTACCAAGTCTCTCTCCTAACCAAGAAGCTATTTGCAATTGTTGGCTGCTGGAAGAGTAAAATTAAATATCATTCAATGGAGTAACATTGGGATTATAAAACATATTCCAGAGTATGCCTTATGCTCAGGAGTAGCTGCCAACACAAACCAGACTCCATGTTCTGTTTGAGAATATTTTGTACTTTTTGTTTGTTTTGGTTTGGTTTGGTTTTCAGAAAAAGTACATAAAATTGGTGGGTAAGGGCAGGGGGAAGAAATGGGAGAGGAAAAATTATAAAGTAATTATCTCCATCTATCTGTTTGTCTGTCTATCATCTATCTATTAATCATCTTCGTATATATTAGGGTCAAGGTTTATTATAACACTGGCTGGATTTGAAGTTACTGTGAAACTGAAGGTGGTCTTGAACTCCTGAAATCCTTGCCTGCACCTACCAAGTGCTAGGATTAGAGGTGTGGGCCACCAATTTATTTCTCCAGTATAATTAAATTACATAAAGCACCAAAACCAAGGACATATTCTAAATATATATAGTTAAAATTTATAATTTTGTGGATATTATGAAAATGTATATCAATAAATAACAGAACAACAGGGGTCTGTCTCATTCTGTAACTCCAGGGGAGGGTTAATGGTGATTTATAGTTTTTGAGAGCAATGAGGTTGTTTGCAGAGAATTACACAGGAGAGAGCCACTTCTGTGAAATGACTCATTCATTACATGGTTACAATTATTTTTAAAAAAAGAACTTTTAAAACAGTTTTAGTTAATTTGATTTATATTTATGAGTACTTTGCCTACATGTGTATGACATGTAGTTAGAAGAGGAAGCTGATTCTCTTAGTAGTGGAGTTATAGATGGTTGTGAGACATGATGGGAACGGAGAACAAAACTATGGTCCTCAAAAGCACAGCAAATGCCCATCATAGCGAAATCATTTCTCTAGCACCCATGACTGCATATTATTCAAGAATATGTACTTGCATGAAAGAAACTATTTTAATTTGTAAGCTATTCCCACTGCCGAACTGATGAATAAACAGACACAGGGTGGTGATACTGGATAAGAAACATCCCCCTTGCCTTCATACTCTTAATATATATGTGTGTGTGTGTAGGTGTATATATGGGTATATATGTTTGTTAATTATTTTAAATTGATTTGATAGGTTGGAAAATCTTTGATTATAATGTAATGATGAATTTAGGTTATTATTCCAATTATAACTGGTTTATAAATTCAAATCAACATTCTGTCATTTTCCAAAGGAATTCCATTTTGGGCACCTTATAAAACCCAATATTTGTAGAGCTTGTAGCATGTTTAAGTTCCATTTACATTCATTTGCTCTTCAGAACTCAAAGCTTAAAAAATGGAAAAGCTGATTATCCTATTCATTCTACTTTTCATAAATAAAACAAAATATCCCTGCGAAAATTCACGTAGCTGCCAAGTTTTCAAGGTATCAGTGATATGAAATCACTGTAATTACCATTTATTTTTTCAGTGGTTTCTGATTGCTTGATAAATTAAAAAGCACCGAGCCTTAAGAACCTAATTTGTAAGAGATAGGACAATATAATGGTATCTGTAGTTTATTACTTACGCCATATTTATTTAGCATAATCCGCAGTGGTGAGGCCTTCTCAGGCCTACTTTGAAATGAAGAAATCCTATGAGCCCTCCTAATACAAAGTGAGGTTATAAAGGACAATGACACTCAAAGCTTGACTTTCCCTTTCAGTGGCCGAAAACGTCACGTCAAAGCAGTTGAAAGAGTGACTTTTAATTCTCTTTAACATGCTTTGTCACTCAGGTTCGTGTCTTGTAGGAATACATTTGACTTTGAAGTTTTTCCATCCTGCCCTCTATTTCCTCTTTTCTTTTTGTTTGCAATTCAATTTCAGCTGCCATTTCTTACTGTCTTTCCAATAATCTTTAAGAAAGATTGTTCCTTAGGCACTGCCTTTCCTGCCAATGATAGATAAACTCAGTGTACTTAGGCTCACATTCTGGTCTGATTGGAAAATTATGTTGGAAATGAGGCCATCATTCTGGCTCTTAAATTGGATGGCTAGTTTATACATTGTATGTATTTTAAGTAGATGTGAGTTGCCAAAAAGTCAGGACTAAAGATATTGAATCCAGCATTCTTTCTGATAGGCAAGCTGGAGAGAAATGGGATGGTGTATATGCCTCTTCTCTCCTTGTATAAAATATATCCAGGAGAGACAAGACACTTAGGCTGAGTGTAATTAAGACCAATGGGGAAGAGGGTATTTTCGAAACGCCATTTAAAATAGCAATGGGAGAAATTTGGATTATTTGTACTTCTTGGGTGAATTAAAATGATTATAAGATTCTTTGGCTTCATAAGTAAAGGACAGGTGAAATTGCCAGTGCTAGGCACCACCCTCACGTGCCAAAGTAAGGTGCATCCTAATTGCTCCGCTGAGAACAGGGCAGAGTTGGAACTGTTGTTGTGTGTTTTAATGCAGTTTGCATTTCTATACAGTAATCTTTTGGCTTTAACAAAAACCTTGATTTACATGCTGTTACAGACTGAGTCATTTTTCAGCCTTTAAATTAAACATTTCTATAGCCTTTTGCCGATGAGGGTTAGGGATTGAGGTACATATTAGTTTGATTCTCTGTCCTCGAGAAAATCTTCCCTCCCCCATATGGCATTTCCATATGCAAAGTTTACAATGAGAATTTATTTTAGTTAATAGTTTTTTATTCCTTAATTTATATTAAATGTCATAAAACCCAACATATTTGCATTTACAGAGATATTAGATAACATTTGTCATGTTCCATCTTCAAAGTGCTTTATAAATATTAACTAATCAAAACTGCCAGCATAAAACCATGAGCAGAGGAGTGGTAGGTGGATCTTCTTTATGTTGTTTGGCTTACCTTACTGGTAATTTTGAGATTCCTAATGGATTTTAGTACAGAAAGGGAGGGGGAGGGAGGGAGGAGGAAGGAAAAGAGAGAGAGACAGACAGAGAGAGAGAAAACAAAAAAGACAGAGAGACAGAGAGTCTTACATTCTCTCTCTCTCTCATGCACACAGAGTCAGGGACACAAGAAGTCTCACACACTCTTTCTCTCACACACATGCACACACAGAGAGAGACAGAGAAAAAAGAGATAAAGAGATACAGAGAGAATCTCACATTCTCTCTCATTGTCACTCTCTCACATACACACACACACAAACACACACACACGCACACACACAAAGATTATTGTTTTCCTTCAGTCTAAACATGGAAGTCTGGGATTGAAGATCTTACAGTAAATAACCTTGAATAATTGCTTGAATTTATCATCTTAAAACATAGTTTCTCTTGAGACTATAAATTCATCTGAATGAGAGCCTTTGCTCATTCTTAGCTTTGCTTCTGCATATTGCCTAACCTTATACTACCATTTGTTTGTTTCCAATAAACTTGGCAAATATTTTAAGTTTCACAGATATCTCTTTTAAACTCTCTGGAAGCTAACTGAAATCAACTGTTAGTAAACATGTCAAAAAGAGAAAGGCATATGAACTTTTTAATTTGTATCAGTACATAGTCTTACAAAATATGAAACTCTAAAAATAGACCAAATGATTAAAATTTCAATACTTTCATAGTGGAGAGGACAGAAGGGTCTTAGGACAATTTTATAGGGATAGTAAATGACTTGATAAAAGTTGAATGGGCTCAATGAACAGACAGCTTCTCTGTGGTTGTCTTTGGAAGCTGAAGAACAGACAATAAATTATGTGTGACAGTATTAGACATAGTGACATAGTGACATTTCTATCTTTTTTCTGCAAAATGAGCTTAATGGTCCCTGGTTAATGAGACTCCAGGAAAAAGACCCAAGGCATTTGTATTTCTGTTTGAAGCTTTTCCTTCAGTATTATTAGGAACCTTAGAAAGGCCCCTCCTGTTTTGAGGGAGTTTATAGGAAGTTTGATTTTAAAGAAGTGTCTCCAGCAATATGTTTGAAAGCACCCCTTTCACAGATACGATATTCTGTATGTTTTACCTTCTGCAGGGATTGTATTACATGTGGGAAAGTTTGTTAATGAATGTTTAAGTCCTTGTTTTGGGGATAAATTGGAAGGTTAAGGAAGGAATTAGATTTCTCACTCAGAAGTGTCTGACACTGTCTATAGACTCTCAGGATAGCCTGGCAGTGCATGTCAACAGAGAAAAACATTGTGCAGCATGATGAATACCGTGAAGTATACAATCCATGCTTAGAAGTTGTTAAGAGGGTGAATTTTAAATAAATATTGAGGTAACCTGGATGTTAATTATCTTGGTGCTGCTTCCTATAAAATATACATATCTTAAAAGGCAATGTTGAATATCACAGACATATATAATTTTTATTTGCCAATTAAAAGCAAGAATGTAATTAGGAAAGCTATGTGAACTAAATCTCAGGGTTGGAAGTTGGCAGTTGGAAGGAATTCTTTTGAACTGTGACTCCTTACTCTATTGATTAGATTGGAAATATGTGAACAACTGAATGGCTGCACCTTTGTGTACCCTTTTCCTTAGCCTATGATTTCCAGTGTATCAGAAATTCTCATCACTGGAAGTTGCCCACAACCACTGTGCTTTCCATTCTGACCATGCATTATGCTGTGGATTTCTAAACTAGTTGATAATACAGTAAAAATTGTTGCCTTGGGATGTCGTTTATAAACCATTGTATTTTTTCCATTAAATATCCTAGGATAATTTGTAGAAGTTTAGCTACCATGGAAACTAGTATACTCTAAAGATTTGCCTAGGAGTATTACCTACCATCCAGAAACTGAATGGAGTTGATACAGTCTTACCTTGTCTCATTTAATTCAATAATAAATGCATTGAATTATAAAATGATGCCATTTTATTCAAACAAGAAGTTTATATAAAAAGTATTGAGTTCTTTATATTTCTCAACCACAGATGCTTGGACAAATCATGACTATAAACGTATCCATATGTTTTTCTGTGTATACTTTTAAAGTCTTTTTTTTTCTCGAAATGCAGAAATATGAGTGAAATCATGTTGCCAAATTTCCTGATGGATTATTAAGTCTTAAATTTTTTATCTACCACATGAAGATTGATTATGATTACAGCACAATGGTGGAATAAGGAAGGAAATAAATCTAGGAAGATCTATGCTTTAAGTGGTTCCTTTGCGATAAATCTGCCTCACTCATTATCAAAATGTATTTCCAAGAGTTTTACTTCATATTGGATGCAGATTTTCTGCTATGTAGTGAGAAAGTCTTTGAAAAAATAGCAAAAACTGTTTAGACTACTGAACTGCATAGTCATATCTCCCCTTAATTCTGACATGTTGTTTTTCAGTATTCATGGAGCGAATTAGAGGCAACATTGCTTCTAAAGGACATTGAAGCAAAAACAACAGCTAAAGCCAAATGAAGATGATCGAGAAATTATCCTTGCTTGCATTTTTCCTGATACCTGAATATTTTTCAGAAGTTACTGTGTATTATTGGGCAGTCCTATTTGTAGTGTTTGAAAATATATTTGAAGTGATGTTCAAAAGACTCAGACATCTTTTTGTCTTTATGGCTCAGTTAGCAGCTGCCTCTTACCCATTTCATTTTTAAGATTGCTTTGTAAAAGAATCAGTTGCCTAAAGGAGTTAAAATATTAGTATAATCAGATATATACTCTGTAAATTTTAAAAGATGCAGCCCCTCCTCCAATAATCCAGATACTCAAGGAATGGTCAAGCACCATGGAAAGTGTCCTATCATTACTCGTGGAACCCACAACGAATGTAAAGCACTGACATAATACTTTTTTTAGAGATATAATAGCGCATGTGTACATTATAACACCTTTAATGATATTAAATGATGAACTTTTTCTTTTGTGATCAATGTTATTGGCAATAAACAGTTGAATATATTTGTGAATGAGAATATGTATATACATATGTGTAAATATTTAGTATTATATATATATAAGTAGGAATATCTCATTTGTTTTTTAATAAATAAAGTTTGCCTGAAGATCAGAGAGTAAAACAGCCCCACTGGTCATCCTGACAGACCACGCAGTGCCGACACACACCTTTAATCCCAGTAGTCTAGAAACCTGAGGTAGTGGTGCATGCCTTTAATCCCAGCACTAGAGAGGAATATAAGAAGGGAGGAGAAAGCTCTCAGAAATAGTCTTATTCTGAGATTCCTGGAGGCAGGATCGCCATTTCAGATCGAGGTAGAGGTAAGAAGAGCTGGTGGCTGGCTGTTTTGTTTTTCTGACCTTCAGGTTGAACCTCAATTTTTGTCTCTAAGTTTTTATTAGTTGTGCCACAATTAACAAGAATAAATTATTATTTTTTATTTATTAATTAAAGATTTCC
>NC_022010.1:61856265-61871717 GCF_000317375.1 Microtus ochrogaster
ATCAGAGTTTGAAATTTCCTGTCAAAAATTGAATATGTCTTGAGTTTATTTTGATTTCTGTTTACTAATTTTACTGACATTATCTCATTAATTCACAGAATGTGAATGTAAATATGAAATATTAGTGGTATGTCTCATGTGACTATAAACATCTATTTTATGCTTTAAAGTCTGATTGATATTGCTAGTTCTTAGATGTTAAAAAATACACTTTGGGATAGTTTTGGAAACCATACCATGGACCGGAATGACTATACTTGTTTTGTTCAATGATGTAGATTTTTGTGCAAGCTCTGTTGAAATACAAGAAGAAAATACAAAAATAAGGTAGAACTGTATGTCCGTAACTTCTTTTCTATATCTTATATGACCTCATGAAAATTGCTACATGTTCCATTTGTGTACATGCGGTGAGAGTAAATTTAGTTAAAGTGTTCCTAGGAAAGGCATAATGATGGGTGAAAAAGAAATGTAGCCCTCTACTCCTTGTAATTGTCAGCTGATATTACAAAGAACTAATTAAAGAGAACCTTACATTTTCATCCTAACGCTTCTATGCTGTTGCCCAAATAGGGGTGGGTGAAATAAAAGGATAACGGTGGCTGTGTTCCTATTGTATACTGTATACCAAATGGTGAGACTGTCCCTTCCAGCTGCCTGTAATAATAAAAATGTATCAGCAAGGAGAATAGTCAGTCAGCATATAGGATTCTCTACTTCTCTAAGATTTGCCTCAAAACAAATTCAGTTCCTTAGTCACAAAATCAAGAGTATCTATATTCAATCAAAATTGGCTTCTCCAAATCTGACAGTTAGAGACTTTTAGCTTTGCTAATTTTTGCTCCTCTGTCTTGCTCTTTAATATGTTAAGAAAGAAAGGTCAGAAGCACTTTGATTGATTTGGGCTTTTCTGAATATTATTCTTGCCACTTATTAGTAATAATTCCATCAGTTTTGGATGTCTGAGCAGCTACTAGACCTTTCTATTGTCAATTATTACTCAGCAATTTTATTGGTTAGTTTTATATTGAATTTAGTTGCCAAAGAGACATCTAATACTGGTGCATTTATCTGCAGATAATAAAGTTAGGTTCAAACCTTATAACCTCAGCTGAAGAGATTGCATTTCTGCAATTACATTAGCTTTCCCTGAAGGAGGTTAATTGAACGACTGTGTACTGTTTTGTCAAGATTTATCCCCCACATAAATCTTGTGTCAGCTCTGAAGCACACTGTTTCAAATGAAAGCTACTTGCCTTTGGAAAAACCAAACAAGACCCGGGAATTAAAAAGAATAGAGAGACAGATTAATCTCTGCTTTAGGTTGAAGGCAAACATGTTCCACGAGTTAGGAAGGTTCCAAGCTGCATTGCTGAATAGTGGCTTCCTTTTGAGAGTCCCAAGATCTGGTAGTCCATGAGAAACCTTTCCTTCCATTGTTTCATGTGGAATGATGAATATAAATGCAGTAAAATATCTGTGTTGTTGACCAGCAGGTATTAAATTTTAGATATAATCAGAATTTTTTATATGTGACCATTTAAAAACTTTCTATTGTATATACATATATGTATATGCATGCATATAAAACATATCTTTAAAACATAGTGGTCTAAAATGATACCTTCGTAAGTCATAAGAATTGAGAGAAGTCATAGGCTTGATTCTTAAAGACTACTTTATAAAATTAGAAACAAAGACCTAGAATTGAATAGAATTTTGTGAACAAAATAAATGAAAAGGCATGTGGGGCTGAGCAGAGAGGAAGAACAGGAAGTCCAGTGTGGCAAGATTGGGGTCATCCCACCCAGGGGAAGCTAGTCACTACACATGACTTCTAAGTGCTGCAAGTTTGGTCATTATCAGCTGCAAATGGTGAAGCTAACACAACTTTAGAGTTCTGAGGAACAAGGTAACTCTAGACTGTTACACACTGAAAAGCTTTGTGGAAAATCTGAGATGGTGGATTTAGATGGGGGAAATAGAGTACAAAGGTAACTGTCCAATAACCAAGAAAACAGGAAACAGCCAAACGTCCATGAAAGACAGCAGGATAAGAGCCCTGGGATGTGAGATTGTCGGCACTGGGGAGGCTGACTGTAGGACAGACTTATGGGTCAAGGAATTTGCGTCTTCTCCTCTTGTCCCTATAAGCCTTTGAAGACTTGTCAACAAAGTCACTGAAGTTATCAAGGATAGTATCCTAGTTAGGGTTTCTATTGCTGTGAAGAGATCCCATGACCATCACACTGCATCTGGCAGTACCAGGAAGTTGACAGAGACTCTGAGGGGTATTCTGAGCATAGGAAACCTCAAGGCCTGTCTCCAACAAGGCCTTACCCATTCCAAAAAAGCCACACCTTTTAATAATACCACTCCCTATGAGATCATGGGGGCCAATTACACTCAAACTGCCACCAATAGTATTTGTTTACCTCTTTTGGGTATTTATGTATTATGTGTATTCGCATGTGCATGCATATACAGGGAATTAGCGGTCAACCTTTGATGTCATTCCTCAAGTACAAGCCACGCTTTTTGTTTTTTGCTTAAGACAGTGTGTGTGTTCCACTGGTCTTTAAAGTAGGATAGGCTGGACCAGAAAGCCCCCATGTCTGCCTGTTTCTCTCTTTCTAGAACTGGGATTATATATACATGTTTTGAAGCCTGGCTTATTTTTGTTTTTTGTTTTTTTTTTTAACATGAACTCTTCGGCAAACGCCTTACTGACTAAACAATATTTCCAGCCCCTAAATTGTTTTCATATTCATTAATGAAGCAGCCTTTTGCAGCATGGTCAGGAAATATATGCTTATCAAAAAGCCTAAAGCCATGTCTTCTAAAGAGTAAAAACAGTGTAGCAGTAACCATCCCATCGCAGTGTTTTAGATGTGAGAAATACCTCTTTCTCCAGTCTTCATTGCACTAGGAGCTAATGAGCCAAATCCTAGATAATTTGATACTACAGGGGAAGAAGTGAAAGGCCTTGTCTCATTTTCTTATCGAACTGCAGAATTCAAAGAGTTATGGAGACAATTTCTGTTTGGCTATGCAGTAACACTGAGGATCTGTGCAATTTTGCATCAGCATTTCAAACTGTTCTTCACCTCTACATGCAGTTATACCAATTTCCAAGATTACATTTCCCTTGTTTGATATCGGTCCACGTACGACTGAAGCACAAGACTAGATAATGTCATTTTAGCAATTTATTGCTAGCTGTGGTTGATAGCTTTATGTTCCTCGTGGGCTCTCTAAGACTCACTATTGCTGTTTAAACATGTTTTTATATTACATTTACAATATAACACATGCAACCTGCCTTACATAGTTGTATGTATTGAATCTCTAATGTGAGAACATTGCTGCCTTTAAGAAGGGCAACCCAAAAGGGAAGTGCAGAGAGAAAGTTCTAGAGTGCTTAGAGCAAAGGTTGTACCTGAAGGATACTGACATTTTCAAAATTCAATTCTATTTTCTTGATGATTCTTCAGCTACAGTTAACTTTTCTGGTGACTTTAATGAGGGACAAAGGCATTGCATCCTGAAGCCATTTCTTATGTTTGCAGGCAGGATTAGATTCTCGTTCCTTGTTAGGGACACTTCCTCTGTATTTATTTGTTTAATCTAACTCTCCCCTGCTTACAGAGGTCTTCCTGTAAGGCAGACACATCCTTTACCATACTGTAGTTTGTAGACTGAGAAGCACACAGTGGGTACTTAATTATTATTATCTGAAGGATATTGCATGTTTATTTGCATGTCATGAAATTGAAAGGAAATGTATTATCACTGCTTCTAAACATCTTTTTGTAAGGTGCTTAAACATTATTTTGTCAGCTAGAAATCTGATTCAAAGAGTGACTAGAAGTGCTTGATTGTGCTATTAGCCTCACTATTTTTTCTATTTCCTAATTTCATTTTGACCTTCAGTATTGTGTATTCTAAGGGCACTAGAATGACCTTTATATTGGATACAGCACTTTGACCTTTCTCAATTTTCTAGACTTCCTAAACTTCCCTGGCTTTTTTTTTTTTTAAAAAAAAAAACAACTCCATTTTGCTTTTATAATCTGAAGACAGAATTTTATTCTGACTCTTTCTGCTCCCACCTAAACTCAGATGTGCTAGGTACTAGTCATTAAACTCATTATGAGCTTGCTTTCTCTTTTTGGAACTTTGATTTTATTCTATACTATATATTCCCTAGAATATTCTTTGGATTAGTAGCTCATTCAGGACTTCACATGTCATTAAACATGTTCCTGCCTCTATCACTATCACCAGAGTGATGTCCTTGAGTACCATAGAATGCTCTCAAAGTCATTGTTTAGTGAAACCAAAAGCCCATCTTTCAGGTTGCATTGTTGTCTCTTTGACTTTTACTTTTTGGCGCATGTACCAGTAGTCTTCTTGTTAAATGTGGTCTTCTTTCTCACTGTTTCTGTTCGATTGTTGAACCTCCAGCAAAGACATCTAGCTTTCTATGTGATGAGAGACCATGACCACATTCTGATCTTGACCTCCAGATACTCTGTGAGCTAGGCTGTGATACTATTAGCATCACAAACTACTTAAGTTCTATACCATCTCTTTCTTAGATTCCTTTCTTATTGACTACTGCATATTAACTGCCTCTCTTAGGAATTTGAGGCCCCATATAAGAAGACAGAGCTCCCAGGTAGCGACTTTATCCCTTCTCAAACTGAAATGTTTCTTATAAACATACTAGTCACCATATGATTGTACTATTCTTCTGTATAGATAAGTTAAAACACAGTAAGCAAATACATTCTGTCTTTTATAAAATATTTGGTAGTTCAATGATAAAACATGTGCCTAGCATGTGTTAGCACTGGGCTCAAACCCCAGCACTGGAAACATTTCTGTTAAAGTCTAAGGACTGCCCTGAAGTTTCCTGTATGAATATATTTTTAAACTGTAAGGGATATCATTTTAATTGGTGTACAGGGAAGCATTATAGAATGTAAATTATGTAACACAAATGTTATTTCCTCCGACATTACCTTTCATTCTTTCTACATTTATCAAAGACAAGGACAAACTTTGATGCTAATTTGTTTTTAACATCACATTAACACTTGTTCATCTTGCTTTTAATTTGTGAGGCAGAAGATAAATAGTGCATTGTCTGGTTAGAAATAAATAACCTTATTTTACATCCATTTGTTTAAATTGCCATCTGCTACTATAAGGATACTAGTTTATATTTTGGATGATAACATTATGTATTCATTTAATAATGCCTTGGATACAAGTATAGACAAATTCTAAACATATAATAAGTAATAATTCTGAATAAGGATCAATTCCTGAAAATGGAACACAAAATTTGACTCGAATAGTACATAATCTGAGAGACTTTGCTACTTTAACCTAAAATTAGGTTTTCATTTAAACTGTGAAAGAACTTTCATGCCCATTGTAATTATTTCAGTATAGTGATACGCATGGTTAAAAACTGGGTTTTGTCACTCATGCTCTTAACAAATTATTAAATATTTTAGTCCAAAGGCTTGATATCTGTACAATGATAATAAAAAAGCACGATTTTATAAAATTTCTAGAGGAGTGATATGTTTTATATAGAACAATGGGAAAGTATCTAAGAAGCCAAAGGTGCAGTGACCTCTGTCCTTCACCATTAATCTCTTCTTTCCTTCCTTCCTTCCTTCCTTCCTTCCTTCCTTTCTTTCTTTCTTTCTTTCTTTCTTTCTTTCTTTTCTTGTTTTACTGTTTTAGCAAATGACATATGGCATGTTTTATGTCCCATGAACAGAAAATTTATGTACTTCTATATTAATGCGTGGAGCACTGTGTGGACAAAGTAAACTCTTATTTGAGCCTGTCCAATCATATGCTTCATTGCACATCCCATCCCTGCATCCCAAGATGCAGGCTCAATAAAGGGGTTGAGTGAAGTGATGATAGTTAGCAAAAAAAAAAAAAATCTCATGAACAGCCACTACCCACTAAGTGACATATAGCGTCATAGATACTGATATTAGTAGGGTGGATTCAACTGCTCTTCCAAATGTAGCTATCCAGCACTGGCAAGCTGAGTTATATCCCTTTTGTTTCTCAATAGTCCCTTTTATGTGGCACTCATCAACAATATTTTGTGCTTGTTTAAGATGTGGTAGGCTACAATGGTTAATTTAACTTTGACAAATTAACACTCTTGATCTGACAAAAGAACAATTTGTTTAAAAATTATTTTTCTTTATACCTTTTACTTTTCTCTCACGCATTACATCCAGACTGCAGTTTCCCCTCCTTCCACTCTTCCTAGTTTCTCTCTTTACCTCTCCTCTCCCCCAGATTCACTCCTCCTCTGTTTTAAACCTTTGTATCATGGCTGAATGAGACAACCCAGTAGGAGGAAAAGTTTCTGAAGCTCAGTCAAAAGAGTCAGAGACAACTCCCTCTCCCATTGTTGGAAATCTCACCAGAACATCAAGCTATGCAACCATAAGGTGTATGCAGAGACTTAGCTTAGACTATACATGTTCTGTGTTTGACTCTTCAGTTTCTATGAGGCCTTGTGGGTCCTCCTTAGTGGATTCTGTGGTCTTGGTTCTCATGGTGTCCTAATCCCTCTGGCTCCTAAATTCTTCATCATTCTCTTCTGCAGGGTTCCCCTAGCCACACCTGATGTTTGTCTGTAGTCTTGGCATGTGCTACTATCAGTTGCTGGATGATGCCACACTTATGACAATTTGGCTTGGCTAGGCACTAATCTATGAATATAGCAAAATACCATCAGGGATCATTTCACTGGCTCCTTTTGATTGTTTGTTTTGTCAGTTGTGCTTGTTTCTATTCTTGATCTCTGGACTGTCCTGTCTCTGGTTCCTAGCCATCCAGGAAGTATCAGGCATGGGCTACCTTTCATGTCACTGGTCTCAAGTTGGACCAGTCATGATTTGGCCATGCCCACAAGTTCTGTGTTACCCTTGCCCCAGGATACTTTGTAGGCAGGTTATAAATCAAAGGTTTTTTGTCTGGGTTGATGTCCCAGTCCCACTGCTAGCAGATTTGTCTGGTCATAGAAGGTGGCCAGTTCAAGCTTCTTTTCTCCCACTGCCAGGAGACTTCACTAGGGGCACTCTTGTAGAGTTGCTGGAGTTTCCATTGCACTTGGTTTCTATGTCGCACCCAAGCGCTCCCCAATTCCAATCATCTCTACTAGTCCTCTCTTCATCCATCTCTCCAACCCACTACATATTCACTCCTACTCCCATCCCACATGCCCAGACCACCCGAAAAATCTATTTTCCTTTCCCTGGGAGATTCATGAGCTTCCTTTTCTTTCTCCAAGCTTCTCTTCTTTTTCTTTCCTTCTTTAGCATCAATGCACTAACCCCTTATCTTCAAGACTACACATTTCTAGAAGCCAGGGCTAGCATTTCACCCCTTCCAGAGGTGTCAGAGGACCACTAGATTTGCAACTGATTCCTCTATCCTTAAGTACCTGTATTTGATCCGCATTTCAAAGACATTGCTGATATTTTCATTACATCTAGAGCTTACACTTTTCTCACCTTAAAAAAGTATTTACTTATGTGTATCTATCTCTCTCTCTCTCTCTCTCTCTCTCTCTCTCTCTCGTGTGTGTGTGTGCTTATTTTTGTGTGCTTATGTGTATATATATATCTCATGTGTGGGAAGGTGTCCATGCAGCCTGAAGAAAGCTTTGGATCAGTGGAGGGAGAGTTTGGTCCTCCAGAAGAGCAGCAAGCATGATTAGCCTCTGTGCTACCTCTACAGCCTGTTTATCTTAATTTTCTTTAGAGATTTTCTAGAAGCAGATGCTACTCATTATTGTTTAGCCTGTATACTCACTTATTTTTGACAAAAGCCATAAAAATAGGTGTGAGACGCTAACTCTCTGTAGTTTCAGTTTTCAAGTTGGCAATGATGAGTCATTTTGAGTCTGTTTTCGTAATTCTGCTTGTGACTTGTCTTGTTTAGGATAAGTTTATTCATTCATATCTAATAAGTGAATTGCCTTACAGCTTGATTGTTATTTTCCATTGCAAATTCTTTGTCAATTCAAAGGATTTTCAGTTTATTAATTTATTTATTAATTAAAAATTTCCACCTCTTCCCATACTCCCATTTCTCTCCCACTCCCCTCACTTCCGCTCCCCCTCCCTCTTCAGTTCTAAGAGAAGTCAGGGTGCCATGCTCTGTGGGAAGTCCAAGGCCCTTTCCCCTCAATCCGTGTATAGGAAGGTGTACATCCAAACAGATTAGGCTCCCCAAAAGCCAGTACATGCAGTAGAATCAAAACCCTGTGTCATTATCATCGGCTTCTCAGTCTGCCCTCATTGTCAGCCACATTCAGAGAGTCTGGTTTGATCACATGGTCATTCAGTCTTAGTCCAGCTGGCCTTGGTGAGCTCCCATTAGATCAGTTGCACCGTCTCCATGGGTGGAAGCACCCCTTGCGGTCCTGACTTCCTCTCTTATGTTCTCCGTCCTTCTGCTCTTCATCTGGACCTCTATGGTGATGGTGATATGCAAGATATTTATTTGTAAGATACAAGTTAATAGTATGAAGAATTTTATTAAGCACTTATTTTGTTCCACTGTATTCTAAGAGTCTTTCAGAGATTAACCGATGTAACCCTCTCAATAACCCTATGTGAAGATATAATTCTTTGGCCCATTTTGCAGATGAGGAAATAAGAGAAAGAAAAGTTGTAGACTTTGTCCATTTTCTTGTACACAGCAAAGTTGTAGAACCCCAGATTTTCAGCCTCCAAAAGCCAGGCTCATAACTGCAATGCAATTTTACCTCGGGAGAAATACATCAAGCTTTGACTTAATAAAACCAGCAAGATCGGCTTTATTCACTATTGCTCATCTGTCTCATCACCCCCAGTGGCAAGAATTTTCCTACATATAATGTCAAACTTTCTCAAAACCTCCAAAGTGTAGCTGTCATTCATTTATTTCCATCCATATAGATAACTGGCAAAAGTTTTTCTTCTAAAACTTTAGCTTTTGAAGCTCAAAGGAGACTCAGTCTATTGCCAGCTAACTTCAGGTTCAGTCGCAAACAGGAAAAGAAAACCAGTCTCCACATGAATAACTTTTATAGTTTGTCCATTAGAAAGTCCAGAAGTGTGTTGACCAAGCACAATTTGCATCTGCTTCCTCAGCAGACTGCCCCGTAAATGAACAGCCCCTGGCAGTTACTGTGAAATATTTAGTAACTAAGCAGGGAGTAGTAGGCAAGCAAATTATGTGCACTGGAGAAATGCATCATGGAAAATATTATGGTTGTACTTGATATTATAATGTATTACCCTTCCATTTGCCTTTTCTGTTCTCTATAAAACAACAGCCATGACAAACAGAAGAGACACTTTCCTGTGCAATTGTCATATACAAATTTTAGAAGTGCTGTAAACCACGATGTGACGTGAGACTCATAACTGTATATATTTTTCATCTCTCTGTATGTATGTGTATATAATACATACACGCACATATATTTAAAATTACATCTTATATACAACAAAGAATACCAAAGTTAAAATGTGCTCATAAACACTCTGAAATTGCCACTTTAATATGCATACCATTAAAGTTGCTACATATCTTTCAAAGTTCTAGTATATATTAATTATTAACGTAACACAAGAGGAGGCCTATGACCTGAAAGTCAAATCTGGATCATGGCTTGTTTTTTAATGGTCTACAAGTCAGAATGCTTTTCACATTTTTAAAGGTTCATGAGGAGAACAGAAGAAGAAAAAAAGAGCATGACAGAGCCTATGTGACTTACATAGATTAAAATGCTCACGATATGGCCTTATACAAAAATACTATTCAGCCAGTGATCAATCTTCTAAATCTTTCTTTATGTGTTTCCAGTTTTGATTTTATTATGCAGTTGTTTGAGGTTTTTCTTAGAGATTGCTAATTAAATTCCAGTGGAGTCCCGGTGTTTTTGTCCACCTTACAATATGTGCCCATGGCACTGTGATACAAGGTCACTCAGCAAATCCGTGGCACACTTTATCTGAGCTAATGTTTACAGGACTGAAGAATATAACTTCAAGAAATACCCTTAAGGAGCTATAATTTGAATCTTTCTGCATCTTCAAATCACCCTTAAGCCTCTAAACCGAACACCATTTTGTGTTGGATATCAAGAATGAGTGGGGTAGATGTGTATTTCTTATATTTTTTACTTTTGAGATTATAAAATAGTTAGAATATTTCCTCTCCCTCTTCTTCCTCCAAATTCTTCTCTATACCTTTCCTTACTCTATTTAAATTCATGTTTTTCATTGTTATCACATTCATATATATGTATGTATATACATATATATTCCTAAATATATCCTTCCCAGTCAATGTAATGTTACTTATATGTATGTCTTTAGGGCTGACCATTTGCTATTGGATAACTAACGGGTGTGTTTGTCTCTGGGGAAGATGATTTCTTACACTGTCAGTATTTCTTAGAGCCTGTAGCTCTCTCTCAGGCCTGTGGCCTTTTCCTATCCACTTTAGAATGTCTACTGATGTGTCCTACTGCAGCTCACGTTTAGGCCGTCATGTTGGTGCAACGTTATGGGTGTGGTTTCTGATGTTACTAGAAGACACAATCTCACAGCCAACCTTCGGGTACTCTGGTTTATAATCTTTCAACCCCCTCTTTTTCACCTGTGTGAGGAAAGGAAGTGATTGTCTCTGAGTACAGGCTGTGTTATCTATCCCAACTTCCTGGTAGATATATACAGAATTGTGGAATCTCTTTCCTGATGAGATATGTTTGGCTCTCAGTAATGAGTAAAATGCTGCAGACGTGAAATTACATTACTTTCAAACTGTGTCTTAAGAAACCTCATAGTCTCTACCTTGTTCTCTTGCAATATTTGTTCTTTGAGTACTTCAATTCAAAATGCAAGAGCCATTCAGTAAGACTCTCAACTGAGCTCAAAGCTGAGTTGTTCTTCAATGGCCAGCATGGAGAGTGGTCATCTCCAGGTGATTCTTGCTCCTGCTTCATCTGTTAATAGTCACCTGAGAATCTAACACTATTGACACCCAAAACAGCCTGGTGACCTCCAGCACCATGAGAAAGTTTCCAAAACTGTATTAAATCTGGAAGTTTGTCAAAAGAGTGATGTGTTTACACAAACGTGGAATAGGGAGGTCTTAACATTCCTTGAATGCTTTCTCAAGTTCCTCATGTACTTTCCTTTCATAGCTCTGGAGTCAGATCTTTCTCAAAGAAAAAAAAAAACATTGCTTTCCATCACTGGAAAACTAAAATCCTGTATTAGAAAATCTTATGACTACATCAGGGCTCTATTTAGAGATCCTCTCATAGGACACACTTATATAAAAATATTTCTATGTATCTAACCAGAATTAATTCCAGAGAGCTTAAATTTTAGAGGGAAAGGTATATCCCATGCCCTTAATATGTTTATATATTCCATACCTAACAATGGATTAAATTAATTGATATGTCTTCCAACTTCCCATCTGGTGAGTGTCTGACAGCCTATTTGTACCTAATTCCATACTTTGTGAGGACACCAGTGCTGCATCCATGTCTTCTAACAGACTCTTGTCTTCAATAACTCCCTTATGACTTTTGGAGAGAATGATGATAAAAGGGAATAGGAGGCTGGGGAGAAGAGAATGGAGGAGAAAAAGAAAAAAAAGGAATGTGGCAGGGAACAAAGAAAGGAAACAAAGAAAAGATATTTTTCAATGATGGTTCTGAAGAGAAAATTTAGCACACATTGATTTAAATTGAAGCTAGGGTTTAAAGAAGGAAGTCAGAAACTGATCAACAGAAAGGCTAACAGAAGGGGACAGATGATCTGAAAACAGAGAAAAGCAACCTGCCAAAAAGGGCTTCGGTTGAGCTTTTGAGGTTTGAGGTTTGAGTCCATATAAGAAATAATAAGAGGAATAAAGGGAATGAACTCTTTCAAAAATGAAAGGTTTTTGTTAAAGAATGAAAATATTTCTTTGGTACTTTTCCTAGAGATGAAGAAAGATTAGTCATGTGTTTATACACTGCATTTGCACATTTTTGGTGCAGCATGTACATACTATATAAGTTGGTAATACATTACAGCCCCAAGTAGCTAAACACTATGGATCAGTGTTTTGTATCAAGTTAAACCAAGCACTTATCACAACACAAATACTTTCATCCAGTAAAAGCAGAAAGTGTTTGAAAAGTGTTGTTTAGCTTTCCAAAAACAAACAAAACAACAACAAAACAATCACATACTGTCAAAGCCCTACTATGTATGTACTCTGTACTCTAAAGCTCAAAAAGATAATAACACAGTGTATATTATCATTCTCCCAATAATAGAAAAAAGACCAGCATTGTAAGAAAGGAAAAAAATCCTTAATTCTTCCTTTTAGGTTTCAATTTCTAGTTTTTGTCTTAATAAATTATAGGTAAGAGCAAAGCCTTCTCTGTCATCATCCACCCAAACCTTTAAAATAACTGTATTTTAAGTCTAGCTCTGTTCTATCTTGGAAACTGGTCATTAAGCCATTCAGTAATGATGTGTGCTCTGTCATGATGTATAGAATGAATGGATGTGCTATTCATGGTATTCGTTCACGAAGTAGCATTTCTTCATTGAGCCTGTTATAATTTTAATAACCCAGAAAATTAGTCCACTCCCCAGAATGTGGTCTTCACCACCCACTACATTTAAGGCTTTATCTTTCACTTCAGATTTTACTTAATAGGTATTTTCCCAGTTAAAATAAAATAAATAATATAATCTCTATTGATGTAGTTATATGATTAGAACTGATACTTCATGTTTTCCTTACATCCTGAATCTAAATTTAAACTCATGTGTATGTTTGCATTTGTGTGTGTGTGTGTGTGTGTGTGTGTATAGAACACAAAAAGAGGACAATGAAAGGAGAGAAAGATATAAGAAGAAGAGGAAAGGCAGGGGGAAAGTGCAATAGAACACATGTGACATGAAAGCAACAGGGACCATTGGCAGTGCAAGGAGGAAAACACAAATGCGGCAACGTTAGGAAGGAGCAAACTCTAATAAAATACACTTAAAAATTCATATAAAAATTAGAAAGCAGAACACTTTTTAAAGATAAGCAAATGAAACTACACATTCAGAGACCGAAGCGACAGCTCATTCAATAAAGGATTTCATGTGCATGCATGAGGATCTGAGTTCAGTCCCTAACAGATACATACAACGCTGGGCACAGGAGTACATATCTGTAATGCCAGTATTGTGAACACAGAAACAGATGGATCTGTCTGGGGACTAACTAGCCAGTCAACATATTTGAATCAACAAGCTCTAGGTTCAATGGAAGAGTCTGTCTTAAAAGCAAAGATAGAAAATGACTGAGGAAAACACTCTACTTGGCATAGCCTACACATGTGCGTGTACAATTTCATGCAAACATGTGTACACATGCATCAACATATACACATATGCTGTACAAATATATATGAACTTGCTCACACACACACACACACACACACACACACATATACCACACATACACACACGAAGATATGCATACTCTTACATGGAAAAAACTGAAAATTTAACATTTTTCTAAATTCTTCAGAGGCACTCTAATTGCATAATTCTTTAAAAATAGATTAGTACTATAAGAACAACATTGGGACTGGACTCCACAATTCTGAATTTTGATCTATTGCAAATTAATGCAGTTATAGTATTTAGGGTATCTAGGACAATACTTTAGCTGTCAACAGACATAGAAAGTGAAAATAAAAATGTTCTAAGAGAGCAGTTTTAGTAAGTGACTAAAAGATAACTCTAAGACACTAAAGGGAATTGAAAACATGGCAGACCATGCAATGTATTATAGTCAACATATACATATCCTTTAAGCAATTATACCAATAGCACATAAATCTAATGTTCTATCTAAGATTGTTTGATTTAGTTCAGTAATAGAACAATATGTCACCTAAAAGAGGTGCATTTGAAATAAAAGAGGCAGAGCAAGCCAACGAAATGACCAGAGTTGACTTAAACATGGAAGCTAATACAGTTCTGTCACTAAAGAGTATGCTTCCAGATGAAAGACAAAGAAATTTTAGAGTACTGCAGAGATCACAAAGGAAGATACCTCAATTCTAAGTCATCAGTTAGAAATGCAGCCATCTTGTACAGCAAACATAAGCCAAGGCATAGATAAGTCACTATTAGAGATGGGAAGTCAGCATCCTTGCTTTAGTAACTGGCAAAATACGTAGACGGTTAAATAAATATCTGTGAGATATAAATAGTATAACTCACAGTCTGACCTAATCAGATATGCAAACATATTGCAACAGAATGAATGACAGAAGGCACATTCCTTCCTTTTGAGCATAGAACGTTCTTCCAAATTGACCACACTGTTGTTCAAAAATATCTTGGAACACTAAAATTGTTCAGCTAGCAGTCTCTGACATGATGGAGCTACACTAAAATCAGTAATAAAAATATAAATCACCTACAGGGAACTTAGGCAATATGATTCTAATTAAGGTGTAAGCAAAAAGAACAAGAAAAATGAAATTATTTCTAAATAAAACTTAAAAGCATGATCCAATTAATGATGGAAACTGCTTAAGCTTAAAATTTTTAATATACTAGCTTTGCTTTCAGTAATCTTTATAAATTTATTGACTTTATTTTTCTTACTACCATTTTCATCTGTTAGAGAAATCGAGGATGAACTACCCTATATTTTCTTCTGCTTTTAATTGGCATCACTAAATTTCTGAATGTCACAGTTAACAAAGACACATATGGATTCTTCCCACAACTGAGATACTACAGGCCAATTTCATCACCACCTCCCCAACTATACTAGCATTTGTTTTTATAAAGAATTACGCAATTGGCTACTTGTGGAGAATGAGGATAGGTTTGAGTATTCTATGTGCCACATGTCTGCTTAAGAAGAAAACTGACACCTTTAAGCTGAATGTGTTTTAGAAGGAGAAACTTTGCAGGAGATGGAGACCACTACAGAAAACTATAAGAAATCTGAAAACAGAATTATGGTTCCCAGTCCCAATGAATGCATCCTCAAAACAACTTCTGCACCTAAGGCTCAGGAAACATTGAGGAAGAGGAGACAGAAAGATTAGCAGTGTCAGAGATTCAGGCAGTTTGCTGTGAAATTGGGACCCTGGTAATATCAGAAGTTACACCCAGAAAGTCTCACCAGCATGGCTGCCTAAACATGACCTGAACAGGAACAAAAACAGACATACTAAAGTGGACACAGGGAAAGTCTACTAGGCTTCAGCCCTCGGAAAAGAACTACAGGGAATTAAGGAATGCTGGAGATAGAAGAACTCCTCTTCCCCGGGGAACAGCACAGCAGTTGGTTATCCAATGCTAGAAGGTCAGCAC
>NC_022010.1:61871817-61879298 GCF_000317375.1 Microtus ochrogaster
GTGTGTGTGTGTGTGTGTGTGTGTGTGTGTGTGTGTGTGTGTATGCACATAATGACAATTAGTTAAAACCTTTCGTAACTAGGAATTTGAAAGATAGCAAGAACGGGTATATGGGACAGTATGGAGGGAGAAAGAGGGAGAAGTAAATGATGTAATTACATTAAACCTCAGAAGTAAGAAAATATGTCATAAAAGATTAGCTAACATGGTTTCTCCGAGTTTTTGTTTCAAGAACTCTAAACAATCAGGCCAGGACTCAGAGAAGAAAAATAGTAGCTACTATAACTGAAACTAATTTTCCATTTATCTGTCTCACATAAAACATACTAATCAGCAAAGATAAAAGCTGATTTACAAAAAAAAGTTATTTGCTTTAAAATGTTAGGAATTAAGAGAGAAAACAGAAATTAATAAATACAAGGGTTGGAAATGAATTCTTATTCTGTATTCAAGGGAATGACATGATAATGTATAACACATTTTCCTATAACTGGACAATTTAGGTGAAATAAGCAAATGCTTGAAAAAATGCAATTAAACAACACTTAAACAAGGACAAAATAAGATACTCTGAATCCTCCTAAATATTTAGTCAAGCAAATTTCATAACCCTTACCAACCTTTGGTAGTAGAAAGGCTGGTCTCCTGGTAAAAATAGCTCATCTAATGATTTTTTTCTCAAGATTAAAGGGATAAAGTTTAGTAATGTTAGTGAGAAAAATCTTCAGAGGACTCAAAGAAGTCAGTTATTAATATCTTATTATCTTAACATGACAATTTATAGGAATTCCACAGTAATTAATAAGTGATGTTATTTAGAATTTCAGAAAGCAAATTTGAAGTCAATAAAGTATAATGTCATTTTTTAGATAAAACATAAATGTAGAAGTTAAGCTAATGGAAATGGGTTAAGAATTTATATAAATAATCCAGGGATATCAGTAAACTAAAGATTTGGCTTGTGCTCATAGTTTATTTAACAGTATGACAAGATTATAAATATTTCCAAAATCAGTACACACATTGTACATAAGCTACAAAAATTATAAGAATGTTGTTTTATCTAATAGTTAGATATAGTATAAAAATAAAGAAATTAAAATAATGTTCTGTCCACTCAGAGATAGCTAGAAGTTGATTGGAGGAAGCACAGAAACAAGATAACATTAGAAGAGAGGTTAAAAGCAAGTCGAAACAAAAACTTTCCTTAAATATAGCAAGGCAAATACTTGGAAGATAAGTCACAATATTAAAGGTCGAAATGTTCTACAAGCCGAATCGATAAAACGGAGACAAGACAACTATGAGAATGATGGGTAAATTATAAACAATTTAAATTATAACACAAGGTGGGGATCTATTTTTAAAGCGATTACTCTCTAAAGCAAAACTATTTGCATTTTGTTGTGTGGTTTATAAAGCAATTGATATGAGATGGGAAAGGGACACATGGTGTATGTTGTTTGCATATTACATGATATGCTGCAGTATTACTTAAAAATTTACCTTGATGAGCTAAAATGAACACTGGAAATCCTCCTTATTCACATAAAATCCTGGAAACATCTAAAGCTACTGTTGAAAATTAATCTGGAGCTATATCAAGCAATTATATTGGATATTATATTCATGAACAAACATTGTCAATTGGGAAATTTTACCATATGAATTATGCTATATCAGTTCTGCATATAATTAACAAACTGATAAAATTTAAAATTTATGGAAGAAATATTTAAAGTATTGACTAAGCCACAAAGTGAGTTTTATCACCACTCCAAATGCTTTCAAGACATCGTAATGTGCAGACCTGTGTCATTGCATTTGGGAGAGTAACAGCCACTCTCACTGCCATGGCAATACATAGTTCTGAAAGTACCAGTAAATGTAATTTAAAATTGTATTGACATATATATTATTTCTCCTAAAAGTATTTACTTGATCTTAAAAATATCACTATGTTAATAAGGAATTAAGAAGAATTGCCAGTCTACTGAGGCATTCTAATTCCTAGCAGATACACTGAACACATGATTAAATAGATACAGTTAGATAGAGGATCATGATGATAGATAGATAGATAGATAGATAGATAGATAGATAGATAGATAGATGATAGAATAGATAGACAGATAGACAGACAGACAGGTAGGTAGATAGATAGCTATAGATAGACGGGGATAGGTGATAGATATAGAATTTGTTTTTCCAAGAATTTCTTGAAAATTTTAATAAAATTGTTTTATTAGACAAAGTTTTCAACAAAATATTAAAATTCTTTATAAAATAAAATCAACAAAACTAGCATATTGATATCTAGCTTCTTTTTTCTTTGTTTTAAATTTTTATTGATTTTATTGAGCTCTACATTTTCCTCTGCTCCCTTCCATGTCTCTTCCCTCACCTTCTACCCTCTCCCATGGTCCCCATGTTCCCAATTTATTCTGGAGATTTCTTGAGCTCTTTATATATTTTGATATTAGCCCTCTATCAGATGTGGAGCTGGTAAAACTGTTTTCACATTCCGTAGGCTGACCCTAAGTCTGAATGAAAGTGTCCATTGCCTTTTAGAAGCTAATCAGTGCCATGGGGTCCCATTTATTAATTGTATATTTTACTATCTGTGCTAACAATGATCTGTTCAGAAAGTCCTTTTTTATATTATTGAGTTCAAGGCTATTTCCCACTTTCTCTTCTCTCAGGTTCTCTTTTTATGACTTTATCTTGAGTTTTTCGGTCCATTTGGGTTTTATGCAGGCTTTAAAGTATGGATCTGGTTGTATAATTTTCTTCTACTTGCAACCATCCAGTCTGACCAGTATCATTTGTTGAAGATACTGGGTTTTTTCCCCAGTTTATTTCTAGCTTCTTCACAAAAAAAGTGAAGACTCCATAAGATTTATGTCTGGGTTTTCAACTCGATTTCCATTGATTACTATGTCTTTTTTTTAATGTCAATACCGTGAGGTTTTATTACTATAGCTCCACAGCACAACTTGAAATCAGGATTGGTAATACCTCTAGCAGTTATTTTATTGTTCAGGATTGCTTTAGTTACTCTTTGGTTTTTGTTTTGTTTTACATTTGTTATTTTTCTGTTTTGTTTTCCAGGAAGCTGAGAATTGTCCTTTCCAGGACTATAAAGAACTATGGTGAAATTTTAATGGGGATTATACTCACTCTGATTGTTTTTGTTATGATGGTCATTTTATATGCTAATCTTACTTTTACCATGAGCATGGGAGATCTTTCCATCTTCTGATATCTTTTCTAGTTTCTTTCATCAAAGATGTGAAGATTTGATTATACAAGTTCTCTACTTTCTTTCCTAGTGGTACCCCAAGATATTTTATATTATTATTTGAGGATATTGTAAAAGGTGTTGTTTCACTGATTTAAACAAAATAATCTAATTTAAAAATGGGGTACAGAAATAAACAGAATTTTCTCCATAGAGGAAACGCAAATGGATGGGAAATACTTAAAGAAATGCTAAACATCCTTTGCTATTCGGGAAATACAAATCAAAACTATATTCTGCTTTATACTTCTCAGAATGGCTTGTCAGGCAGTGGTGGCACACACATTTAATCACAGCACTCAGGAGGCAGAGGCAGGAGGATCACTATGAGTTCTAGGCCAGCCTGGGTTACAAGAGCTAATTCCAGGACAGGCTCCAAAGCTACAGAAAAACTCTGTCTTGAAAAAAAATCAGAATGGCTAAGATGAACAAGACGGGTGACAGCTCATGCTGGCAAGTACATGTCATATGGGGAACACTCCTCCACTGCTAGTGGAAGTGTGAACTTGTACAGACACTATGAAAATCCATGTGACTTTTTTTTCCCAAAAAGACGGGAATGGAACTTCCTTAAGAACCAGATAGCTTTATCACTTTTGAGATTTACATAGTGGATGCTTCATCCTGCCACAAGGGTATCTCCTCAACTATGTTTATTGCTGTCCTATTCACAATAACCAGATATGGGAAACAACCTAGACACCATTTAATAAAAAAAATATTAAAGAGAATGTTAAAAAATGATGTCAGGAAATTTGTAGGCAAATGGATGGAACTAGAAAAAAGTTATCCCAAGTGAGATAATCGAGACCCAGAAATATGATATGTGAACATTAGCTGTTAAGTAAGTGGTAATCAACCTACACCCTGTAGGCCCAGAGAAGTTACATAAGGATAAAGGGACTAGAGGGAACACAAGGGTCTCCCTGTGAGAGGAAAATAAAATATGCTTTATGGCTGGATCACAGGGGTGGGGATTACAGGGAAACAGAAATAGGAGAATCATGTCGGTAGGGGGAGAGAATTCAGGGAAAGAATGTTAGAATTGAGATATATTTGAGGTGTGGTGTGGAGATCTAGTTAGTGAAAACTTCCTAAAATATATGAAGGCAATCTTCATGAAGTCTCCAAATGATGGGCGAGATGGAGTCCTAACTCTTTCCATCTCTTCTCACCCAATGAATCTTTCAGTACTAGGAGTGGGTTGCAGTCAACTGAGTTGAGGGCAAAGGGTTCCCATGGAAACCCCCAAACAATCTAAGCTATAGTCAAGACAAATAGGTTGCTCTCCACAAACTGACAAGGTTCCATTTCTGCAGACAACACCCACACAACTAACTGACATGAAGGGGTTGACCTGGTACCTACATTAGCTTCTTTACACCTACGTTCTCTTGTCTTTGTTACAGGTAGGTATTCTGTGGGCTACCAAAAGAGAAATGTAAACACCAGTGAAACCACAAATCTTTTGATTTGCAATGCTGCCCTGCCTATAAAATATGCTAGAGCAATGGTGGCACAAAACTAGTGGGAATAACTGAATCAGTATCTGATTTGACTTAAGGCCCACATCAAGAGATAGAACCCAAACATGACACTGTGTGACCAAGAGCCAAAAACTAGATAGCTCATTTACCTAGAGTAAATACAAATGCTACTGGTCTGAAAAAAAAGTACTAATAAAATGATTCCTAATAATATTTTTGCTATATTCATAAATCAGTGCCTTATTCAGCCATAAGGGAGATCTATATCAACTCCTTCCCTTCTGAGCTCAGGGAAATCTGCAGGAGAAGAGGCAGAAAGAACAGAAAAAAGCTAAGAGCCAGAGGGTTGGAAGACAACAGAACAAGGCATCTAAATCAACATGAGCAAATCTCAGATGAGCTCACAGAGACTGAAGTAGCAAGCACAAAGACTGTACTGGTGTGCACAAGGTCTTCTAGTTATACAGAAGAGTTCTCAGTATAGTGTTTTATGGGACCCCCAAGTGTGTGAATGAGAAAGTGTCTGATTTTTTGCCTTCTCGCAGGCTCTTTTCCTTCTTCTTGTTTCCCTTGTCCAACTTTGAGTGATGCTTTTTGCTTTATCATATTATATTTTACTGTGCTTTGTTTTGTTGTTATCTCTTAGAAGCCTGTTCTTTTCTTATGAGATACAGAAGAGAAATGAATTACAATGCAAAAGGATGTGGAGGAACTGGAGGAGTAGAGGGAGGGAAAACTGTAACCAGGATGCATTATATGCAAATACAATCTATTTTCAATAAACAAGAACAAACATATTCCTGTTTTGAAAGCAGAAAGTTTACTAAAACAGTGAGGAATAAGAAAATTTCAAGAAATTGTAGGAATTCCTACTTCCAGTAGCCTTTCAGTTACCTGCCCACTTGGGTGTGGTCTCTTATACAATGTATGCTGATAGAAGCGCGGATCTGGCTCTCTTTTCTGGCTTTGGGATTTGGTTGCTGTTCCCCGTTTTAGCAAAGGATTGTGACCTATGAGTCTACCCCTAAATAAATAACCTTCTATTATACTCAATTCTGAGCTAGAGTGGGATTTCTTTTACACATACTTCTTCATCTGGGTCCCGACATGGATTCGGACTCCACACATACTGGGTGGACTGGCTTAAAGGCCTAACAATTCCACAGCCTGGAAAGTCTCCCATCCCTCCCCTCTTTGCTTGCTTTTATCTAAGCAGGTTTTGTAAAACCCCCAGCATAGGGGAGCTTACTGTGTGGGATGACTTGGAAATTTCCCAAGCTCACGCCCTCCCCCCACTACTGCTGCATTCCTTGCGATGTTCCCTGCAGCATGGCAACTTGTATAACTTCTGGTTTGTACTCCCGGCTCCTGAATTCTGGGGTTCTTGTTCATGTACAGAATTGATTTAATTCCTTTTAATTTGTCAAGCAAAGCATATTTCTCAGTATTTAACCGGCACCAAGGTTAAAAAAAAAAGCCTCTCAGGACTGCTCATGGCACCAGGTTGCCCCTTTAGTTGTGACTCTGCAACCATGACACCTGCTGAAAAATAAAGATTATCACACCTAAAACAATTTGATGGATTTCATAACAGCTAATTAATAAACCAATAAACTTGAAAGTTCTATAATGGCAGACAACATTACCATTGAAACATTTTGTAACATTTTTTGCTAATACTGTGAATTGTATTCTACAAGGCTTATATGGTTACGGTGATACATTCATTTATTGGCTATTGGGACTCAGTTTATTTCTTCATATTATATCATTAAGGAAATAGTTTGTTAACAGAGCCAAGAATGAGGCAATTTTAGAAATGATTCAGTCTTTACATACTAATAATGAATAGCTAGCTGACAGGATTAATAACATTGAAAATCAAAAGTTACTTGAAAAATTTAATACAATTGGAAAGGGTAACGTTAATTTGATGGACAAAACTAAATCCATATCTAAGAGTACTGTGAAATTATCTGAAAGAATTCATACTGTTGAATTTGACAATCAAAATCTGTTAAAAAGTTATGATAGGCTAGCAGATAGTGTCTCTCCAGGACGGCAATCTACATGCTATCTAAATAATGTCCTAGGATGAGGTGTTATCTTTAAAGAAAAAACTTCAGACCTTGGAGTCACATGTGCAGAATGTGGACCAGAGGCTAGGTGCCTCAATGAAATCACTAGAAATATATACAGGCCAAGAGATTCAGGCTTTACAAAAGACAGTAGTGAAAAGATTTGAAATGATTGAGGAAATTATTGGAGCTGATGACTAGGGGAAAAAGGTACAAGGACAAGATTCAACATTGCCAGTATCTGTGAGAAATGACTTACCCAGGATTTTAGCTTCCTACCCTGACAAACCATCAAATTCTAAAGGCCCAAGAGGATCCAAAGAAGGTAGATGGATACCTATAGGAATAAATGATTGAAAGTAAATTAAGCAAGCAATTGTAACTTATGGCTCATATTCCACATTTGTTAGGGAGATGGTAATGCTTCTAGCATTAAGGCTACACCAAATGACTGGCTTCGGTTAGTTTCAGCAATCCTGGATGGTGGGCCTCAACTGATGTTTAAATGTTATTTCATAGCCGGGTGTTGGTGGCGTACGCCTTTAATCCCAGCACTCGGGAGGCAGAGGCAGGCGGATCTCTGTGAGTTCGAGACTAGCCTGGTCTACAGAGCTA
>NC_022010.1:61886316-61916965 GCF_000317375.1 Microtus ochrogaster
TCTGCCCATCTCTTCTTCCAAATGCTCCCTTATGGATCTTCTTTTACCGGATCAGGTCTCCTTGCCTACTGATGTACCTTCCCAGTGCTGGCTCTCCCCAGTGATGGCTCTCCCCAATGTTGGCTCTCCCCAATGTCGGCTCCCCTGGCGCCGAAAGATCATGTCTCCTGGCTGGATGCTTAGCTCATAAACAAAGAGCCTACCTTGCTTGGTGCAGGCAGGCTATAGGAACAAAGGAACTCCCGCCCGCTTGGGTGCCCTGAGGATTCCGACCCAGTGCCCAGACAGGCTGGGCTGTGTGATGCTGTGAGTCGAAAGGGGACAGTGAGGCCGAAGTGGGGAAATTACACTTTTTGGTGGAGAAATTCCCTCCAAAATTAATAATAAATCATGAGTGAATATGCTATAATATGCAATAAAGTCATTTATGTGATATTGATAACATTCCTTATATGAAGGTATTAGCACTTGGTCATTTACTTAAATACTTGAAAACAAAATAAATACAAAGTCAATAAATTTCTCTAACCAAATAAACTTACATATCTAAGATAAACACTCCAGTAGAGAGCCTAAGAGCAGAACATGAACTAGCAATTACAAATCATAAAATAAGTGACATCAGACAAAAATGTTACCTTACTGGAAATCAAAATAACAAAAAGAAACAAAGACTTTAAATATCATTTTGAAATTACTACACTGTAAAATATTAAAGGAATAATGTATAGAATAGTGGCCAATTCATACACAGATGTTTTATTTTAGACATCAGTGTATCACATGAAGCCATGATGGAATCATTTCCAGAACGGTTTTACTGTATTTCATTACCGAAATTTCTATTTATATTACTTTCCTCCTAAGGAAGTTCCCAAAGGCCTGAAGAAATGTAAATATACCAATAACTACCAAATTCATAAGTAAATAGAGAAAATACTCATTAATCTTATTTTTTACCTTTTCATCTCATTTAATAATTTATCATCCTAGAACACAGAGTAAACACACAAACACACACACACACACACACACACACACACACACACACTTTTAATTTGTTATAAAATCTCCCCCAGTTTTTGTAAGCCTTTGTAGCTGTGTCAATATGAGTGGCCCTGGGCAGCAGGATATTAAGAGCTGTATGACTATCAGGGTATGGCCAGCCCTACATCACTTCAAGGATATGAGCATCATTAAATTGTATTGATTACTCATTGAATTGTTCCTTACAGGCAGAATGTCTGAGATACTCTGCAAGCAAATGGAACAACAAATCAAGGTATTCTTCTCAGGGAGGAGCTGTTTTATCTGTTATTAATCTCTGGCTAAGCTCCTTAAACACCACTACATTCTCCCTTCTCTCCTCCCTTCTCTCTGTACATGAGGGTAAGTTCTTTAGATATATGTTATGTCTGTGTCTTGTATAGTTTTGAAACATACCCTATTTTTAAAATAACACCTGAAAGGATAGATTTTGAATTCAGCATACCCAATTCCACACATCACCACAATCGATTGGCAGTATGCTTCCTTACAAACGCTATCATATATCAAAATCCTATCAGATAGTCTCATCTGTTGGAAGGTTATCTAGAGTTCTGGTAATATGGCTTAGGAAAAATTACTTTAATAATGTTCTTGACTTTGGAGTCTTATTACAAGATGATAAGTTTGAATTTGCTGTGGGAGGTTTTATAAATGCTCTTAGAAATTCAAAATTAAGTGTCGACTATCACACTGACTTTAGATCAGATCAAATCTTTATTAGCATCCAAGTTTAATTATTAAGTGGCTATATAACCTTGAGAAAATTAGTTGACTTCAATTAATTTACATCAGAAGTGAAGATAATCATAGAAACCAACTTATAGACAAATTTGAACAAGAATGTGGGTGAAATATTAAGTTCATGTCTGATGGCTATTTATCAGCTTTGATTATGCATACACAGTTCCTCTGTATTTGAGAATGTCCTACTTTGTGATTCTTAGAGCAACTCTTACCAAAAAAAGCAAGCTTCCTGCTTCTCTAGCCTTGCTGGTCATTAGGCTTAGGCATGCATACTAAATGTTAGTTTTTACATAATTTTTTTGAGAATTTCATATATGAGTACACTATATTCACATCATTCTTTCTCCCTGCCTGTTTCCCATTCCAACCCCTCTGTTCCTCTTCTTCTCTTTTTGATATTTCTGATCTATTTTCTATATACATTTTGGTAATATATATTTTTATATATACATAATATATTATATATTATAAATGTAGTATATAAATATACATATATGAATATATATATATTTCTGCATGCATTATGATATAATGAATATTACATATATCTTCTGAGTCCATTTAGTGTTGCTTATATATACATGTATTTATGATTGACCAAAGAATTGGATAATCAAAGGGTTCTTTCCTGAAAAAAAAACTGATTCTCTTAGCAACCATAGACTGCAGTTCTCTAACTAGGAATGGGGCCTTGTGGTCATTTTTCTGGTATAGTTTAGGAACGCCTATTATTGAAAAATCCATAGGTTCAGCATCCCTGTTTTCTCTAAAAGGAAAACTTGTATAAGCAGATTGATTGTCCTTTCAGTAGTGGATAACTCATATCTGCTGCTATAATTATAGCTAACTTTATAGCAAGAGCAGTCACTGATCCTAGAGAAGAAACTATCCTACCATTTCCCTAAACAAGTATAGTGTCTAGCTCTATCCTAAATACTTATTCTTACATCCATAAATAAGTGTATCTGTCACCCTTTATCAAAGAATTTTTTATAAAGCAGACAGAGGCTTTTGTGGAGATCCACAAGAGGTCAAAATTCAGATAATAAGTAGCATGAGATGTCTAGCCAAAGTTGGTATGTACATATCCAACAAAATCTTCTACCTAAGGCTCTGGGAACATTGAAGAAGACAGGAGAGAATGATTACAAGAGGAAGAAAGATGAGATGTCTGCTTCAAGATAGTGTGGATGCCATCAATCATGTAACTAACAAAAAGGGTAAAAATCTAGGCCAGCTTCAGTTGGTTAGTTGAAGCAGAGGTGAAAATCATGCCCACCTTTTAACAGGAGTTCAGGAAATTTTACCAACCCAGAAAGTATTTCTGCACAGCGTAAACCTGGTAACTTTCACATCCTTTCATAGATGACTTTGTTTCTATTAAGTAATACCCTTGCTATTCAAATTATCCCTCTTATTTCTACAATTTACAGCCAAGAATCTCCTTGTCATACCAGTCATCAAATGTCCTTAAAAATATAGCATAAAGTATCATTACATTTAAATGTGAGTCTCTAAATGTTGTTAATTACTAAGGTGGGTAATGAGTCTATTGAATTCGATTACACTATTCTCTCTTCTTTTGGAATACTTTTGATGATGATTTTAAAATTTACATAAGTATATACATGACACATTTGATGACAGATGGAGGTTGTCCAATTCTTTATATTTGAAACCAAAAAAAAAAATGTGCCTAAAAGAACAGCAAATTCAAAACATAATACTTTATTAGGTTAATTTTTGCTTGATATTGTAATATTTGACACACCTAGAGGCCATTGGCATCAGCAATATGAAGGAGTGAGCAATGACATACCTACACTTACCATCTGCTCTTACGGTTATCAACAACCTAGAACCTTTGAATTTCATTGTTTGACAATATACATGCGATGAAATGCAATGTAAAATGAATAAGTCATAAGTAACTTCTAAAAATGTTTTGGGAAATGAACTGGAGAGCTGTCTCAGTGGTTAAGATATTATCTTGTTCTTCCAGAGAATCATGGTTAAGTTTCCAGTACTCATATCTAATAGTTCAAAACCTCCCATGACAGCAAATCTAAAATCAGATGCCTGAGCTTCTAAGAACACCTATACTAGTATGTATATATATAAACATACACACATACATACAGAAACACAAAAATACATAAACTCTCTCAAAATTAATTTAAGAATTGTAATCATATTCTGCAAATATATACTGGTCATAAAATTATGCCTTTGTCAAGTGAAACATTTCGAGGAATATCCCATATTCCATTAATTCACATGTTTTAAGTTTAAATGTGTTTAATTTTGTAAATATGCTAAAGAATCTGATATTAGCTATGTATTTTGATATTTATATTATATTTAGACAAATACACTCATCCAGAGAAATTGATATGTAATTAAGCTGTTTCATTTTTCCAAATTTCAAGTGCCTCTATATCATAATTGGCATGGGAGTCAACATGTAGACATACATCTCAGAGAGAGTGACCAAACAATATTTCTAAAGAGAAATCAGACTAGTATTACAAGGCAAAATACTTGTTTAGGCTTTTTATTTTTTAGAACTTTTAGCTTATTTATAAATCTCAAAAAAATTCATATTGTCACTATTTTTGATGCCATGGAGAAAGACAGCGTATGAAGTCACTGACTTTGGTTGTTCTCAGTTGAGAAATGCCTTACTATTTGGATGCTTCCTAGGACATTTTTCAGATAGTTTACCCAGCTAATTTCCATTTAAAAAGCCTCTTTAATGTACATGCAAAAGTTACCCTGAGATAAAAATATTGGTAAATTATATAAGTGCATGCTTAATAAATTAAATTCCCCTCTCAGGAATATACTTTCATTTTCATGATGTGCTGATGAGGTTGGTTAGGCTACAGATGAGACCAACTTCTTGTACCAGTGGCTTGCTGATATGATGATGTTTCTTTTTTTTCCCACAGGAAACTTGACTGTCCAGGGAATAAAATGCATAGACATGGAGGCAAGAATATGTGTTTGGCCAAAGATTTTCTAAGTCTAGGTAAGGATATGAGTTCAATGGTCTGAGGAGGTTTGTGGTACCTCTACTGTTAGTGTAGTAAAGTCACTATTACACTTTTCAGAATCTTGCTCCTTCAAATGGTTTTTGGTTTATGCTTGCCTGTGAAGAAAATACACAGTTTACAGATGGCATATGTGAAGCAATTTAAGTCTACTTGGAAGACCAGTGATGGGCAGGAGGTCCTTTCGTTGATTGTCCCTACTATTGTAGATCAACTGACTTCTTGCACTCTGAGATGCAGCTAGCTCCATATCAACTACATCTCTCGTTAGCTCCCCTTTTAGCTGTCTGTGTTCTGTTTTTCTTAAATGTGCAGCTCCCTGGCATCAGTCCCTAGATCCATCTACTGGTCAACTGCATTACTATGGTATAGAGACTCACAGACTGAAGATTTTGTGTACTAGTTCTCAAATATCATCTTGAGGATCAGATTTCTTTTTCTTTCTTTCCTGTTTTTTTTTTTTTTTCTGGCTTGCTTCCTAACTGTCACCCTGATGGATTTTCAACAATTCCATCTTCCATAGATTCTTTTCCATCTCTTGTCATCATATACATCTCAGGCCCATACAAATGTCCTTGTTTCATATCATGAAAATGCCAGGTTCTCTGTTCAAACCCTGATCCTAAATATCAACATAAGATTGTCAATTTGTGATAAATTTTTTTGTCAAGAGAGGAAGGAGGCAGGATTTACTTCCTAAATTATACCACTCATTGGAAATGGGTTTCTCCAGAGTAGGGGAGAATAATCCTCCAGGGTTCTCTGGGGAAGATGGGTCTCATTGAATAAGAACTCCTTTGTGAAGTCCTTATGAAGGAGCAGTGAGAGGCCATTATTAACTCTAGTGCGGGTATGTACACCAGCCAGCAAAATGAGGTCTAGACAGCAACCACTGGTGTGAGCTACAGCACCCCTCAATTTATTTTTCTACCAATGCCCAGAATCATTTTCTGATTCTGCACAGGAATCATAATCTTTGACCATATCAACCTTTTATCTATGTCCTTAATTAGAAGCTATTTTCCATTATCCATTAGATCTGGGCAGACTTCCTCCTTTCTCCGCTATGCAGTCTACCAGTTTATTCTCCATCTGCCTTTCTAGGAGCTTCACATTACCCTGTGTGCTGCCTTCATTATAATAATTACTATATTTGCATTACAGCTATGTCTGTGACTTTTAGCTTAAGTATTTGGTGACTCAGACTTGCTATTATTCAGAGGAGATAGAATTATATCTGAAAGGTTAAATTGTCTTGTACCTTGGATAATTAAAATTAGAATGCTAGCAGCATTGCATTTTTAAATCCATAATACGTTTATAATGCATATGTACATTTAAAAGATTACAATTCAGGTTTTCATGAGCTACTATATTCTTAGGGGGAAAATAGGGGCAAATGGAAATTTAAGGCTAGTGAACTAGAAAGTCCTATAGATTTGGGAGGGAGTATTTCATGTTTTAACGACTTTTCCTACTGAAGAGATCAGTGCCTAAATCACTTAAATTTGTGTAAACACTTCAACGATTTTGAAGTGTATTTTTCTCTTGATTTTTTTTTGACAAGAAATCTTGTTTTTTAAACTCTTAATTTACTAAACATCAAAGATTTACTAAAATAAAAGGAACAAATAGACTTTAAGAGAATTTTTTGTGGTAGTTATACAAAACTTACAATTTGTAGAAATCATGACAGGATTTTAAGAACAAGCTACAGTTTCATAGTTGATTAACAAAGTAAGATTTTCCTTTATGTTTTTTTAAGAGAAAGCATTTCATTGGTTTAATTCAAATGTGCAATGATTAGAAGATGCTGAAATAATGGCACCATGAAACTATCATTCAGCTCATTACTGCATGTTATGTGGTTAAGCACCAGGAACTGTAGAGCAAACACCGTGTGTCTTGGTTTTTACATTTTATTGTAGGCTCCTGTTCAAATCCTCTTCATAGTAAACACACTTAATTTGAAGCACCAAACGATTCTGTCACAGTCAACACCTGTTGCGGGGTTGGTGAAGCTCTTCTCCCAGTCAGTGGGTTGCCTTTTTGTCTTAGTGACAGTGTCCTTTGCTTTACAGAAGCTTCTCAGTTTCAGTAGGTCCCATTATTCAATGTTGCCCTTAATGTCTGTGCTGCTGGGGTTATACCTAGGAAGCGATCGCCTGTGCCCATCTCTTGTAGGGTACCTCCCAATTTCTCTTCTATCAGGTTCAGTGTGCTCGGACTGATATTGAGGTCTTTGATCCATTTGGACTTGAGTTTTGTGCATGGTGATAGATATGGGTCAATTTTCATTCTTCTACAGGTTGACATCCAGTTGTGCCAGCACCATTTGTTGAAGATGCTTTCTTTCTTCCATTGTATACTTTTAGCTCCTTTATTGAAAATGAGGTGTTCATAGGTTTGTGGGTTAAAATCTGGGTCTTCTATGCGATTCCATTGGTCGACTTCTCTGTTTTTATACCAATACGAAGCTGTTTTCAATACTGTAGCTCTGTAGTAGAGTTTGAAGTCAGGGATGGTAATGCCTCCAGAAGTTCCTTTATTATATAAGACTGTTTTGGCTATCCTGGGTTTTTTGTTTTTCCATATAAAGTTGATTATTGTCCTCTCAAGATCTATGAAGAATTTTGATGGGACCTTGATGGGGATTGCATTGAATCTATAAATTGCCTTTGGTAGAATTGCCATTTTTACTATGTTGATCCTCCCAATCCAAGAGCAAGGGAGATCTTTCCACTTTCTGGTATCCTCTTCAATTTCTTTCTTCAATGCCTTAAAATTCTTGTCAAATAGATCGTTCACTTCCTTGGTTAGAGTTACCCCAAGATATTTTATGCTATTTGTGGCTATCGTGAAAGGTGATGCTTCTCTGATTTCCCTCTCTGCTTCCATATCCTTTGTGTATAGGAGGGCCAAGATATAAAACAGTTATCTTTGCTGAAAATATATACCTTCAACCAATTCTCAATCAAAATATAGTCACAGGTAAGTACCCACCCACTTCTTAAATTTGACCTCGGAGTTTAAATGTTTGAAATGAAGACATAGTAAGTAAACAACAATGTGACTTTCTTTTGAACGCACCATAGGTACTACACTGCACTATCAAAGGCATTATGGGAGAAAAGCCTTCAGATCCAATAGTTGGAGGGTCTTGCAAAGTGAGTGAGAGTGTAAGGGGACATAGTGACAACATTGTCACGGGCTAACGTTGGTGCAATACGAGAAGGAATATTGCATGGTAAATTGGCTACAAGTGAATGATAAATCAGGACTCTTCCAGTCTCCAGCATTTTTTCTTAAGAAATCTAGACTCAAACTTAATCCTGTTAAGATAAAAACCATGATAGGGGAGATTTAGGCCTTTGTGCTGGTAGAATACCAGGGAAATACTTAAGGGATTCACTCAGTTGGTGTTTTGCACAGAGGTGGTTGCATGAATCTCTCTCTGGGCACATTCAATCAACACTGCCTCGGTGGGTTTCCAGAAACAAGAGCAGTCTCCATTACACAATGCTTTCTGGCACTAATGTAGCTGCTAGTGCTGGAATCACACAGCCTGATGAAGTGGCTCCTCCTCCTCAATCCTCTCTCACCATTGCAGACACCCTCTCTCTAGTCCATCTGAGCAGCTATCGTTCCCCAATTGTCCTCCTCATGAACTGGATTCCTGTCAGGTGGAAGATGGGCAGCACTCTAAAGCACATGAGCTTCTCTCAGATGATAGCCCCTCAGATGACCAGTCCTCTGACTGTATTGGTCAGACAGTGAGGAGGTCCTTCTTAATCCCAGCTTTGACCGAGTGGTGATAGCACCCATTCATGCCTCAGTGTTAATTGAATAACTGGTTACCAGAAAGATATTTAGAAGTAGAAGTGTCACTTGGGTAATTCAAACAAGGTGGTTAATAAACAGACATCAGTGAACAAATATAGAATCTGATATTTTATTGTCTACCAGAAAGTGTTGGAAGGAAAAAAAATGTACACTGAAGTCTAAGAACATGGAAATACCTGAAGAATGACCAAGGACAACAACAAATTACAAAGTTATATATAGCCTACTAAAGTTTGGTGAATTAAAGTTACATTACTCTTACTTAATGTGAGTGAATAGTATTCAAGTAATTAATGCTATCTGTTGCAAGCAAACAACTTAAAATGGTAAGTGTTTTAACACCACGCTTCCCAAAGGTCCATCTCGGGCCATGTTCACATATTAATGAACTAGATCCACACCATCTAAGGTTGTTTTATTCATGCACACCCTTTCCCAGAATGCCATTTATTTCGCATGTCTCATTAATCCATACAATTTGTGATAAACAAATTGCCAAAACAAATAGACTTCCAAACATGTCATAGTACAACACAAGTTAATTCTCATTCATGAAACAGTACAACAGTAATCACTGGACCATCTGTTGGGTGAGTAGCCTGCTTTCACATGGTTAGTCAGAGGGGAGGTCGCATGACTTACAGCTTCCAGTAATGCTGATTTAGACTTGATTCCAGTTGTTCAGGAGAGTTACCAACTCCCAGGAGCCAATATTCCAAAAAACCAGGTCTACCAGCTGTATGAATTCAGTTACATAGACAAATCTAATTTCAAGGCAGGTTAAGAAGGTGGGTTAAATGTAACCTCCTGAATTAAAATGAGAATGCGGGTGTAGACACTGTTAGCAATTGCTTCCATGCCTACTTACAAAATCCGTCTCAAAGCATACTCCTTACAGGAAACCTTTTATGGTATCTTTTAGCTCTATTGACTTTTGTTTTTAATGAAGCTAGTAAATCACATATTTTATCTACTTGAAAATAGTCAAGATTTGTTTTCTTTTACTGAGGTCATGCTTCCAGTAGAACAGATGTAAACTCTCTGAAAACAAAAGCTAGTGGGTCTGTGTGTCTGTGTGCAGGCTAGTGATTATGCTAGTGTCTTATGCATGATAAAAACATAAGGTCTTAGCAGTTGGTTTGTTTTTATATACTTACTGGAAAAGAAACTCTCCGAATTGAACTCATTAGACTTTTACCTTCATTGTTTTGTTCTACAGATAATTTTAAGGCCTGGAATATTCTCTAATAAATTCATGTTTTAGGAGATGTATTGCTGGCATGATCAAGTGATGTAAGGCACATTGATGCTGATTAAGAACAGAGGACAATACTTACGGTTCCAACATTCTCAAAACCACACAATGAAGATGTTTAGAAATGAATGACTTCACCTTCCTCTAGCAATGAAGATTAAACAAAGAACAGAATAAGAACAAAGGGCAGTGTGAAAATGAATAGGAAGCGTCACACATGAGTGCTAGAGAAGATCATTCTTGACAGATGAAAGATGACAGTAAAATAGTTGAAGGGTAAGAACATAGTTCTATTTTTTTTTCACATTTTCACTTTAGGAAGGCAGATGCTTAAAGGACCTATTCTGATTCCAGTAAACCTTGAGGTAAAATAATGGCTATGAAATTGCGAAAGACGTTTCTTTAAAACAGGTGAAGGGCATAATGACAGCAGCTGCAGATTAATTAAGGAGCCTGGCTTATTTCCATTTCAGATAGATTTTCACAAAAGTGGACAACATACCTGATGTCCTTACAATACTATCAAGAGATGCCAAAGTATGTACTTCTACAATACACCTGTCAACCTATAGAAAATATATATTAAAAAAAGTTTTTTTTTTCCTCCCTTTTGTACAAGATATATAGACTGTATTGCCCACCGACAGCACCCAGGGAGGAAAAGTCAAATTAGCGACAGTGCATTCTTTAAGATTTCAAGGTCATCTATCTAAAGCACTAGTGATGATGATCCTCTCTTTGCACCTTGTAAAATGGACATAATATAAAAATACATTGTGAATCTTTATCAAGTACTGTCTTTATTGAAAATTCAATCATTGTATAGAGAAACCTAGTGGATTTTCATTCTATATGCAGTTCAGTTTTATTTCATATCCCTGAAATAAATATACTTTTTAATGTTTAATGTTGCAGCTTTTGGGTATAATAAAATTTTTGTTCACAAGATTTGATATATGCTTCCTAAAATGTCTAAAACGAATTTTCACATACATCTCCAAACATATTCTGAATCAGATATGAATGAAGTGCAGATCAGAATATGTCCCTGAAATGATAAGGACTTTGCTCATTGGTTCAATTGACTTAGAAATGGCTTAGCCCAATTCAATTACAATAGCCATATAAATTCTGTACATTATTTGTGTGCACAAAGCAAGTTTCAACTGGGATTAAAAGCTATCATCAATATTCATGGTAATAACAGTATCTTTTCTAAATGAAGTTTGCAAAATTTTCAAAATTAATTTACAATACATCATAGAACTTTTACAAAATAATTGAGTTTTTTATCTGTCAGAAATTTAAATTTCTCCTATTTAAAGATAATTTGAGCTCCATTACAGGGGGTTTTGCTTAATGCAATCACCCAGGTCTTTGTTACTTTAGAAAATCAAATACAAATGTACTTGTAAATAAAATTTGATATGATTTCTTTCTAAATTTAAAACAATTAAGCAAAACCTCCTATACTGAAGTTTTTCCAACTATTTGGAAATTCTGATATGACATTTAGTAATGCTACAATGTGTTCTTTTATCTTAAAAAGATAAATTTAGACTATTGATTATACATATCACTTGCTATGCAGGAACAGACCAGAATATTTAATCCCTTTATCTTTTATTAATGGAGAAATTCTAAATCATTTCTATATGAAAAACTAATTTTTTTAGCTTTTGAAAATTTATATGGTACAAATACGTTCATGATCATATTTAAAAGGCATAAAGATTTTACTCCTCAAAGGTCGTCTCTCTCATTTTCTTCTTTCTCTTTATACATATATAATACTATATATACAACATAAACATATACGCAAGTAAATCTAGATACAAACACACACATATATGTTGTGGCACACAAGGTATAAAACTCATATCCTTGAATATATGACTCTGAGCCATATACCCAGTCTAAAGCTCTTATTTATATAAAATCAAGCATTCATTGTCAGTGGCTAACAAGTGTTCATACATCCCCCTTAATTATTAACACATCATTTTTGACAGACAAGATAAGTGTAAGAAAGTATGCAATTTGCATTAAAAAATATTAAATGTTATTTAGGTCTTTTGAAAAGAAAGGACACTTTTTTTTTACATCTTCTTCTAACATTGCAAATACATTGTCTGTGGAGACACTAGAATGCATGCACCCCACTTTAGTCCTCATTTCTTTTTCTAATTAACTTGCAGAAAGAAAAAAAAGTAGTACAAACACTGGCATTATCACAAGTTCTCAATTTATTAAATGACTTGCCATTTAACTTTAAGGGAAGAATGCTTATTTGAAAAGACTAAATTTAAAAAGAAACTTCATTCTAACACCTTTTAATATTGTTATAATTATTTTGCTTTGGGCAATAATGAGGATTTGTCTCCTTAAAATCCAGTATTAAGTTTTATCTTCTGTTCTAGTTAATTAGCATAAGTTGCTCAGAGGGTGTTTGGGAGGGAAGAGGAAACACGAGAGGCTACCTGCAGAGCACAGTAATCAGAACTTCTTGTTTGGAGATTTTTGGCATTAATATTTTTACAATGAGAAGAACATATTGTGGTGATTATTGATTGCCTTGGGGAAGCAAGTGCAAGGGAGAAACAGAAGAAAAAAATCTAAGAGGATCCAAAGGCTTGAGCATCTGATTAAGAAGTATAATTAAAGGGTCCAATAAGGAAAATAAATGTGTGCAGATTACGTGAAGGAAAATGATTGTGCTGCTGTGGGTCGTGGATTCGCTCTCTCTCCCTCTCTCAATAATTGATGGTTCAAACACTGCAGATTAAAAGTATAGTAATTAAACTATGGTGTTGGAATAATGATTATGTTTTGTGCTTTATTTCTCACATGTCATTGGGAACTTTCCCCCAGAGAATGGATTTCAGGCCTTAAAGAAAACCCATCTAATGCATAAAAAGATTTTTAGGGAGCTCCTGGAGCAATTGTTCATTCCTTTTGAGTTCATCTTTTTTTACCCTGTACTGTGTTCAGTGCCAATGAACCTTCTAGTTTTTCAGAAAGTGAAAGAAATGAAGTTAATAGGGAAATAATTTTGTTAACTAGAAAAAGGAAGACAACAGAAGCATCACTGGATGCAGAAATATACATAAAAGGATGAGTGTGGAGTTTCCATTTCTGTTTACTGTATATCTGCCAAACAATCACCATGTTCTCCTTCAAGCCTTCTCTCTTCTCTTTCTTAGAGAAAGTCACCACTTTTCTTGAATCCTTGGAACAAAATCCTGATACCTCTTTTCTTGGGGAACTTCAAATTTCACGCTTTATTATTTTTAATTCAGTAATGAAATTTTCCTGAGCATTAGGTTCTTCCCTCTTGTCTCACAATTATTACTTTGCAATAAGAACCAGACATACCACTCTTGGGCATATACCCAAAGACATTTGTTCAACTCTGTTCATAATGGTTTTATCCATAATATACAGAAACTGGAAACAATCTAGCTATCCCTCAACCAAAGAATGTATAAAGAAAAGGTGGTTCATTTACACAGTGAAATTTGCAGGCAAATGGATGAAACTAAAAATAAAATCATGGTGAGAGAGGCAACACAGACCCAGAAAGACAAACATAATATCTACTCACTTATAAGTGAACATTAGCTGTTATATAAATGATAATCACACTATAATCCAAAGACCCATAGAAGATAAGTCACAAAGAGGCCTCTAAAAGGGGATGAATAGATTTCTATGAGATGGGAAATAGAAAAGATTTTATGGGTGGATTGGGGCCCAGTGGACATGGGAACAGTGTGAATCAGGTTGCAGAGGGAGGGAAGATAGAAAAGAATACAGCAATATATGAATAGAATTGAAGACATTTAGGGCGCATTGTAGAAACCTAGAGCAATGGAAACATCATGGAGCCTATAAAAATAACCCTAGCAAGGGCCCCTAGTAATGGAAGAAAAGGATCCTGAAGAAGCTATCTTCTGTAACCAGACTAGGCTCCCAGTGGTAGGACAAGGCTATCAACTCAAGCACAAAATCTTCGACCCGTTCCTGTCCCGTCTGCAAAATGTGCTGGGACTATGGTGATTCAGAACTCGTGAGAGTGATCAACCAATGATTGGTCTAAGTTGAGGCCCAAGCCATGAGAGGGAGCCCTTGCCCGACCCTGCCTAGGTGGTCAGGAACTGGAACTTGATGGCTTAAAAATTTAGGGTAGAACTAAACACAACTGACAACAGCAACAAAAACAGTTAATGAAGTGATTCCTAATGATATTCTGCTCCACTCATAGTTAAGAGCCTAGCAAAATCATCATCAGATAGGCTTCATCAAAAAAAAAAAAAAGACCCACAGCCAAACATGAGGTTTAGCTCTGGGAACCTCATAGAAGTAGAGGAGGGATTATAGGTGCCAAAAGGGTCCAACAAACCAGGAGAACATGGCTGGTCCACAGGATCAATTAAGCAAGGCTCATAGAGACTGCAGTGACAACCAGAGAACCCTATGAATATGTACAAGGTCCTCTGCATATGTGTTATTGTTGTTAACTTGATGTTTTTGTGGAATTCGTAACAGTGGGGGTGACGGTGTCTCTGACTCTCTTGCCTTCTGTTTGGACATTGGGACACTTTTCTTGCTATTGGGCTCCCTTACCCAGCCTTGATATGAGGGTTTGTCCCTAGTCTCAATGCAGCTAGTTATACCATGATTGGTTGATATCCCAGGAAGTACTGTTCCTTTCTGAAGAAGAGAAATGAGAGAATGATGATTCTGGGAGACAGAGAGGGAGAGAAAGAGAGAGGAGAGAGAGAGAGAGGAGAGAGAGAGAGAGAGAGAGACAGAGACAGAGACAGAGACAGAGACAGAGAGACAGAGAGTGTTGGAGGAGTCAGGGGAGGAGAGGCTGCATTCAGGACATATTGTATGAAAGAAGAATAAATTTTAAAAAAATTGTAAAAGTGTTAATATATTTCTGATTAACCTGGGAGTTTTCTGACTGAATTTTTTTCTTCTAGCTTTGACCTGATATTCTTAAATCCATAAAGTATGTATGTGTGTGGAGATGGCGATGACAAAATGTCATTGAAATTTTTTTTTCAGGAATAATCTTTTTTTGTTAGGATCCTGAAATAAACAAATAAATGGCTTTCCTAAGACATTGAGATACTCATGATAGAGCATGTCTATGACATGTTGCTCAACATCACCCTATTCTAAGTCTCTGGGGACAGAGTATCAGTGTGATGGTAGCATGATTTCTGAGTATCCTTTAACGGTTTCCAATGTCTTGTGGTCCTGCGTTATTTGAACAAATTACTCCAAAATAGATCTTTCCAGAAATATTCTTTCTTCTGTTCTCCTTCCCATCATACATCTGCACCTGCTGCTTACCTGCATCATTTATGCATCGATGTGTTAAATTGCATACTATAACATTTTGGATTTGATATTTCAAAATATATACTCAAGCAGTTTCATAAAGCAATTTTTGCTTAAAGACAGCTAGATAACAAAATCATTAGAAGATATCAGTTGGAGAATAGCTGGTCATAATTTTCTTTGTATTTCTAACAAAAAACATTCTACTTGAAATATGATTGCGAGTAGGCTATGGGCATACTTCTCTAGGCTATGGGACAGCTGGGAAAATGTCTATTTTTCTGAAATATTCTAGTGTAATGTCATGTGAGCTTAGCAGATAGCAAATAGCACACTCAGAGGCAATGTTCTGAATATTTTCAGTTCTAAAGGTTTCTCTTCATTCTGACAGCATTCCTGAGAAGAACAGAGACACCTTGGTCTTTGGCAGTGATCTTAAACCTAGTATACAAAGTATGTGACCATACCTTTACAGAGAAAGTTACATGTGCTCTAGATACTCTTTTGATATTGACTGTGATGTTGTTGTGTGATGTTTTACTCTTTTGGCTTTTTGAGGAGTCCTCCACCCTGCTACTAAATAAATCATGCACAGAGTCTTATTCTTAGTTATGAATGCCTGGCTTTAGCTTGCCTTGGTTTATAACAGATTTTCTTAACTCAAATTATCCCAACTACCTTTTACCTCAGGGTTTTTATCTTTCTCTATTTCTGTATACCTTTCTTTACTTCTTTCTTGTGGCTGCTGTATAGCTGGGTGGCTGGCCCCTGAAGTTCTTTTTTCCTTGTTCTTTTGCTCCTCCTCTTCCTTGTTTCGCCTTTTGTTTATACTCTCTGCCTGCCAGCCCAGGCTATCCTTGTTCCTGCCTTCTTATTGGCCATGCAGCTCTTGAATAGAACATAAGGAGTTTTAGACAGGCAAAGAATCACAGAATCACACCTTCATACAGTTAAACAAATACAGCATAGACAAAAGTAATACTGCTAAAAATAATATTCTCCGACGTGATGCAACATCCCTTCCTTATTTTTGCAACTTTTATGTCTATCATGTATAGAAATATGTATGTTAAATGACAGTAAAAGTAATGGCTAAGTAATTGAATGTATTAAATATTCATTTCCCAAGACCTTCAACTAATTATTCAGTCTCAAGTCATTCATTCATTTGAGGTTGAAACTCCTTCCTGCATAGTATATTTTAATAATGTTAACATAATACTTTTTATTTGTCAAGATGAGTATAGAAAGAGTAGCATTTAAGTTCCAACAAAAATATTCTCATAGTTTAATTAAAAATAAATTCAACACAGTTATCCACACTTACTCACATGTTATTTTCTTATAAATCTACAAATCTACTTATCCATACAGACACTTATTCATTCATCCATTTGTTGAGTATAATTTTTTCTAGTCACAAAACAATCTGTAAACTTTTATCTGCAGAGCAGGGATAGAAAAGGAAACAAACTATAGACTTTCTTTTTTCCTGAGAAAAGTAGCAGAACCTCACAAATTGGCCATATATTTTCGTACCTAACAATTACAATAGGTAAGTCAAGGACAGGTACTGTAAAAAGTATTTTTGCTCAGCATAAGAGCACTTGACTAAATCACAGTAATCTGGGAGCTTTCCTGATTTGAGAGAACATGGGAGACACGTCAAAGGAAAGTAGCTGGTATTGGGAGGGAGCGAGAAAAGAAGGAGAGGGAAGTGATGTTTCTATGTCAATCAAAAACTTGTAAAAATAAATAAAATGATGTAAATAAAATCGATGATAGAATGGAGTAGCAGTGATGTGCACATATTCAGTGTCCTTCAAGCAGAAGAAGAACATGATGTATTCTGGAGTGATGTGCCAGAGGACTTTGCACCAGTAGCTTCATCTAACTCAGCCTTGTTCTTCTTACTAATCTATTTTCTATCTCCCATTCAAGCACCACATTGAGACAGAGAGAGATGCTCTCACTAGTATGCCTGGAAAAATTTACTAAATTGCAGTAAATTATTATTAAAGCCACAGTACATATACAAAATTATAAAGATCTATAGAGATAAACCAGAAATACAATAACTTTCTTCACTGAAGAAATCCTTACTTAAATAAAACTATTCAAAATTCCAATGCATTAAAAGACAAGATGAAAAGTATTTTTCATAAGACACACTTTAACAGTGGAAATTAATATTTCAGAAAGGGGAAATCTGTGAAGGCTTTCAAAAAATTCAGAAGAAAATTGACAGAACTAAGAGGCAAGAGAAGAATTTTCCAGACAAGGGATCTTGTTCAAGCACCTGAGAGGCAGCATGATCACCTCTCTTCTTCAGATAAAGCCTTTGGAAGAGCTTAACCAAATTATTCAGGCAATTATCTTGTACTTTTCTCCTTCCAGGTACTGTTTAAAGTCCTAGATATATGGTGAAATGGCTAGTAAATTGTAGGCCCTGAAGATTTCACAGTCTAACTGGATAGGATGATATGTAACAACAGTCATTGGTGGATAAAGTAACTTTTGAAGTTTTCACTTCAGATGAGAAAAAAAGGATAAAATTCTTTAAAAGCAAGTAATTAAAAAAGACTAAAAGGAAAACCAATTAGAGAGGGGACTTCTGGGTGGAAACAAATCTGAGAGAAGAGATGAAACATTGCCTACTGCCAGTTAACAAGGGCTGAGGCATTAGGGGATTGAAATGGCAAACATTTTGTATTATGTCACTAGAACCAGTGAACAAAGAAAGTTGGGACTAAAGTTTGCAGTCAGGCTCTCAGCTAGCTACAGTTGTGTCAGCATTCTGTTGACTTGGACATGTCCCCAAGGTCACACATAAAACTGTGGGTGAGTCTCAGAAGATCTTGTAAACCTTTTATGTCCCCTTGATAATGGGTCATTCTGTCTGTCTTTGAGTATCCCTATGATACGAAGTCAGCTTTCCCCTTTCCAGGGCTGCCTCACATCCTGACACTGCCTTCTCTGAAAGCCAGAGTATGAGAGTGAGACTGCACCAAAGTGGAAATGATCTACTTTTTCTAATCTGATACCCAAAAGCACATGTCATATCTAGTTTTCCTTTGTGCTTTCTGACACACCCAGGTTCAGGGGAATTGTACAGAGCTGGATTTCTAGTCCAATGTTTGTAGTAAGGTACTCTGTACTCATTACTTAGAAATAACCATTTTTATTTCACTTTTTTATTGATTTTTATTGAGCTTTACACTTTTTGTAGTAGACCTTGTTGTGTGATACATTTCTACTGACTCTTTGCAGCTGGACCAACCACTTCTGCGATGGATCCTTTATTCACATAACCGGTGTACCAGTGGACCCTTGCCTGCCCCTTCCTATGATGTATCATTTCATTCAGAGGGTTCCACAAAAAAACTTGTTTCTTAAAACCTGGTGGTCTTAGGATGGTGAAGTTTTTTACATGGTGTATCTCATCTAAGAAAGAATCTGCCAACCCTCCGAAGGCTATTTTTAGGGCTAGGACAAGATCACTCCCATTGTATCCATCTTGTAAAGGTCATTCCAGAGTCAACCCAGAGTCCAGAAATGGAGAAACACATATAACCTCTGGATTAGAAATTGTCAATATGGGCTGCACTACATACTTGCAGCTCTGGGTACACTACTGAAACTACCTTGGGGGCAATACCATCTCCAAAGTCAGAACACTATCCACAAAAGTCAAATGCCACATATATGCAAATTTCACATATTCTCTCCTTGAAAGCATTGTATCATTATGGAAGTGAGATAGTATTCTATTACTGTGACACAAGATTTGATCCATGCCCTAGGATCATTTTAAAGAGAATCTTCGGCCATTAAGAACTCTTCTAGCTTACTCACAGGGCCTCAAACTTCAGACTAAAGAGACTAGTACATTCCTCTACATCCACAGTCTACACTTCATATACTCACATGTATTATGCACTGCTAAGTAACACAGTGGAACACGTAGAATGAAAAAAAATGTACTTTGTCACATTCATTTAGGAAATCTGAAAGTCATTTTGCCTTAATTGGAAGGACTGAAATGTCAGTTTCTCCTCTTTCAGTGGCTGCTCTGGAGAATTGTGATTTCCATCTGAAGTTTGATTTTTTTTCATGATGCTATTGTTGGAGGAGGGTACCACTTTTTCATACCGGCTGCCGAGAACCAAAATAACCACACCGAAACTATATTAATTAAATCATTGTCTGGCTCATTAGCTCTAGCTTCTTATTGGCTAACTCTTACATTTTTAATTTAACCCATTTCTATTAATCTCTATATCGTCGTGTGGCAGTGGCTTACTGGCAAAGATTTGGCAAGATTCTGGCAGAGGCTCCATAGCGTCTTTCTGGCTCTGCCCTTCTTCCTCCCAGCATTCAATTCAATTTTCCCCACCTACCTAAGTTCTGCCCTATCAACAGGCTAAAGAATTTTTTTTTATTCATTAATGGTAATCAGAGCACACAGACGGGACTTCTACATCATGCTGTCTTCTTCCAGAGAGAATATTCTGAGACACTCAAGCAGACATGTCAAAACTGATAGTACTTATTTCAACACTCAATGAGCATCAGTTCCTGCCTCCTTCTAATTACACGGTGCCATCCAGATTAACCCTGGACAGGGACCATATGGAGGTATGTAAGCTGAGAGATCTTAGTTGATCTGGAGACTGTTTGACCACTAACTACTATGAAATCGTTCACTATGTGCTCATTGCCTTCTGTGATGCATGTGTTTGCATTTACAGCTTCTGATAGGATTATGCACAAGCACAGCATTTATATCATTATCTCTCCCTCTCCCCACCCTAAACTTCTCCCATGCCCCCCAGTAGGTCATCTGATTCCAAGTGATTAAACATTAAATGGACTTAGGTTTGATGTGTGTGTGTGTGTGTGTGTGCATTGTATTATATAGGTATGAGTGCATAATAATAATAAAGAACTACTCCATGGTTTATCAGTCTTTGGTAAAACTGTGCTTCCTGAACCTCAAATTTCATCTGAGTTGGTAGGTAAATAAAGTTTATTGCAATGAATTTGCAGATGTAACTAAATTATTATGGGTTTTATAAGGCATAATAATACCAAATAACAATATTTCCTGAGACTAATAAGTTTAGTGTTTCAGAATCAAAGAAGTAGTTTCCATGTGTGGCACCTTGTGCATTCTTACTGGATCCCAGGACTTATTGTTTATTATTTGTATAATTTGTTGCTATAAATAATATAGTTTCCCTTTGTTCACAAAAGTGAGTGAGAAGCAATATACTGAGTTGGAAGACATGCCGTATGTTTGTTGTTGCTGTTATTTACATAGGAACCTATATATTAGTATTTATGCATTTATTCAATGAGCAGGCCCCAAGAATAACCTTCATAATATATATGAAAAAAATAAATATATCTTTTGAATTTGCGGCATTTTAGATTGGGGGAGGCATTCATATTAGGAGTGCTCGACTGCTATAAAGGATGAGTTATATCAATACCATTTTCTGAGTAAAGCATAGATAAAGGTCATCTAAGGACAATGATGGGTCATATTTTAATGGTCAACAATCTGCATTAATTACTTCTATGGAGGTTAAGTCTTGGCTCACAAATAACGATTGGAGCTGTGCTGCCACTGTTAGTCTGTATCTACAATAATTGCTTACACAGAAAAGAAAGTGGGATAATGAGGCTGGCAATGATAAGGTAAAGAATACAAAAGGAAAGGAAATGCCTTTGTAATTATACAGAGTGCTGAATTACTAGAGAATAAGAGGGGGTTGCTGAGCTCTAGTCAGATAATGCTTATTATCCTGAAAGCATTCTATGGGTAATTTGTGAAAATGAGATAAATGACTTATTAATTATATAAATGGTGAGGAAAGTTTGAATTTTCAGAAGCAGTGATACATTTTTATTCTTTATTAAACCTCCCAAATTAATTGTAGTCTTGAACAGTAACTTAAAATAGATCTTAACTACATTGTAATTATTGTTGATAAAAGTATAATGTATTGATTGGTATTTTCAGGTGGTTATTTGAGTCTTTAGGTGGAAAACAATTAAAATACTTTATTTCTCCAAAATGATGAAAAATATCTCAGGGAGCTTTTTTAATCTATGTATCTATATAGTACGATATATGTACATTTTATATATAAGCATATATTAGTTTTTAAGAAAATTAAAATGTGTTTCTATATCCTCATAACATATGGTATCTCTATACATACATAGTTCTGTAATACTTAACTTTTCTTTTGTGTGTCTCTTTGGTATATGCATGTATTTGGTATAGTGTAAGACATTGGTGAGCATCCGTGTCCTCTATCACCTTTTATCTCAGTTTTTGGGACAAGTTATTTTACTGTACCTGGAACTCTCTGTTTTGAAGAGGCTTCCTGCCAAGTAACCCTCTGGACCTGCTTACCTTCACATCCCAGCACTGGAGTTACAGATACCTGCTGTTGTGTCCTGCATTTTCATGGTGTGGGGGGATCTGAACTAAGGTCCACATGCATACAGAGCAACCATTTTACCCAATGAGTTACCTATCCATCCTTCTTTATAACTTATTTATTTAAAAATTATGTCTCACTAAATAAAGGATAGCTTTTTTTTCTGTGTATTATTTTCTATGTGGAGTTGAAGACAATGTGTTGAGACGTAGTACATATTCTGGAGGAAAAGGTGCATACTTTATTTTGTATTTTTTGCATCAGAAAGCTATGTATGCTCTTATGAGGTCTGACTTCGATACAGCACACCTCTACATTGATTCTCCACGAGGAAAGGATAAGATGAGGTGTTAAGAATTAACTCCTTACTGGACTTTCTGTTTATAAGAAATTTTGATATTACATGGCCTTTTTGACTCCGTGGATATCTTCATGGAGATACTGCAAACTTGAGGATCCTGGAACAAGTCTATACATATGTCTGTAAGTCCAATCCTTGAGAAGCATTGATATTGGACCTCCTTTTGAGTTGACCAATAGTTAATATTAGTGTCCCTCATACTCCTTCAACAACCCCTGGGATCATGTACATTTTCACCAGGAAGTTCCCCAACACAGTTAGTGCTTCAGAATAAACCTAAGGAACTTCTATGTCTGGGAGATGAATTTGACTTACAATGAGTCCAGAAGAAGTTCTGGAGCACCGATATTCTAGCAGCAACTCTTTACCATGAGGGATGGAAGTCAGAAGACAGAATGGAGTTCTAATTCTTTGGATTCTGGAATTTCAGACACATACTGTATGGTAGTAAATAGCCCATGAATTGCTGGAAACTGAACTCTTGTTTTGCAAGTGTACCAAGCATTCTTAAATGTTGAAGCATCTCTCTAGACCTAATTATTATTTATTTAACTCTTATTTCAAGTTTCATTTATTTGTTTGTTTGCTCCTTGTTGAGACAGGGTCTTTCTACAACATATAAACTGGTATTGAACATCGGGCAACTCTCTTGCCTCAGAACCCAGATTCTGGAATTACAGGTGTGCATTGCCACATTGGATTAATTTTTGTTTTCATAAAATACATCAAGATCATATATTTTCTAGAAACACAAGTTGACAAAAATAATGCTTCTGGTGGCTGGTGATTGGTTGCACTAAGCATTTACAAGAAAATGAAAAGAAAACAAAAAGATACCATCTTGGTATTCTTGCCATGGGGGTCAGGTTCAGTTCACATCCTTACCTTTTTACCTGACAACTCTCATCATTATGAGATGAGGCACTTCACACATACATGTATAGGTACATACACACCACACCACAACATGACAGACATAGGCACAGAGGAATTCATGACAAAATGATTTTCTTCAACTCTAAGAAGGATGGCTTTTGTGGAATACTGTTTCTGACAGATTGCACTGCCCATTTCCTGCTAATCATTTTTTCATTAGACTTGAACTTTATGACTGTTTTTAAATAATTGCCTGTGGAAATGGGACCTGAGCTGTTGAAAGTCAATGGTCTGCAGCTCTCACCATCTCTCACCAGTATTTTCTTTCTGCTTAATCAATTAGAGCAATCCACTGTTGTGAGACCGGGTGGCTGGTGTGCTCTGTTTATTTCTCTGCATTAACAACAGCACAAAATGCCTGGCAAATATTAAAAGCTTCCTTAGTATTTTCAAATGAATCAATTCAATTACTTAGTAGCTCCATAAACTTGAACAAGTTGATTAACCTCTTTGCTCAGTTTTCTCATGTGTACAACAGGAATAATAAAAATCCTTCCCTTAAGTGATTACTTTGGGAATATTATATGCAATGTGCCCAGTCTAATGCCAAACACAATAAATACCTAAAAGCATAGCTCTGGGGACCCTGAGATGGATCACCAAGTAAAAGTGCCTACCTGTCAAGTCTAATGAACTGAGCTAAGTTCCAAAGAGCTGCATGGTAATGGTGACTTCAGAAAGATGTCCTCTGATCTCACATGAGTACCATTGCATGTGTAAGGCCACATTTGTGCACACAAAAACTAAATAAAATGTAATGTGAGTAAGAGAGTGTAAGCCACTTATTTAATTATTTTAAAAGTAATCAATAACTTCAACAATTTAAAGATGAAATCATGAAAGACATAGTCAATATGTGACTGTTTATTAATAAACCTTTGCTCAGTCTTGATGTACGTTGGGGGGTGGGGCTTGTTTCTGCTGCTACTTAATGTGCCAGGCTTTGTTGACTTTCCGAGGGAGGTCTTATCCTTTGGGAGGAGTGGATGGGGACTGGGCTAGTGGGGAGGGAAGGCAGGAGGAGTTGTGTGAGAGAGAACTGTGGTTGGAATGTAAAATGAAATTAAAAATAAAATAAAAAGGAAGCTCTCTTAATATTTCAATCAAAAGCTGATGGCCAAGTAAAATGCACACATGTCTGCATATCCATCCTATTAGAATAGATAGAGGTAAGTGGACAGTCCTTTGAATGACAGAGCGATGCATTATAAGAAGGACGAAGGGGATATAAGATGACTATATGTCCCCTCAGACCCACTGCGGGAGAGTGCCGTAGAATTGGGATCAGATAGAGATGGATGACAGCAAGGCTCTTACCCCTTTGTTTAACCCAGCAAGAAGAGGGGCTTTCTGCATGCTTCTAGAGTGGGGAGTGAGAACCTAGAGAAATCCAAGTTAGGCTGAGACAATCAGGGGTTCTGATGTAGATCTGGAGAGGTGGAGTGGACAGAGTGAAGAGTCAATGAATATACTCCAGGAGGAGCTGCTAGTTTGTTATTGGGACTGCCTCCAGCATCACTTTCATCTCTCAAGTGATTCAATTTTTAAATTTACCCAAGGCAAACACAAAAGCAAATTTTAGGGTCTCTATTTGGTTACATTGGTGTCATCTTACTTTGGATAAAGTATTATTATATCAGGTCAAACGATTCTTTCCCAATTGTTTGCTTTCCAATCTTTAAAAGCTATGTAATCTCTCCTTTGTACAAGCATGATATTACCATTTTATTTAAAAATAAAATTTTGAACGGCATCAACTACCTGGTGAGTTCAACTTTCTTTTGATGTTGTGACTCATTTACTCCTTATTTTTGACAATATGTGTTTTATTGTTTATAGAATCAGTTTTCCTGTTCCTGCTGAAACTAAAGGGGAAAAAAATCTGGTTTTCATGAAAGTTTATTTGAGGATTTAAGTAAAATTCCTCTTACTAAATCACCTGAAACCACCAGCTTCCATCATTGTAAAAGTGTACACATTCCATCAGAGTCAACTGTCTCATATATAAATGCTTTGGAGGTATTAAAATATTAATACCTTAACTATATGGAATGACAGTAAGTGGCTGGGTGTCCCCACTTTCTAAGAGATGAAAGGGCATCACAAATTCATGGCAGAATGAATGGCTTTAGTAGCTCCTATATAATTCTAAACCCTGAAGGCTGAAAGATGCTTATCCAAGACATGTTCAAGCCTCCAGATTTTATATATCTAAATGTTTTAGTAGAAGCTCTTCTACCCAAAACACACTCTATGAAAAGTTCCATCTACTTGGTAGCAGGGACCATGTCAGGAATATCATTTGTAGTATCTAATTATGGTGATCCCCAGGACCAATAACTTATTTTTATACCTGTGTCTGCACTGCATAAGGTTTCTGGGTCACACAGAGAAAGGAGCCTTTGCCATAAAAGGTTTTGGTCTTACTTGTATCTGTGGAACCTCATGGTGTGGTGGCTACTTCTTTTACTCAAAGTCCCTTTTTCTTACTGAATTAAAATGTTTGTTTTTAATATACGTGTCTTAAGGATATAGGCAAATGAGTTTTGAGAAACATATACATTTCTGTAAGCTGCACTAAAGATAGACATACTCATATCCATATGGCTTTATATATGTCTACACGTGTGACTGTCTACAGAAGTTGTCTGTTATTAGAACGTGTATTTGCACCTGTTGGCCAGTTCCCATAGCCTGAAAATGTCAGGCCACACCCTGGTATGGGAAGTCCCTCTGTATATGTGTTGCTTTTATTGGTTAATGAATAAAGCTGTTTCGACCAGTGGCTTAGCAAAAAAGAGCAAGGCAGGAATTCAAAGCAGTAGAGGAGGAAAGAAGGCAGAGTCAGAGAGAAGCCATGTAGCTGCCACAGGAGACAGATGCCAGAAGGAACCTTAATGCTAGGCCACAACCATGTGGCAATACCAGATGAATAGAAATGGGTCCATTTAAGGTATAAGAGCTAACTAGAAATTCACTTAAACTATTGACCAAACAGTATTGCAAATAATATAGTTTCTGTGTGGTTATTTCTGGTCAGGGTGACTGGGAATGAATGAACAGAACAGGCTGGGAACAGCCTCTGCCTACAGCACCTCCCTGAACAGCTCTCTGGGACAGACTCAAGAAACTATCTGTGTTGTGGTATGACCTGGCTATTTCATGCTCTTCATTATTTATTTTATGATGAACGAAATCACATGATTTTTAACTCCTCAACAGCTTCCTGTCATCTTTAAAATTAAAACTTATGGATGTCTGATAATTCCTGTGATCCTAATATCTGTTCTGTGAAGTGTCTGAAGTCTGCTCACTGTGGAGAATCCTCGGGCCTCCTTTCCCATCTCTCTCATGATATCATGGTAGCTTTCTCAATTTCTCGTTCCTGACAACTCTCTCATTCTCATGCTTACTCTTCCTTCAACTCCTGTCCGGGTTTTAAAGGGAAATCTGGCCCCCTTATTACTCTGTCGTATTTTATTCTCCATATACTCTATTGTCCTGTCTATGTTCTTCCTCCCATTTTCAGACTCTTTCTCTAATAAATCTACCTTCTGACAGGTATCACATGTCAGTTTCATTTCCTATTGGATCCAAGCAATGCTAATTTATTATCACTTCATTTTACTGTATTTAACATCAGCGTTTTCTAAGTTTTTGCTTAATGAACATATATTCTATTGTAATTAAATAACAATAAGCTTAAATAAACAACTTTAAACAGACTTCCCAGGAACAAAGTCCCTAAGATGGGTCCCTTTATAAATTATTCCTTCATGAGATAGATTCTGAATGCTTTTTTCTCAGATTCTATGGTAAATAAGAGACATGGGGGTAATGACTAATTCATGGATTGTATCAACTTCTGCTTGTGCTAAAAACAGTAACATATTTCAAAGATAGAAAAGAGTAAAGCTTAATGTGAAATAATCCTTAAAAATCTCCCAGCGCAAAGTCTGGTCATAGGCAGGCAATCAATAGGGATTAGTGTCTTTTCATGCATCCAAATCTCAAAGTCAAGACATCGTCCCAAAGCTTAAAGACAGAACTGATGACTCACAGATAAAATAGTTTTTGTAAACAAATATAAGATTGACATTCTCAAAATCATTAAATTTAAAAGAGATTGGTAGAGAAAATTCTGTAATATTTTTGAAGTTCAGCAAAGCTAGCTATGTAATAATGAATGGAGGAAACTTATAGTGTAGAATAAACAATCTTGTTATGAACGAGTGAGCAGAGTGTCTCACAGGTTCTCCAGAGGAATCATTTTATTCAAGCTTTGTGCACACAGTCTTTTCAACTGTGTGTACTTGTTTGGCATGAGCACTATTTCGAACCTCTCTGTCTCTGTTTATGAAGCTGGTGTTATTTTGACTTGCATGAAGCAGAGCCTAATAAACACCTACAGGAGAAGTGAAAACAAAATTGGGCAACATGGGAAGCTGAGCTGATGGAAAGAGCTCTTTACAGGAGGGCCAGACCACATCTCAGAAGGAACTGTGCTAGAAATGCTGTATTGACAGAAAAGAGCAAAGAAGTGCATAATGCTTGGGAAAACGATTGTTTTACTGTGTAACTAGGTCATGGCAAAACAGTGCTGTCTCCTGGTTACAGCCCACGTCCCGCTGCCACCCTTATCTTCTTTCTATCTTTGTTCTTAGCCTCAGTGCAGAGACTTAATCATAGTGTGAGCTGATCAATGTCTTTTTGGGATTTAACTGTTTGCTAGAACAAACATGTACCTCTGGCCTCCTTCCCCTCTAGTCTTCTTCCTACAGACAAAGAAAATACCTGCTACATCTTACCACTTTTTATGACAATGAACTGAACTTTAAAAACAACTATAAGAATTTGCATTTAATTACCGAACTTTAAATAATACACCCCTAAATGTAAAATTTCAGTGTTGGTGAAATGACTTTATATTCATTTGTTATGGAATTTTTGTTGCCAGTACTTATGGATATCAGCTTACCATTTCTACATAAGCCTTAGATCACAATGCTTATTTGAACTATTTCATTGCTCTGTTCTGCAAACCTGCCCCACACTTTTTAGTATCACACATTGGCAGAGATAGAAGAGTTCTGCAGGGATAAGAACATTTTCTCATGCATAACCTGCACATATAATTTATAGGACAGAAAAAAGGTAACTTGCCATTTAATGAGCTCAGTAGACTAAGCAGGATGGTGCACTCTGTGATAAGTAAATGTAGATAAATTAGATCCTTCTATAATTCCCTTTTCCAAAGAATAAAGACTATTTATTAGATTACATTTAAATTAATTATTGTTGGAAAACATGGAAATTTTAAATTATCCATTGGAACAATAAAAATAACTTAAGTTGTCCCCATATATTTATACTCTATCTGGTGTTTGTGTACTCTGCAATGTGACTTTCTACATCGCTATGTTTACATTTTACAGAAAACTGTTCTTTGCTGCTCTAATAATGACTGCAAAAACTCAATGATCCTGGTTGTGCCTGACTACACACATGACATCACTATCATTCTCAGTCACAAGTGAGAAAAACAAAACAAAATAATAAGAATTCAAGCTGTGGTAAACAGAGAGGAAAGAGGCAGCATTAAATCTCTGGAGCTGTTCAGGCAGGATTTCTCAATGATGCCGCCCATGGTCTTGCGTTTTCAGCTCTATTCACTTTGTCCTTTGCAATAAAGAATGGAGATTGTAAGTTTCATTTAAACATTGTTTAAATATATCATCAGTCAGACAAATGTCTCCTGTAATCCCCTATAATTCCCTATATTGGAGCCAAGCTGGATATTTCAACTGTCCCCTTAACCAATGACTAGTCTTCTATCCAGGTACATTAGGAAGGCTAATCAAGCAAAGAGGAAAGGAGAGGAAGAAGCAGGCTAGGATCCATGGAAGGCACAACATCTTCGTCACATTTTCCCATAATTTCTTTTTAGAGTTGGCAATAGGTTAATTTTTGTCTTAGGAATTTACATTCTTTTCATACCACAAATTATTTTGTGGATATTGTGTCTGTTCACTAGAAACCATGTTGAACCACACAGATACTCTTTCATTTTATTATTGATTTTTAAATAGAGCTATCAGAGTATAATTTTATGTACTTCCTTTATAAGATGTAGGTGAAGTGGAAGAAACTCTTTTAGCTAGAAAAAGACTAGTAGCAAAAACTGTTAATTAATAATCTGTGTCAATTCCTATTGACTAAAAAAAATCATTTTTCTTAGTTTCTCATCAAAGCTAAATGAGAAGACCCTAGTGAAGCAAGATTAATAAAAACTCAGAGACAGATATTGAGGTTCAACCTGAAGACCAGAAAAGCAAAATAGCCAGCTACTGGCTCTTCCCTTGACCTCAGTGTGAAAGTGGTGATCCTGCCATCAGGAATCTCAGAATGACACTGAGACTGGGAGCTGTCTTTTCGTGTTTTATAATCCTCTCTATGGCTGGGATTAAAGATGTGTGCCACTACCAGCTAGTTTCTATGGCCTGCTAGTGTGGCTACTGGTATTAAAAGTGTGTGTCATTGTGGCTGACTACTGGGATTAAAGGTGTGTCATTGCTGCCTGGTCTATAAGGCTGTCCAGTGTTGTTTTACTTTTCTGATCTTCAGTCAAGCTTTACTTATTAAAATACAAAGGAAGTTCCACTATACCCTATTGTTGAAATCACCAGTTTGGTCACAGGACATGAGAACATCGAGTAAGTGCTGACCAGAGAGAGTCCTCCCTGCTGGCAGCCTTGTAAATAAGGTGCTTTGCAACCTGCTGGGGTTCAAAAGTCATCAACACTCTTACCCAGCTGTAAATCCTGTGAAATGCAATAATATCCAGCACAGCAAGCTATGCCCATGGGCGCAACAGTGAGATGAATGTTGTGATGGTGACCAACTGGTTTCTGATTTGATTTACGTCCCATTCTGAAGGAAAACACACAAGTCCGATAATATGAATGTTAGCACAACATAGGGAACTCACGAACCACAGGGGTAAACCTATTATGGTTGCTCTGTTAAGTGGACATAGTATCAAACTGTCATCTACATTAATATTTCTCTGTCCACAGACTAGTGCAGCTCTGAGTCTTCATCAGAAATGTCTCTTTCTGCAATGCAGAAGTTAAACAGAAAAGTGAAAAGGATAAAGTGCAAAGAATAAACATCGTTGGACTGTTATACCACAAACAGCACATTAATATCCACTCCTGCAAGGCTCAGGGACCACCTCGAACAAAGAAACAGGAAGATTATATGAGCAGAAGGTTGGGGGTGGGAGCAAAACCATCTCCTGGCAAGACAGGAGCACTACAGTCGAGCTCACAGAGACTGTGTTCTCTGAGTAAGACCTGTAACAAAATCAAGCCATTAAACATTCTACTAGAGAGAAGCAAGAATCCCATGACTCCTCTGCCTAAACACACAGCTGTGGACGGCTGACAGCTTCCTACAGTGGTGTTTTCTTTAAGGTTATGGCCCCTGGACAGTGATCCTGCTCCAATGATGGTCCTATACCAATTTGTATAACAGCACTACAAACTGACCTTAGTGACTTATACAAAGAAATGATGAAGGACATGAAGTTAGGGGGTGA
>NC_022010.1:61917351-61929768 GCF_000317375.1 Microtus ochrogaster
GGTTGGCTTCAAACTCAAGAACCTGTTTTCTCAGCCTTTCAAGTGTACCATTCAGCCAGGTATCACCATAACAGGCTTAGCATTCCTCTTTAAGGAAAAAGGTGTTTCTTTACTAATTATATCATGTTTTCTTGACTTTTCAAGATTTAGGAATGCAAAGATGTCCAAGGAAGTAGAGAACTGATGACTTTTAAAAAGGCCATAAGGCATTTGTATAGTCTAGAGAACTAAAGTCCAATTTGGGAGGGATAAACCCCTGTTGTGTCTTACTCTTCCACCAACTACATTCTTTGATTCAGTAAAGACTCAATTTTCTCTTCTTTAAGATAGAAAACATAATAATCTCATTTAATATCATGGCAAACACTGATGAGATATTGTCGGAGGAGGTCACTTGTTCATGCCCAGCATTCTAGACAAAAATAATCACACAAAACCTGTATTAATTGAATCACTGCTTGGCCTATTAGCTCTAGTTTCTTATTTGCTAGCTCTTATATCTAGAATTAACCCATTTTCATTATTTTATATTTTACCATGAGGCTCATGGCCTACCAGAAAGTTCCAGCTTACAGCTCTCATCTTTTTCCTTCTGGAGGTTTCATGGTGTCTCTATGACCCCACCTATATATCTTTTCCAGCCTGGCTATATTCTGTTAAGCCATTGACCAAAAGCAGCTTCTCATATACAAAAGGACTTCCCACACCATGTTTTAGTTGTTTGAGTGACTAGTTAAATTGAAATAAAATAATTGACTTTTATAATTATGGAAAAGTGATACTTCATATTGCAAAATAAACAACAACAACAACAAAAAACCCAAACAAACCACAGTTTATAATACTGAGACCTTCAAGAATTAACACTTTTCTAAAAGATGTAGTGATATTTCATTTGTATTTTAATAAATAAAGCTTGCCTGAAGTTCAGAGAATAAAACAGTCCTGCTGGTCAGCCTTACAGACCAGCCAATTACACACCTTTAATCCCAGTAGTCACACTAGTTTGCCATAGAAACTGGACAGTGCATGCCTTTAATCTCAGTGGTGCATGCCTTTAATCAGCCCTAAAGATGAATGGAATATAAAACAGGAGGATATAGCTCACAGACAAAGTCTCACTTTGAGATTCCTGGAGGAAGGATCACCATTTTTGGACTGAGGTCAATGTAAGAACCAGTGGCTGGCTGCTTTGCTTTTCTGGTCTTCTGGTTAAACCCAATATTCGTCTATGAGTTTTTATTAATCATGCTTTCAAAAGAATATTCCATCAGGAAATTTAAGATTGCTGTTCTTCTGGTTTGTAATTGTTTACTTCCACATGCAGACATAAGAAAAAAATGATTCACAATATATTACTTTATGTCTCCTTTTCCATTTAAATAAGAGTATAAATGTACCATTGTTTTTCTTGTAAAAAATATTTTCATATTTAAACTCAAAAATTAATTTGAATAGCTTCACTTATTATTTTTAACCCAAACAAATTTCTTAGTAAAATTAAATTTGAAATTCATCTCATTTAATACAACTTTTAAATTAATGGTTTTTTTTCTTAGTCTGCTTGACCCTCTCTACTCTGAGCCCTCCCCAACTTACAAAATTTAGCCAGGGTTCCATGCCCAGTGTCTCAGCTTTGCTTGGCTTTCCGATGATATATGAAACCTTTCTACCCAGCTAGATCTCCTCTATCCTTCTGCAGAGTCTATTCTAGTGAGTTTGTCTGACCTTCTCTTCCACATGACCCAAGACACACATACTGTGCTCCCACCTAGTATGGCTTTCCCTGCTTATGCTGCAACCAATATGCAAATTTCTATCCATAACCATCCTGCCTACCCCTCAACCCACAGATCCCCCACCATGACACCCAACCTCTCCATCTAATCTTATCTACTCCCACACTCCAGTCTTGAACCAGGAGATATATCCTGTAGAAGAGCCCAGTACCTTTTCTTCATTTGACATAAAAGCAATCAAGCTATTTCCAACATCTAATCTCAACTCTATCACACATCCTGTCTTCTTCCTTAACCTGCCCTGGCTATATCAGACTTACAACTACCAAAGGAAGCCTACATGCCAAGTTCTAATCATAAAAACCTAAGCAATATAGATCACCTCAGCAACTTCTTGTAATGGTGTGACTGAAAAAGGATATAGGCTCATATCTTTGGATGCTTAGTCACTAGTGGTTGGAAATATTTTGGGAGAATTAGCAGGTTTTTCACAAGGAAAGGGTTTTGAGGTTTCAAAAGTCCACACCATTCCTCTCTCTCTCTCTCTCTCTCTCTCTGCCCCTCTTACTTTCAGAAACAGATGTAAGTTCTCAGCTGCTGCCTCAGTACCATGCCTGCCTGCCTGCCTGCTGCCATGTTCCCTGCTATGATGTTCATAGACTCATCCTCTAAAACCATAAGCACCCAATAAACTCTTTGATTGGCCTTTGTCATAATGTCTCATAACAACAATAGAAAAGTAACTGAAAAAGATGTTGGTACCAGAGAGTGGGTCATGGCTATGTTAAGTGTAACCATGCCATTTTAGGAGGAAGGTAGAAAACTTTGGGATTTGAAACCAGGAAAGCAGTTTAATCTGCATATAAGGCATAATGGGACGTTTAATACAATGTTGTGGTGTGGGATTTCCTTCTGTATGCTATGAAAGTTTTATTGTTATTAGTTAATAAAGAAAATAGGTATAAATATTGTAACTGTAATTCTTGCTTGATACCTGTTTTGTTATATGTAATTTTACTATGTTAAAGTTAAAACCTTTTTTATTTAGACAGAAAAGGGGTGATGATGTGGGAAGTCCTTCTGTATATGTGCTGCTTTTGTTGGTTAATGAATACATAAGCTGCTTGGGCCTATGGCAGGGCAGAATAGAGTTAGGTAGGAAAAGTAAACTGAATACTGGGAGAAAGTAGGCAGAATCAGAGAGATGCCATGTAGCCACTGGAGGGAAAGACACAAGCTGCCAGCCTGAACCTTGTTGGTAAACCACAAGCCTCATGGTAAAATATAAAATAAAAGAAATGTGTTAATTTAAAATATAAAAGCTAGCAAGAAATATGTTTAAGCTATTGTCCAAACAGTATTGTAATTAATATAGTTTCTTTGTGATTATTTGGGTCTGAGTGGCCAAAAACAAGCAGTCACCACTTTCCCTCAATATGCTGTAAATATGTCTTATTGCCACTGATTAATAAAAAATATGTTTTTGGCCAATGACTTAACAGAGTAAAGGTAGGCAGAAAATCCGAACAGAGGTGTACAGAGAAAGTAGGTGGAGTCAATGAGATGCCATGTAGCTGTACAAGGAGAGAGACATGCATGAAACTTACTGGTAAACCATGAGCCTTGTGGCAAAATATATAGATTAATAGAAATGGGTTAATTTAAGATGTAAGTCCTAAGCTATTGGAAAAACAATATTGCAAATAATAGTTTCTGTGTGATTATCATCTGTATTGGTGGGCAGAAAACAAAGAAGCAGTCTCCAACTACAATTTTGGAAGACAAGTACTTCTAAGAACAATTCACTCTATGAAGGCCATGGTTCAAATGTTTCATATAGGAACAATAACAGCAAATGGACTTTAGCCCATTCTCGTGGTATTTTGGGCAAAAACGTGAACGCTTTTTACCCTTGTCCTAAGAATTTACTTGTAGATCATGGACTAATTTCATTGGTAGAAGATATTTTAAGATAGCCTATTATTGACTCTGACTGGTGATACTAGTGATCATTCTTATGAACACCTACAATGAAAAAGAGCAAGGAAGGCAAAAAATGAATATAGAATGTAAGGTTTGAGGTGAAAAATAGTGCCCAGAAATTTCATGTTGAAGCCACGGCTTGTGCTGAATACCATGAGGGGCCTAATGCAAAGTGAAATGGAAGGATGGGTGACTTCAAGGGAAGATCTTGCCCAGTTAAGTTTCCTAAAAACAAACAAACCAAAACCATTACAACAGAACAACAAAATAAAGTTTATGCGAATATAATTCAAGGAGGAAGCCAGGTTCTACCCCAGTCATACAGTATAACTTTGCAGTATCAGCCATGCGGTTCTAGTTGTAGTGGCATGAAGGAACCAGGACTAAAAAGGCTGTGGAATCTTTTTGTATGGTTAAGGAAGTCCATTGAAGCCAGGTGTGTGGCAGAGAAATCCCTGCTTGTAGGTCCAGAGAAGTTATTACACAAAGCTTGAAAGGTGATGTATGGATTGCATTGGTTTTCCTAGGATGTAGGAGGTGCCAGAGCCATGAGATGTCTACCAGGGAGAGCTGCACACATGAACTGAAACTATCCCAGGGGGGAATAAGAGTGTATTAGAGTCATCAAATCTGGAAAGATGGAGTCGGTGCTGTGAAATGGACATGACGTGGCTGATGCACACATAACACTTAGTAGCTGTGATAACCTACACAGGCCAGTTAAAAATTCCAGCAAGGAGCAAGGCAAACATCTAAAGTGCCATCCTGACCTTGTGGAGCTATTGGCAGCTAATGACTGTAGAGGCAAGTCACTTTTCTTTAGGACTGTGACCTCTGAATAGTTCATGATATTCTAACTGATGATCCAATGCCCATGTGAATATGGGGAACACTAATTAGACTCAGTGAATCAAAGAAACCAAGTAAATAAATAAATTATAGAAAGGAGGACATAAATGGGAGTAATATGTGATGAGGTTCTGGAGGCATTTGAAGGAGGAGTGAGGGATGGACATGATCTAGATACACTTTATAACATTCATGAAATTTTCGATAAATAAAAATTAAAATAAAATACAAAAAGAAGATGGAGAATGTAAAACTGCCAAGCAACAACAAAGTACTGTATATAAGGCATTTGCTTTAGGGTGGAGCCAAAATAACTAGGTGGGAAGTTGTTTCCCTTTCCCCATTTCTTCACAATAAAATATGTTTGGTTCAACAGTGAAGGGTGCAGCCAAGTCATAGCATTGTCTTACTGAGAGGCTAACTGGTAATGCAATATGTTCATCTTTGCCAGAGTAATAAAACTCCTGAAATGGACCATCAAGCTCCATAGCCAAAGGGGGAAAAGGAGATGAGCCACACAGAGATGAAGCAGATGTCTGAGAGGAGCTGGAGCTAAATAAATCAGCAAACAGTGGCTGCTGAGAGACTTACGCCAAGAGAAGCCTAGACAGAAATGCCCAGCTACGTCTGCAGACATTACAAGTCCAAGTGCATCTATGCTCATATACTCACTATGAGGTAAAAAACAGCATAAGACAAAGATGGTAGATCTCCTAACTGCTTTCTTTAGGACTGCAGGTCACTTTTTTATTCTAATGGAGAATGACTTTTATTGCCTATATGTCAGGGGGAAGAGGGTGTGGTTCCCAAGAAAGGGATTCTAACCACACAAATGGAAGAAGTGGGTGGGCAGGAAACAAATGGAGCCTGCTTCCCAAAACCATATAACCTTGTCCTCAGTCAGAAATAAAGTGGAGGGATTTTGTGGTTTGCCTCCCAAGTAGAGTAAAACAATGAGTCTTGTGTAACATAGGTAATTACTTTGTTAGGGTTTAATCGTTTATAACCTAGATTTTATTTCACATTGAACAATGTCCTAGGAAAACACTAGGTTTTAAATATCGAGCAAGCATACACAACAGAGTAACTGGAAGCACTTTAGGTGTCCTATTTGTCTTAAAATTGAATAAAAATGGATGTTCATAAAATATGTTAACACTCATCAATGAACATAAAGTTCACCCTATTTACCAATTCAATCTAGGGAGGCTAGGGTAAGAAGATTCCAAGTTCAGTATAAAAACCTTTATCAGAAAAAAAAAAAACCCCACCTAAACCAAAAAAATAAATAAACAGAGCCAGGGAGATGGTTTGGTAACTGAAGTGCTGCCCAAGTTCAGGTCCCCAGAATTTTTGTAAAAAGCTAGATGGCACCCACCCACCCATAACTCAGCTCTAGGGAGAGGACAGAAGTAGATAGAGATCAGATGGTTAATCTAGGAAACATGGTGAGCTCTGAGATGAGTGAGCCTCTATCTCAAAAATTAAGATAAAATAAGGTGAGATGGTACTGAAAAGATGACTGAGCAGTTAAGAACACTTGCTGCATTTTCAAAGACCTGGGTTTGCTTCCTACTAACCGCTTTATGAATGACAATTATCTATAACTAGTTCCAGGAAATCTAAGATACTTTAGGCACAAATGTGGTACACAGACTTGTAGGAAAACACGAATCCATGTAAGTTATTATAAAAAAAATAAGGCAGAAAGTAATAAAACAAGGTATCCGATACAACTTCTGGAACACACACATACAAATGAGAGAGAGAGAGAGAGAGAGAGAGAGAGAGAGAGAGAGAGAGAGAGAGAGAGAGAGAGAGAGCGCGCAGAATTGCTGGTGCATTCAAAGCTACAGAGCCTTGAGCACAGGCCTATCAAATGTTTATGTTGAATCCAACTCCTTGACAAATCTAAGAGAAACTCACTCATCTTGACCTTCATGTGGTTCTTTACAAGTTGTGACCCCTCTCTGACTAGTTCAGTATCTGAAGGAATGCAATCTCTGATAAAAGTGCTGTGGATGGGTTGAGGAATGAAACACAGTGGTTAAGATTCTGAGAGCCCCAAGTGTTCCACTCTGCCCAACACCTTTCAGCTTTGATGTCGAAATCAGAAGGTAGAAGGAAAAAAAGAGGGGGATAGGTACTTTGGAGGGCAGCAGGGAAGTTTATGATGTTTCTCTTTTGATGGATTACCTGTTCTGCGGTCCAGCAACTGAGAGAGGCGGCAAGGTTACAAGGGCATAAACTGAAGGAGCGCATTGGTATTTCCTAAATTCTACATAGTTCCTGCAGTTTTGATACATTACTGCCCTATGTGAGACCATCAATTCTCTGCATGGTCTGGCGCCACGCTGAGTGGAATATGCAATTTGTATGATTATAGTTATCATTATTACATCAAGCTGAGCAGCATTTTCAGCTCTGTGAACTTGAGGGAGGACAGGCAGCAGAAAGGATTATATGTAGACTGACAGGAAATATGAAGGGCAGAATGGAGCATTCTGGAATTCTTTCTCTTCCTTTTCCTATTGGTTCCCAAATTCTAATGTTAGATTACATGTTTATAGAAAGTTTTTTGATTGGGTGGAAGTAAGGCCAAGAACCCTGCATCTTGCAAGCAGTGTCAGGTGACCTTGGGACATTTCAAAAGGACTGCAGACTAGATATAGTATAGTTGGTACCATATGAGATTAGATGCCTGATTACAAATGTGTACACACCGAAAAGGCTAGTGCAATATTGACTGAACCACTGTATTCCTATTAGGTGATCAGACATACCAAATATACCTAGGCATGGCAGGATCTGGTTTGCTTTCCTGGCTCATAGAAGAAACTGTGACAAAGAGTCAGCATCAATTGGTGGAGGTCTATGCATAAGGAAGTACATACCCAAGTCAACATGATAACGATGTCATCTTCTTTTGGGCATCAGCTTTCAAGCTTCACCACAGGGCATCTACATAAGGAGTCAGGAACCACATATTGCTGTAAATGTTGTGATGCCTGTAAAAGAATACTCAAGTCTTAACCTACAGGTTTTTTTTCTTTCTTTTTCTAACGGACTTAGAGCACAATCTGAGGAAATGTAATATTGAATCATCTCAAGACATTTCTAAAAGTATCATTAAGTTCCCTGGACAGCTTTACTGACATGTCTTCCCCATTAACAAGGGTCAATTTTTTGCTTTAGCTATGAGCTTTAGATTCATTCCCTGGGGCACATATTCCGTACACTTTTTCTCTTTCTGTTCCCAAAGAAGAATGAGTACCAGTAAAATGAAGGCCTCATTTATATTTTAGGAGATAAACTAAAGTCTGAGTTGACAAAAGCCAAAAGACAAGCAAGTATTTTGTTGTTCTGCTTGAGCTGATTCGTTTTCAATGCTCTATGTTCCAGTTTTGATATGTAGAATGTTACTGAGACAATGAAGCCACAGCATCAGACTGTCTTGCCCTTTTAATATTTTTGGTAACATTTTAGAGTCCTACTGAGGTCTACATACAAGGTTTATAAATATATCTACTTATTTACATTAACATTTAATTAAGCATCCATATGTGTACAGATACCTACAACTATAGGGATAGTTTCAACAACTATGTTTGTGAAAATCATCTCATAAAACTGCATGAAAATTCAAATAGAAATGTTTCTGAGATTGAGCAACTTGATAAATTTGCACAACGTGAGTTTATTTTGCTGGGTAAATTAACAGAGATGGATTCATTTCAAGGATTGTGTCTTCTTATTTAGGTAGATTAATTCCATGGAGAAAATTAAGTAGAATATTGGCATTATTGAAATGTTATTTAGCATACTATGATGTACAAAGTTGAATGGCAGAATGTTCATTCATTAAAAGTGTGCTGTTGGTATGTAGTGTGTAGTGTTGACAATGCTGATTGAAATGAAAGCTCATGTATGTTAAGATATAGTATTTCAACCCTATCGAGTTTCAGATATCCTGATGGGATACAGCAGCAAACAGAAGGAAGTTCTTGATACTGCAAGATCATTCTAGTTGTGACATACACACACTGATGATAAGTCCTGTGGGAGAAAATTCTAAGATATATAGTAAGATGATGAAAAGCAACAGAAAGGGTTTCACTCTCTAACTAAATATTCAAGGACTAATACTCTGATAAAGAGCCTGGAAGAGTGTTGTGATCTAGCTGCCCTCACTCCCCATGACTGACAGCGGAACTTCCTTGTGGTCTGTAATTGACAAGGATGTTTGTATTATTTCTGGCCAGTGTTTTTCCACAGAAGCAGTAGAGATATAAAAGGCTTTAGCTGAGGCAAAATAAAGGTTTCTGTTCTTGTTGCTGTTCTTCCACCTAAAAAGAAGCCTCTGTCTCAATCCGATTCCCCCCCCCACACACACACACCATTCTTGTGCGGCAGAAGAGTGATCACAGTGGTTGGCCCAAATAAGGTCTCTCAGAAGAATTTAACTATCCTAGCATGAATCAGTACCCAAATGTCAGATGCAAGGACACATGGCCTTTTTTTCTTTCTTTTCTTCCTCTTCTTTTTTTTTTTTAATCACCATGAGTACCAGAATGGATGAAATGGCAGAGAGAAGAATGCAGAATATAGAGTCACATAAGATAGCAAAAGTTAAATTATGTAGATTTCTGAACTGTATGTAAAGTTGTTGAATGTTTTGTGAGGTGTGTTTATGTGTGTGTGTGTGTGTGTGTGTGTGTGTGTGCAGGTGCTCATATCTTAATGTGTACTTGAAGGCTTGTGGATATCATCACATGTCATTCCTGAGGAACCAACTGTCTTGTTTTTGAGACAAGGTCTCTAATTGACAAGCAACTTAATCGTCTAGTCCCAGGAATCCACATGCCTTTGCTGCGGTTGCAGCAAAGGGACTGGGTTTGCAAGCATGCCACTATCCACACCTGTTTTTATTTTTATTTATTCATATTTTTAATGTGGGACCTTGGGATTTAACTCAGGTCCATGCAAGGCAATTTCTTTGCCAACTAAAATATTCCCCCTCATCTTTTATTGAAATTTTTAACAATAATAGTCTTTCTGTGAGTGGAATTGATGCAAGATGGAGGTCATCCTTACTAGATTTCTAGTTAATTCTTGAATATGTAGAAATTTTCAGGTATCCTGGGTGTTTTATATTTTAAAAAAAGTTCTCTGTAATGCAAATGAAAGTATCAATTGGTTACTACCCAAGACAGCCCATGAACAAAGCTACAAGCTCTAGCTTGAAATTATCTTCAACATATTGTCTTTGATGAATAACAGAATTAGTAATGACAAAAATTAATCTTTCAATTTTATTTCTATCCTTAAGTATATAATTTGGTTTTCTTGAAGAGACATTGGAGAGTGAAAAGTATTAGCATTTCAATGATTCACACTAAAGCCTATTCTACCTATTTAGGTTCAAAATTGAATTTTATTCTTAAAACCTGGGAAGAAAAAACCTGAAAGATCTTAGGATTGTTGACTCTTTTCTCAGCAGGAGGCTGCGTTTCTTGTATGAGAGGGTCAATTGTATGCAGGGAAATACAGGACTGTCTTATTTCCAAAGAGAAATTTTATCTAATTTTGAATCTCTCATGACAGCCCTACAAAAATAGAAAATGAAAGCAAAGATGGAAGGGGGATTAGGTAGCAGAGAAGATTGTTTACTTGCCTTTGTCTCCTGGATGTTTTTGCTCTTTTCTTTTATCTCTGCAACCCTGTGGATTTATTGGCACCCATTTCATTTGTCTTTCTGTGGTTTTAAAATTGAGCTGATGAGATGGAATACTACCTGTGTGCTTCAGAATGTCCATGAGTGACATGTGATAGTTGCCTAGGAAACTAGAGACAAAATTTTACAGACCCTTGAAAGGGAGAATAAAGCTTAGTTGAAGTTCAAATAGTACACTGACATTGTGTGTTGATCCCACATATTACTTGTTGAGATAGTCCAGATTCAGATAACAGAATCTCCCAGCATGGCCTAGTCAATAAAAAAAAAAAAAGTCTTATCTAATGTAATTGATAAGTCAGAGACAGGGTGGGCTTCTGCAATGAGAAACACAGGTAAGCAAGAACTCAGGCTCCTTTCTGCTCTTTGTTGGACTCAACTTTCGGTTGAAAAGCAGATTGTCCTGTGGTTTCAGGATGGCAATGACTGATGATGACCATGAGAGTGACACTGATTTTTATATATTGCTAAATGAGGAAAAATGAAAGAGCACAATCCCTTAAACAACGGAACAATATGACATCTTTAAGAGGACTGGGAAACTTATGTGAGATTAGGGATTCTAGCTATGTCAGCAAACCTGCTTCCAGGAAATCTCAATAACATATCTGCCTAATGAAGGCCTGAGCAATTCTAACAACACTTGACATTCCAACTTAAACAGAGGAATTTTTGCCTACATGAAGAGCTACAGAGAAAGAGAGAAGGAGAGAGGGAGACAAGGAGGGAGAGGGGAAAACAGGGGGGAATGGAGAGGGAGGAGAGAGAATGAATTAGTCTTCCATAAAGTTGATTGGTTACCTAATACTGAGTGGTCACCCCCTATAAAAATATACTTTCAGGAAACACTTAATATATTCAGCAAGTTATATTTATATGTTTATTTGGTTATAGCTGTATTTAAAAACAATGGTTAAAGAGTAAGAGGCAGAGAATTCAAGAGAGGTACGTCAAGCATGGGAATAGTGTTAAGGAAGAGAAGAGAATATATGTAAATTATATTTATTGTTTTAAAAGATTAAAAGATAAATCTTAATTTGCATATCCACGTTTAGACTGAAGAATACTATTAGCTTATGGACTTTAATAAATCAAAACAATTCTTAATAACTAGATACACTGTGACTCTTTGGACATAATCAGCTTATGTGAGAAGAATTGTGAGAATTGGTGACAATGTGCTAGCTGTCATCCCTAACATATGAGGTGTTATGGTTTGACTTTAAAATGTCTACTGTAGGTTCACACTTGCTCCCCAGGAAGTGTCACTGTTAGGGAGGTTTTGAAACTTTTGGTACATGCAGCCTAGCATGCAATGTAGGCTATAGGAGATGAACCATGAAAGTTTATATTGACTCTAATTGGCTGAAAATTTCTACTTTCTGGTTGACCACTACATGTGACCAAGCATCTCATAGTTTTGCAGACATTAATGGAGCAGCTCTGCCTCCATGCCCTCCCCCACAGCGAGGGACTGAAATTTGCCTAAACTGTGACTTAAATCATTTATCTCTTAGATCGCTAGAGCTAGAAATTTTGTGGAAATAATAAATAAGTTAAAAATACAAGAGGCAATGTTTAACAGCAAACTCCACACCAAAGAATTGAGTCTTTCTCTCAAGGTTAATTATTCTGCCTCTTTTCAGCAGACACTAAGCATGCATCTTCACCATAAAGATAGAAAAAGGAAAGGGAGATTGTTCTGATGATTTTAACATTTCTGTTATTCAAAACATTTTGAAGATCTACATTTAAATAACTTTAGAAACAGGAATTTAAAAGTGTGCATGAGCCTAGCAGCATGTCAAACACTCCATTAGATCAATGAGTGCTTGTGTTATTATCACAGTAATGTGCTCATTACAGGTTCCTGCATTGTAAATCTCATGTGTAGGAGACTTGTAATAAATTATTTGCAGGAGATATATTCACTATGTCTGTAAATGTCAACATTGGTAAGTAAAGAAACAAGCATTTAAGGCATATATTATTTCTTTATTAATAAGACTGTTTGAAAGTGACTATCATTTGAATGGCTGCCTGGTCAAGTATATATATATATATATATATGTGTGTGTGTGTGTGTGTGTGTGTGTGTGTGTGTGTGTGTGT
>NC_022010.1:61929868-61933739 GCF_000317375.1 Microtus ochrogaster
ATATATATATACATACATACATATATATGCTTTGTTGTAGTCTGTATACAAAGAAAATACAAGTTCTTAAGAAGCCATAATAAATTACCAAGAAATTGGCATAGAAAAGCAAGATAAATGATTATCTTAGCTTTTGGGGGGCAAGAAATCTGAGTATGATGCAGGTAGTTTCATTGTTTAGGATTTCCCAGGGTGAATCACAGATTCAAGCAAGCATCATCCCAATATCATCCTGATGTACGAGGTCCTTCTGTCTACATGTTGCTTTGATTGGTTAATGAATAAAGAAACTGCCTTGGCCTGTTGATAGGGCAGAACTTAGGTAGGCGGAGAAAACAGAACTGAATTCTTGGAGGAAGAAAGCAGAAACAGGGGAGACACCATGGAGCCTCCATAGTCAGACATGCCAAATCTTTGCCATGTGGCGCGATACAGATTAATAGAAATGAGTTAAATTAATATAAGAGTCAATAAGAAGCTAGAGATAATGGGCCAAGCAGTGTTTTAATTAATTCAATTTTTGTGTGGTTATTTTGGGGCTAAGCTGGCCAGGTGGCCGGGTCGAACAAGCTGCTCACTTCTTGCAACACTATCCTTCATGAAAATGATGGTAGGCTTTCAGGTCCTTCACGGATGTTAACAAATACAGTTCTTCAGAATTTTAAGACTGTCATATGCTTAGTTACTTACAGCTATTTGCTCTCTTCCAAGATAACAGCATCTTATGTCTTACAAGAATCCTTTTGTGTTTCTATTGCTAAAAACTAGACCAAAATCTAATAGAATATATAATAAGCTAAGGCTCACAAACTTAAAGCTAGGTGATTTAGGAGCACAAAACTCCATGATAGAACTTGGAATTCAATAACTTGGAAAATATGTGTACAGAAGGAACTTCTAACACATGTAGGTTGAGCTGAAGATTCATGTCTCATTTGTTGCAATGGAATATCCAAATTTTGCTATCTCAGTTTTGTGGAGTGGAAACTAAAAACACAAAATGACATATATATATATATAATCTTTCCTTGTTTTTCCTTTTCCTTTTTCTTCTCCTTTTTATTCAGTTGAACAGAAATCACTTTTCTCTTTGGCAAAAGAAAAATAATAATATTTACTTGAGCTCAGAAGAAAACAAAAACTAGTGAAGAAATAATAGTATGCCTAAATAAAATAAGGAACAACATCATTGAAGAGAAATATGGTAGAGAAAACCAACAGAACAAATACTAATGAGAGAAAAACATTTTAGGTAAACCTAAATCAGAAGTATCATAAGAAAACAAGAGAATGAGGAAGGCAGAGAAAGGTGACAGGAATGCACGTCACAATAAGGATACATCTGTGACCATGGATTTGTAGCTCCTCTGAGTATGCCACACTTCTGTTTCTTTTTCATATTTCCCAAGGTGAAGAAAGGCTGGTGGCCTTTCTTACATACACACTTGCACATATTGTGTCTATATCTTCATCTTGTTCACATTATATCTCAGCATGCTCTCTGTTGTAGCTGAGTTTAGACTTTGAGGAGTCAGACAAAGCAGGTAATAGTATATTTATTAAGAGCATGTAAAAGCCAAAAACAAAACTAAGAACAATTAATTTTTAATTGCCCAACATTTTCTTAGAGGATACCTGCAATTCCAGAAATGGGACCACAAAGTGGGCATGTGGACTAGTGTGGCTCTCTCTATTTTTTCTTTATCCATGAATTGTAGAAGAGAAGTATAATTTGAAAGAAACCTCATTAATTCACTTTTGTCAGAAGACTTTTGAATAAATAAATAATGCAGATACATACCAATTGGTTCTTTGTTATAAAATGTGTAATGAATAAGTAAAATTGATTACAGAAGGTTGGTAAACTAAAAATTTAAGGAGTGTGTATGCCTGCATATAAGTGTGTGTATTGTGTGTTTAAAATGCTCACAAATATGTATATACATAACATGAAGTTCATATATATGCCCATTAACTCTCTTTAAAGCCAGTCATCTGAATCAGTGCTAATATAAACGGTGAACTAGAGAAATAACATTTGACATGCCTCCTATTCTTTGGTGTGGCTCCTCTTTCAGGTTCTTGGCCCCTTAAAAGAAAAGGCTAGGCAGAGATCAAAGTTTCTATGACACTGACTTGTGTGAATACACCTGGCTATTTTTAATGTCAGCTATAAAATTAACTCCTCAGTGAGATACTGTTGGTCATGAGGAGCTTCTCTAGGTGTGTGTTCATCATTGAATGGGGATTTGTATGAATGCTGCAATGAAATCATCAAATAAACAAAAAAAAGAAATTGGATGAAACAACTTTCTATGTGTGTGTGTCAAGAATCTTTATAGCATAAAAAAGTGATGATTCAGAATCCGGGTGACTCATGCCTCTGATGTCTGTTATCATGTGATGATTGCCATTTGTCTTATCTAAGACATCTCCCATAAAAATGAAGCAGATTGCTCTAAATATTGGCAGAAACATACAGAAGTGTTGATAACATTTAGCAAAACAGATAAAGTATCTATGTTATTTGTCTCTTTCATGATGAGTATGAATTGCAATAAAAGGCAGTCTCTAGTATTGATGTCCTAGATTGAGGTCACTGCCTGCTCTTTCGACTTCTTGTATGTAACTTAGGTTGTGGGTTACCGGACATCAATTGTTTTCTCATAAAGTCCATATGGGAAAGAGAGGGAAGGGAAGAGAAAGGGAGGAAGGAAATAAGAAGTGGAAAAAAGGAAAGAGGGAGGGATGAAGGGAGAGAGAGAGAGGGAGGGAAAAAGAGAAAGCCTGTGTGCAATTCCCCATGGCATCCAATTATTCCTTGGTAAGCTTACCAAATGGTAGTAGCATTTTGAAACTTTGGAAACACATAAATTTAAAAATGAAGTTAAAAAGTCTTCAAGTTTTCAAATATATTATGCTTTTTACTATATGCCAGAGTGTGCTCTTGGTCCAAGAAAATTTTCTGTATGCTTTAAAAATGAAGATCATAAGAACAAAAAGCACCAGCCTTTCAAGGTGATAGAATTCTTTTTTATTTTATTTTTTATTTAAAACACAAACACACTATCTTTTTTTTCACTTTACATACCAATCCCAGTTCCTACTCCCCCACTCCTTCATTCCCTCCACCTTTCCCCACCCCACCTCCTTGTTAGCAGAACTTTATCTTGCTTAGGTCTTAGCTTGAACAAAGACTACAAACATCTTTGTCCTTATATGTCTCTAACACAGAAATATTCTTGAATATCACTTCCTGAGATCTATATTGAAGTACAAGTTTTGTGGACAACTGCTCTTACTATCTATAGCTCTTAGGGCCGGTTAAGCAATATAACTCATGACAGAATCAACTAATAAAAAGGGAACAACAGAATGAGCCATGTTAAGTTGTTATTTCAGTTCATAATTAAGATAACCAAGAATTACGCTGTCACTCATCATCTGTACTCTAACCTTTGTGATTGTGAGTTATCTGGTTGTTTCAAGAGAAAGAATATAAAGGTGATATACTTGTTTCTGGCTTTATCTTCATTAGATAAATCGGAGCTGGTGAGGACACAATGGATCAAACTGATTTCTTCATTACATCTAGAATGCAAAAGTAAATAAAGAATTCATTAAATTAATTGGATTTTTATTCAAATGTTTCCAAGGTGATTATCATGATACCTAAGCAATCAGACTCAATCTAAAGAAATTGATTCCATAAAATATTAACCTAAATTGTATCTTAGTGAAAGAATTTCATTAATGTTGCTAGGGATAACTAGAATATCTTCCAAGTGTCTCAAGATCCTCAGAGGTCCCCTGGACCCAGCAATACCACTCTTGGGAGTATACCCAAGAGATGCCCGATCATATGACAGGG
>NC_022010.1:61934871-61938714 GCF_000317375.1 Microtus ochrogaster
GGGAGGCTGGGAGGAGGCGGAAATTTTTTTTTCTTTCTTAATAAAAAAAAAAAAAAGATCCTCAGAGGTTCAATGTGACCATAGCTTGTTGGACAGTGGAACTCAGCAAGTGAAGAAAACTATGAAACTGGTTAAAAGAGGAATGAGAATAATGCTTTCTGATGTACTGGGATATTCACTTTCCATCCTTCTCATGTCTGAAATATTTTTATTTCTCTATCAATTTTATATTTCAGAAAGAAATGTTATTTTAGTTAAGGCTAACCCATCGCTTATGTTCTAAGTATATTCCTTATCCCATCTACTCTAAGGCTTGTCAACATCTTGCATATTAGACTGTTCTAATTTGTTCTTCTATTCCTTCCCTTCTGCCTAAACAAAAGTTTAGAAACGAGCAAGCAGTGTCCTCCATGCCTACCGAATAAGTCACTCAAAATCTCACTGTTTTGACACTAGTGTTTTATTTTCTTTGAAAAATTCTAGGGGATGTTTGTATCTTTGGGGTCTTAGCTTTCATGGAATTGCTTGTCATCTACACACAGATTTCTTTCTATCAGATAAATTTCTCTCAAAAATAACTTTTTCTTGGTAAATGTGTTTCTTCTTCAATTACAGTGCCAAGGTCCACATTTCCCTGCAAGTGTCCTTCCTTCCTACTGCTATTTATAAATTCAATATTTCCTTTCTCTTTCAATTTTGGTAACTTTCAATGTCCTATAAATTCTGAAACACAGGAAAATTGGTTATTTTTCCTTCTGCGAATCCTGTGTTCATTTTCCTGGTGACCATATTAATTCATTAGTCACTAATTAGTTTCATACTCAATTAGGCCCAAAGATGATTTCCTGTTGGTTTAATTTATTCCTAGGTTTCTAAAATTCCAACTTGAGGTGATTAGTTTGTTAATATAAAAATTTAAAACATCTAAATTTAAAGCAATTGAAAATATACATATTTGAGGCTTTTATCCTTTAAACATTCTTAAGCCTGAAATGCTACTTCTTTTATTTTTATTTATTCTTGGTGCCTTTCACATCATACCTCTCCATCACATTCATTTCTCCATCCCTTCATATCCACCCTCTGCCCTTGAAACCTTCCCCCACCCACACAAATTAAATAAAATAAAAATTAAGAGAAAAAAAAGAGACAAGAGAAAAGGGAACAATCAATCTCATCATGGAAGCTGTAGTGTGACAGTGAGACACGTACTAAGATATCTTTACTGGCGCGTGTTCCTTTCAGAAGTGTCATTGGTGTGTGGTTTGAGGCCTCTGGTTTCTGCTGCCCTATCGATGCATGGACCTCCACTGAATCTCCTCTTGGTTACCTCCATGTTGTGGAAATCCTGAAGCTTTGGATTTGCAGCACTGGTCCTTTCAGAAAGGGTGGGTCAACTCATAACCCTAGTTCTAGGCCTGGGTAGGTTTAGGGTTGGTCAGTTTTCCAGCTCTCCTAATATTCACCACCTGGGTGAGCTCTTCTGCATTGTTCTGGTGAGTCCACTCCGTGCAGCAAGGGGCAAGGAGTGGGAACAGTTCTGCTTCTCTGTCCTCAGGGCCAGATCTTCCACACCTACACCTTCAGGTTCAGCTCTACTGTGTTACCCAGGCGTGCACTAGGGGCTTCTCTCCTGAATGCTGCAGCTGATAAGGGGCAGGATCAAATCTACTGCTCTCATGACCTCAGGGCCAGCTCTCCCACCTCTTTATAAGAGTTATTTCTTTTTAATTGAGAACTCACTCATGTATTCATTAGTATTCTTAACTTTTTACAAGCTAGAGCATATTAATAACTTTGATTTACTGCTGGTTAGCCTCCAAATCTTTGTGCAAAGCTGTCTTCTTATCCCACCAGGAAGACTAGTAGTACTCTAAGGTTTCTGACTCAATTAAACATCTTATTTTTCATGCATTTACCATTATTACCAAAGTCACCAACACTGTAATAAAAACCACAACTTCAATACTATAATTTTTGCCTGCTTTGTACACACATGTTCAATAAATTATCAATAATTCTGCGGAATAAATATTTGTATTATTATTATTATTTTTAATGAACAATGAAGTTACTTGTTCCAGATCACTTTGGTGGCTATTCAGAATGTGAAATTCCCATTGGTGATGTGAACTGATGATGTTCCTGATGTTAGGCCTGATGAAGTCTATCAGCATGTGTACACTGAGATAACACAATTTACAGTGACCCCAAGACATTGGTGAAATTATGGAGAGATACCAATAGAGCCTAGTTCTTGGTGACACAGGGATGTTCTGTGAGCAATTTTGTTCAAGAGCTCTTTGTCAACCTTTTGGCACATTTTTAGGCATGCTGTCACCTAAAATTTCCATTCTTTCCTTTTCTTTCACCTTCATAGGGGCAGACTTCAATCATGATTACACAGCCTCTCAATCTTCTCCATCTTCCTCAGAGACAGCTTTTGTCTTATGCTACCCTGGCATATGTTTCTTGGAGCACTTAGTAGAACATAGTCACAGTATTAGAGACTGTGCTAAATGTTGTATTCAGCCATATCTGAAAGTACCACGTGTAACAACCAATATTTGTCTATACTCCCAGTCTTCTCAGTCATCTGTAGGCCACCATATGGCATCCTAATCAGTGTCACCAGTCATTATGATTCCAGTCCCTTCCTTTTTGCAGCTTTCCATCAGCCCCCTTCACGTTATATACATTTGTTAAGTCCTTGAACATATACTGCTTATGCCATGACACTTAATTTTTCTTTGATGCAACTATAAATTTCACTTCAATGCTTCTCTACATTCTTGAAGTTTCTGCAATATGGTACCAAAATATGTAATTCATTCTTCTTTCTAATATTGACTTCTTGGGTAATGGATGACCATAAAACATGGGACATTTTTATAGTTCGTTGGGTTTAACTTTATAGTAGGCATGAATAAATATGAATACTTTCTAACCTGGTGAAGTAATGTTTGCAGTGCTAAGGCTTTATGAAATTTGAAAATATATAAATATTTATAGAACATCAGCTTAAACCAGGATGTCTGTGATAGCCCATTCCTATAAAAACACCATGATTGTAGTGAGTGTATTTTTCCTATTTGTTTACTGTATGTTTTTTCTCCCTTCAGACAGACCATTTTGGTTAGAGTATAAATTTGTGTACTGGCATACAGAGTTCACTCATCATTGAATTTTGATCCCAGCAAAGCTCTGGCATGAAATAGTTCGTTAATGACTATTTATTATACAAACAAATAAATCAATAAATCCATGAAAATTTTATGGTATATTTCATCCACTGTGTTTTAAATTAGCACTTTCTAAGGAATTTGGGATCCTAATAGCTAAACATTAGCTAAATGTAGTGCCGTGGAATGTCAGTTTATGACAGTGGCTATTGTTGTGTCAAAGGGTAAGTTTTCAGATTATGTCTCCACACTCAAGGGCTACATTCTATAAGACACATATATGACATGGCACAGAGGAAGGGTATGTCACTTTCTCTCTCTTCTCAGGATCATCTGTACACACAGAAACTTTGCTCTCCCCAAAGGATGACAAGCTTTCTTTCACTTCTAGGTCTTCGTCATTCTGTTTCTATTGTCCTTAATGTTTTTTATTTCATATTTACTTCATTACCTGTTGCTTTTTCTTGAAGGAAACAGAGATCATATCTCCTAAATAAAATCATTCTTTGTCACCACCTGTCTGAGTAACATAACCTTCTTCTTGATGCTACGAGGCATATCCCATGTCTCCTGTATTTTACACCACTACCACTGCTGCCACCATCACCACCACCACCACTACCGCCACCACCACCACCACCACCACCACCACCACCACCAC
>NC_022010.1:61939244-61955693 GCF_000317375.1 Microtus ochrogaster
CCACCACCACCACCACCATCACTACCACTGCCACCATCTATTCACTTGTTTTTCCCTATTGCTATACTGTGATTTACCTATGGTCTGTTTCCAACAAAGCCCATGTTGATGCTTATCTCTGGGGCAACAATGTTGATAATTGGTGAAGCCTTGTACAGATATTTGAAGTTATAAAGGAGCCAACCTCATAAGTAGGTAGGTAACTTTCTTAAATGAATGTGCAATCAAGAGAGTTGGCTGTCTTCTCTAGTACTCATTTTCAGTGATGAGTTAATGCTGTATGATACCCTCCTCAGAAGACTCCAGAGACCCACACTGTGATCTTGAACTTTCAGACCTATGACTGAAAATACAACATTTATTCCTTTATAAGTTGCCTTTATTCTTTATAGCAACAGAAAAGTATACCCCTGATACTACTTCTGCTCCATCTTTTTTTCTACATTTTTTTTTGAATTTTCAGTGCCTAAATTAGTGGCCTGATATTCCATAAATCTTCAAAATTACTTTCAGAGAAGTGATATATAAAATGTTAGAGAAAGTTTGTGTTCTATATAAGTGGAAGATTCCCCTCCATCATGAGACAAACCAAATGTACACTCTAAATGATTGGTAATGAAGAGAAAGCCATCTTCACAAACAGTTTGACATCATTGCTATCTGTTCCAATACAAGAAACATTAAATTGCCTAATGCTTAAAGAAATATCATTATTCAATCTTAGGGTTTAGGTAATAAGTCTTGTTGCTACTCCCCAACTTCCCTAATCCCACATCTCAGAAAGAAATCATTGTAGAAATCTGTTAATTTCCCAGGAAGCAGTGCATTTCAGGAATGAACATGGGACAGATGACTTTGGAGAGAGACAAAATTATTAAAAGTAATAAAGGGTGGTACCTTGGTAACCAAGCATTATCGGGCAAGAGTAAAGAATTCCTGCAGTATTAAAGGCACTAAAAGTAAACATAACAATATGCTCTATTACCAATCTTGATCTCGTTCCAGATAACTATACTATTTATTTGAGATGCATAAGAAATCAGTGTGGGGTATCCAGCTGCAATCTAAGTGGAACTCTGAAACACAGGCTGTTGCTACACAGAGAGGACCAAGAGGTGAGTCACCAGCCACCTGGCAGGACACCTTACTTTTAGGCCCTCCATACTTCTGCAAAACCCCAGGCCCCTACCCCACCTGCCTTGACTTCTATAGCCAGCCATCAGGAGAGTTTCCTGTAGGTAGGCTACTCCAAACCCCTGAGACAAAGACATCGACAGTACAGAGCAGACCAAAAACAGTTTGTAAGACACAGACAGCCACTGCAAGGATTAGACCAAGATGTAAAGACATCTCTGGCATCAATTGAAGGAAGAGATGGGTAGTTGCCAATGGAAGAATTTATCCAACAACCTAAAAAGCAACATCATAACACCAGAACCCAGTGGTCATCCATCAGGAAGACTTGATAATCCTAACCCTGAAGAATCAGAAAATGAGTTTAAACGTAACTTTATGAAGATGATAGAGACCATTGAAGAGGAAATGAAAAACTCCCTTAAAAGCTGGGCAGTATTGGCACACCTTTGATCCCAGCACTCGGGGGTTGAGGGGAGAAGGCAGGAGGATCTCTATGAATTTGATGCCAGCCTGGTCTACAAGAGCTAGTGCCTGTTATGGTTAATTGTCACTTTAAGAGACAATCCACGCCCACTCCCAGCAACCCCTGCCCACCTCGATTCTCACTGTCCCCTTTTGGCATGTGCTCCCTCTCTCCCACTCCCTTCTCTGTCTCTCTCCTTTCTCTTCTCCTCCTTCCATCCTCTAAGCAATAAATATGCAATTCTATTCTGTATGATGTGTCTGTCCATGTGCCTTCAACCCTCCGCCTGCTCACACCCACTGGCTCACTGGGACCAGCCCCCAGGAACCAGCCACCACTCGGGAATGGCAGTGGGCCCTGCCTGGGACTAGCTGCTCTGTGAGCCCGCTGCCTACTGCCACGGGGGATCTTGCAGCATTTTTAACAGGGCCAAGATAGGCTCTAAAACTACAGAGAAACACTGCCCCCCAAAAAAAGGAAAAAAAGAAAAACTCCCTTGAAGAAATGGAGGAAAAGACAAACAAAAATTGGAAGAAATTAATAAATCTCTCACAGAAACCCCAGAAAACCAAGAAAAACAATCAAACAGCTAAAGCAAACAGTTCAAGACTTGAAGTCTAAAATAGAGCCATAAAAAAAACACAAACGAAGGGAATTCTAGATATGGAAAATCTGGGTAGACAAACAGTAACTACAGAGACAAGCATAACCAACAGAATACAAGAGATGAAAAAGAGAATCTCAGGGGTTGAAGATAGTATAGAGGAAATAGATTCAGTGGACAAAGAAAACATTACTTCCAAAACAAAACTTCCAGGAAATCTGGGACACCATGAGAAGACCAAACCTAAGAATAATAGAGATAGAAGAAAAAATCCAGCTCAAGGGCACAGGAAATTTATTCAACAAAATCATAGAGAAAAGCTTTCCTAACCTAAAAAAGGACATCCCTGTGAAGGTACAAGGAGCTTACAGAACACCAAATAGACTGGAACAAAAAAAAAAAAAAGTCTCAGAACAGAGGGGGCCTGAACTGGCCTTACCCCACTATCATACTGATGTTTATCTTGAATATCACCACAGAATCTTCGTCCAGCGATGGATGGTGATAAAGACAGAGACCCTCATCAGAGCAATGGACTGAGCTCCCAAGGTCCAGTTGAAGAACAGAAGGAGGGAGAAGATGAACAAGGAAGTCTGGACTGCGAGGGGTTGGTCCACCCACTGAGACAGTGTGCCTTTTCTAATGGAAGCTCACTAAATCCAGCTGAACCAAACAGAACTCTCTGAATGTGGCTGATAATGGGGGCTGACTGAGAAGCCATTGATAAAGGCACTGGGACTTGCTTCTACTGCTTGTACTTGCTTTTTGGGACCCTAGTCTATTTGGATGCAAAGCTTCCTAGGCCTGGATGTAGCAGGGAGGGCCTTGGACTTCCCACAGGGCAGGGTTCCCTGCCTTATCTTAAGGAGGGAGGGGGAAGGAGGAGGGTGAATGGGGAAGTGGGAGGGGAATGGGAGGAGGGGAGGAAGTGTGAATTTTTAATGGAAAAATAAAAAAAATCAAAATGCAAAATATACAGAATAAAGAAAGAATATGAAAAGCTGCAAAGAATAAAGGCCAAGTAATGTATAAAAGTAGACCTATCAGAATTACACCTGACTTCTCAATGGAAACCATGAAAGTCAGAAGGTCCTGGGAAGATGTGCTGCAGACACTAAGAGACCACAGATTCAAGTACAGACTACTCTACCTAGCAAAGCTTGCAATCATCATCAATGGAGAAAAAAGATATTCCATGACAAAATCAGATTTAAACAATACCTATTCACAAATCCAGCCCCACAGAAAGTACAAGAAGGAAAACCCCAACCCAAGATAGGAAACACCCACATTACCTATGAAAATAGCAGGAATTAACAACCACTGGTCATTAATATCTTTAAACTCAATTCACCTATAAAAAGAAACAGGCTAAGAGAATAGACATGAAAGCAGGATCCATCCTTCTGTTGTATACAAGAAACACACCTCAACCACAAAAACAGATGCTATCTCAGAGTAAAGGGTTGAGAAAAGATTTTCCAATCAAATAGACCTAAGAAACAAGCAGATGTAGCTATACTAATAACCAACAAAATAGACATCAAACTAAAATCTATTAAAAGAGACAGAGAAGGACACTTTATACTAATAACAGGAACTATCTGTCAAGATGAAATCTCAATCCTGAACATCTATGCCCCAAACACAAGAGCACCCTCATATGTAAAAGTAACATTACTAAAGTTTAAATTTCACATCAAACCCCACACACAAATAGTAGGAGACTTCAACACCCCACTCTCCCCAATGGACAGGTCAATCATATAAAACTTAACAGAGAAATAAGAGAACTAACAGATATCATGACTCAAATAGAATTAACAAACATCTACAGAGCAATATGCCCAAACTGAAATGAATATACCTTCTTCTCAGCACCTTATGGAACTTTCCCTAAAATTGGGTACATACCCAGTAACAAAGAAAACCTAAACATATACAAAAAATGGAGTAACCCCTGTATCTTATCAGATCACCATGGTTTAAAATTAGAATTCAACAGTGACATTAAATTCAGAAAACCCACAAACACATGAAAATTAAACAGTACTTTATTGAACCACCGCTGGGTGAAGGAAGAAATATAAAAGGAAATAAAAGCTTTCCTAGAATTCAACAAAAATGAAGGAACAACTTACCCAAATCTATGGGACACTATGAAAGCACTGTTAAGAGGAAAGTTCATAGCACTAAGTGCCTACATAAAATGGAGAAAGCTCATACCAATGACTTAACAGCATGCTTGAAACCTCTAGAACAAAAAGAAGCAGACTCACCCTGGAGGAGTAGAAGACAGGAAATAATCAAATTGAGACTGAAATCAACAAAATAGAAACAGAGAAAACAATACAAAGAATCAAGGAAACAAAGAGCTGGTTCTTTGAGAAAATCAGCAAGATAGACAAACCCTTATCCAAACTATCAAAAGGCAGAAAAAAGACATTCAAATTAACAAAATAAGAAATGAAAAGGGGGGCATAGCAACAGACACTGAGAAAATCCAGAGAATCATTAGGTCATACTTCAAAAATCTGTACTCCACAAAATTGGAAAATGTAAAAGAACTTGATAATTTTCAGGATAGGCACCACATACCAAAATTAAATGAGGACCCGGTGGATAATTTAAATAGACCTATAAATTGCAAGGTAATACAAGCTCTCAAACAAAAAAGCCCAGGAATGGATGGTTTCAGTGCAGAATTATGCCAGAACTTCTAAGAAGAGCTAATACTCCTCAAAGTGTTACACATAATAAAAACAGAAGAAACATTACCAAACTCTTTATAAGGTTATCGTTACCCTGATACCAAAACACACAAAGACTCAACCAAGAAAGAGAATTACAGCCCAATCTCACTCATGAACATATACGCAAAAATACTCAATAAAAGACTGGCAAATCAAACTCAAGAACACACACAAAAAAATCATCCACCATGATCAAGCATGCTTCATCCCAGAGATGCAGGGATGGTGCAACATGTGGAAATCTATCAATGTAATCCATCATATAAATAAACTGAAATAAAAAAATGTCTGATCATTTCATTACATGCTGAAATGCATTTGAAATATCCAACACCCCTTTATGATAAAGGTCTTGGAGATACCAGGAATACAAAGAACATATCTCAATTTAATAAAAGTAATATACAGAAAGCCAGCAGTAAACATCAAATGTGGCACATTCACACATTACAGTATTACTCAGAGGTAGAAAACAATGAAATCTTGAAATTTGCATGCAAATTTGGAACTAGAAAAAACCATCCTGAGGTAGTCAACCCAGACCCAGAAAGATGAACATGGTATGTACTCAGTCATATGTGAGAAGGTGTAAATAAAGGATATTGGGCCTATAGTTCATAATCCTAGAGAAGCTAAGTAAAAAAATAAAACCAAAGAAAAACATACATAGATCCAACTAGAAAGGGGAAGCAGACAAGATCGCCTGACAAAATTGGGAACATGGGAATGGGTGGAGTAGGGAGAGCAGCAGGGGAAGACTAGGGGAGAAGAGGAGGGGGAAGAGAACTTGAGGAAACAGGATAGTCGAGATGGAGGAAAGACAGAGGGGTGAGCAGAGAGAGAGATATTTTGACTGAGGGAGCCATTGTGGGGCTAGCAAAAGAAACCTGGCACCAGAGAAATACCCAGAAATCCACAAGTACGATGCCCGCGAAGACCCTAAGCAATAGAGGGCAGGGTACTGGCCTTGCCCTATAGTAAGACTGATGAATATCTTAAGTAGCACCATAGATCCTTCATCCAGCAACTGCTGAAAACAGAGGCAAAGACCCGCATCTGACTGAGCTCCCAAAGTCCAGCTGAAGAGTGGGAGGAATGAGAATATGAGCAAAGAGGTCAAGACCATGACTAGGGCACCCACTGAAACAGTTTACGTGAGCTTGGGAGCTCACCAATTCCAGCTGGACAGGGAAAGAACCAGCATAGGTCCAAACTAGTCCCTGTGAATGTGGGTGACAGTTGTATGGCTGGGGCAGACCGTGGGGTAACTGGGAGAGGCACAAGGATTTATCCCTACTACTTGTACTGGCTTTTTGGGGAACTTAGTCTCTTTGGATGTATACTTTGCTCAGCCTACATATAGTAGGGAAGGCCTTGGACCTTCCCCAAAGCAATGTGCCCTATCCTCTCTGAGGAGTGGATGGTGAGTGGTGTGAGAACAGGGATTGGTATATAAAATAAAAAAGTTATTTTCTTCTAAATAAATAATTAAATGAATAAAGCAGTGTGAAATATCTGGAAATTCAACCATTCCATACCTATCACTTCCCCAATTTGCCCCTTACCTAGTAGTCACCTGTACTTCTACTTAATATTTATATTTAAGCTTATTCATATTTTAAAATCAAATTTTTATAGTTCATTTACCTGGAAAAGTCATCTATGTTAAATTTACATTAAAAATACTATGTTTTTGGATATACACTAAGATAACATAATTACTGAAATAACTAAGTTCATCTTGGTATCCCAAATTAAGAAAAACATTTACTATGCAACAAATTATCTTCTGAAATCAGCTTGACCAGAGTCCCATAATTAAATATAAAATATAACTCTTATATGTCCTTGGAATAATTCTTTAATTATTTAGCTTTCAATTACTTATCATTAAAAAAGAAGAACCAGTAAAATTACTTGTGTTTTAATGTTCTGAAAATTACATGTGATGTTGATAGTTAGCATACAGTCTTGCCAATATAGTAGATACTTATTGAAGATAAGTGCTTAAGATATAATTGCCTTAATTTCACCAAGGTCTCATAGCTTTATTCTCAAATGACTCCATATGCATTATTTTCTTTGGCATATTTAATCTCTTCTTGATAATGTCCAATAGTAAATTTTTTAAGCTGTATTTTCACTAAAACAAATATGGAATAACTTGGGTACTCTCAGTATTTCAACAATGGATGATTTTAATTATCAATTGAAACCATGTGCAGTACTAGGAAAATGGAGTCTCAACGAGGGTATTGTCTAGATAGGTCGGTCTGTGGCATGTCATGATTTCCTAGACTACATGAACTGAGTGGGATATACAGTCTAAATGGGACAGCACCATTCCCTGCGTTTGGGTCCTGGGTTGTAATAAGGAGAAAGGTGAAATAAGAATAGACAAACATACATTAATTTTCCCTTGCTATATAAAAATCATTTTGTACACTGTGTGAATATATGCCACTATGATTGGTTTAATAAACAAGCTGACTGGCCAATAGCTAAGGAGGATAAAGTTAAGGGGAAAGTCAAACTGAAAATGCTGGGAAGATCAAGGGAAGAGTCAAAAAAGTTGCCAGGCAGATGGGGAGGAAGCAAGACATGTCTTAGAGGTAATGCCATGAGCCTTGGAGCAGCACATAGATTAATCGAAATGGGTTAATTTAAGTTGTAAGAGTGAGTTAGTAATAAACATGAGCTATTGGCTGGCCAAGCACTTATAAATAATATTAAGACTCTTGAGTGGTTATCTGAGAGCATCTGTCAGCACAAAAAAATCTATTCCTATATTCCCTTTGCTTTTGAGTGCGGAAGTGAGGTAACTAGATACTTCAGGTTCTTGCTCTTTATATCTTCATAGACAGACTATTATTTTAGTTGTGAATTCTAATAAACCTTTTCTCCCATAAGTTATTTCTCATCGGGTATTTTATTATAGCAATGAAAATGAAACTAGGGCAGTCTCACAATTAAATGTTTCATGTTTTTGTGTGTGTGTGTGTGTGTGTGTGTGTGTGTGTGTGTGTGTGTGTAAGACAGGGGATTCACAGGAACAAAACAGTCCATCAGAAAGAAAATATGACTTTCAGAGACAAGTATATACACATAAAATCATAAAATCTTAAATGCATTCAGACTTATAGAATGAGATTTAGACTTATAAATATGGAATTTGAGAAAGTAAAGGACTTGGGAAGTATAGGAACATTTCATGCTTAAAAGTAAACATGGGATAATAAGTTCACTTAAGCAATATAAACAGAACTTAACACCAAGAGAAAGATAAACAGAAGTGTGCAGCGGCACCAGTAAGTTATACAAAAGATAAAACAATTTACCACAAAGACTTCCAAAGGTCTCATTTTGAAATTTTCAATCTTCAACTTTGTTCAATGCTTGCCGGTGTTTCCGTTATCCTCACTCTCACAGAAGAAGTATTCCAGAGCACTAAGATAGAACTGGACACATGATAGCTATTGTTTCAAAGCCCCAGACTTTCACAACATTTTAGCATCCATTAGTAGTCTGATCTGTTGAGCCCTGTGTCAGACAGTAACAGTAGCAGCCCCATTGCTTCTTCCTCACAGCTTCACTTGGCATCTCAGTTGTGAAATCTTGCAGTTCTGCTTCTTTGCACCTGTATATAGCATGTTTGTCATTTCCCCTCTTTATCAAGCAGAGTGCTTTCCTCGGGCAATACAATGTAAACATGAGAATTCCAGTATTCATTCATCTCTCAGATAAATAAGACATGGAATGGCCATTCATAGCAATGTGAAGGATGATTGATTTTTTGTATTCCATTTTATTCTCTCTCTCAAGAGAGAGAACTAACTGCAGCCAAGTTATAGCGAGAAGTTTTTTTCTCTTCAATGCTTTTCCTTTCTTATGCTTGAACTTTCTTGTTTTGCCTTCATGTCTCCTTTTCATCTTCTTCTTCTCTGATGTGTTTCTTTGCATATTTTTTGCATATTTTACAACTTGATTCCTTCACTAGTACAGAAAAGGAATTCTTTTAACCTTATCAAAGCTTAAGAAAATTGTCATTACATTTATTGGGGGGAAAACTAGAAACACTAAATGAGTGGAGCAAATATCAAAATAAATAAAATATTACGGCTCTTGAGTGTGATGACAAATTTCATTATTTAGCAGGTATTGACTGAATAATTCCTATGCATGCTTTTGTAGACTTTTTTCCTGTTTTCTGAGACAAGGTTTCTCTGTAGCTTTGGTGCCTCTCCTGAACTAGCTCTTGTAGACCAGGCTGGCCTCGAACTCACGGAGATCTGCCTGCCTCTGCCTCCCTAGTGTTGGAATTAAAGGTGTGCACCACCACTGCCTAGCTTTAGGCATTTAATAAAGAATAGGGAGTAAAAGTAAAAAGAATTCCTTATTTAAAAATTACTACCTACAAAAAGAGAAGTGAACAACTTCTCAAACTAGTCACAAATGAGAACAAGGAAGCTAAGTGGATGTGGGAATGTATTTCACCAAAAGGAATAACAGGAATGACTTCTGATTATGCTTTTTCTGGTGTGACCCATAGTTGTCATAAAATGATTAAGCAAACATTCTTTCCAGAGCATGGTTGAAGAGCCCAGTTTAAGGTATCAGAGGAAGAAGTGTTGTTTACTCACTGTACTCAAGACCACTTACAGCCCAGAGTAAGTCATGTGACTCCCCTGTCTCTGGCATGGATAAAGTGAAGAAAGCATGCGAGCAACATAGCAAACTGGGAAAGGGAAATTTCTAGGAAGTCTGAGAACTTTTTAGGCACTTTGGAAAACAGGTTGTCAAGGACAAGTATACTCATGTTTCAGCACTGTCCAAGTCTCTGAGACAGGGCAAATTGGGAGAGTCAGCAAAATTCATCACCAGCTGTAGAGTTAATGATGGCTCTGTGCTTAAAGAACAACACTTAAAACAGTTGCTAAAGAAACGTCATAAATTTTCTCTTGTTCATACACAGAAAAGACCATAAATGCAAATGTTCTTGCTCCAAAGTCATCTGGAGTGACACATAGGGTGATAAATCAGGTCTTGCTATGGTGATGGTGGCAAGCAGTTACAATTCTGTTAGCTTCTCTCAGTTATGGATGATCATAATTCCTATGGGAAATTAAACCTATTACCCAACACCTTGCAACATCCTTAGAACAGAGTTTGTGCAATCTAACTGCTTGATGAGTCTGTACTACAGAAAAGTAAACTCAAAGGAGACTAAGACAAAAAGAGAATTGACTGTGATTTGTGATGAAAATTATTTACAGCATTGCTTGAGTAGAACTTGCAAGTTGGATAACATCAATACCTGAAAATTTTTTCATGGATTTTTCAAAGGATGAAATACAGCTGCCTTTATTGTCCATTATGAATGTTACCACTTCTTCGTTCATGTCTATCCTATTATTCTGATTCTTACCTTGGAGTTCTTACCAAGGCACTTCTAAGCTGGGATAATATTGATAGCATTTATTATTTATAATATTAGCAATAGATATATATTGGATATATGCTACAAACAGCCTGACTCTAGCTGTAAGCAACTATGAATCAGCATTTGATGCTGACTACTTATGTTAATAGTGTACAGAGTACAGTGAGAAATAAAGAGGTTAATTTATGGCTACTAGGAACATAAAAGACTATGTTCTAGATCTTAGAAAATGAACATAATTTCAAAGTAGAGTTGGGAGCTAACAAGGCATTAGAACAAGAGAGAATAAGGGTGCAGTGACAGGATGATGGCAAGAATACACAGGTCATGGATGGAGTACATATAATCAGCTAATGCTAAATTTTACCCATCAATAGTCATAAAGGAAGGTGCCTATATTTGTATATATATATATATATATATATATATATATATATATATATATATATATGTCATCTTTATATACATGCCATCTTTGCAAAAAAGATGTTTGGACTATCAGAGAGTGGTTGGATGTAATACTCTGGGAAAATAACGATGCACAGTACAAGTTGAAACTATTAATTCGCAGTGGGATTACGTGAGATTTCAGTTTGTCCCCTTAGTCACCCCTACCGCATACTGAGGCAATGGATAGTTCTTGGGAGAGGGAAAGCCATTGTTTTCTGAGACTGTGTCCACTTGTAGGGTTCCCATGCTTTAGCAGATGGCCCCACACCCATGTGCAAGTGAACAACACTTAAGACAACTTAGTGGTTATCAAGACAAAGAAAAAGACATAAAATTGGGAGGAAGAGGGAATTGGATAGGGAAAAGGGGGATAGATATAGTCGTATTTCATTGTGTACATGCATTAAATTATAAAAAAAGAAACAGTGAAAATTTGAATTAGAAAAATGGAAGTAGGTCAGGAGGCAACGAAAGTTGAGAGTGATACTGAGTTTAGAACAACACACTCCAAGGAGGAGAAAAACTGCTGTCTGAAAATAGCTGCTTAGAGCCAGTTAGCATCCAATACTTTACAGAACTGACTTACTTCCTGTTTCAAAAACCAGTACCTTAGTGGCACACCTTATAACGCTTTATGCCTGATGTTTCTTGAGACAGTTAATTGCTTCTTTAAGTTGGCTTTAATGCTGAGAGAAATATGCCTTTGCTTTCTAAGGTGAAACCAATAACAGAAACACAATGGCAATTAAATGAAAGGTTAGCCTTCTGCTAACCCTTTGCGGTCTCAGCCTGACAATGTAAATTTGGCGCCAGAGCCTCCTGGTCCTCTCTGCTCCTCTGGCAAGCCAGCCATCTGGCCAGTTGCACCTGTTTCCAGCAGCCCAACTGGTCTCATGAGCCCTATGTGGATATCAGTGGAGTGGGAGCTAATGGGACTTGAATTACACGTGGAATGGTATGGAACTATGTGAAAAGGAGGCCTAAGCAAAGCCAATTAGTTAACTCGGAATCGCTAAACTAAACAGAGTAATTGGAAAGAATGGCAGAACAAGGTTAAACAAAATAGCAATGGAGATGATGAATGTGCTTTGCAAAAGCATAAAAACGAAGAAGCAGACACGTTTATGCTCTAGGGGGACAAAACAAAACTCCATCTGCCTATTCAAGAGGCTCCAGCTTCTCATTCATATTAAAGATAATTCTGAACTACACTCTGAGACAAATGGCTTCAGGGAACAGACTTCCACCCTCCCCATCCTTTTGATAGCTTGGGGTATACAATGAGGGCTCTGCTGCTGTCAGATCTGTACTGAGAACAAATTAACATGAGAAAAGGGGAAAGCTCCCAAAATAGCAGAAACAATGACGGTGTTTTAAAGTAAAAATTGCCAAAACGGTGTAGATGTGAATTCTACCTCATTTCATACATCATTTCTTCTCATCGAATCTCAGTGGCACTCATTGTTATTATTCCTTGATCTCACAATTCTTATTTTAGAAATTTCACTAGTAAAATCTGTACTGTAGGGGTTTTTTTTCTGAACAGAACCACTGAGCAACAAAACAATCCATGACTTTGTCCAGTATGTGTCCTAATGATGGGCTGCAAAATTTCCCAGCCTTGTAATAGCTCTGTCATAGAGAAATTCACCCCAGTGATCTTTGGAATCACTCCTCCAAAAGTTAGTCAGTGACTAGTAGTTAGACATAACTCTACATGTGTGCATCTCAAATTGACCAACGTCGTAGAAAGTTTTCCCTAGGACTTGGTCGTAAATATGTCTCTTCTTACATACAGAAACTGCCTAACCTAACCTAAGCATTCATGACAGATTGAAAGTGGTTGTTTTCTATGATCCAAGGTTCTGAATGGGTCCATCTGTATACTTCCACATTTACTGAGGATTGCTTCTGCTTGCCGATCAGACAGTCACCATCTTTTTAAAAAGAGCTTAGTGATTGTAAAATCTGGAAATTTTTCTAGATTTTCTAGAGGGACAATTTTCTTTGTATTCAAATACTTTAAATTTTCCAATATCCCATTAACATTTGGTCATCTATCAAAATTAACCATTCTGATGCAAAAGTTTTAAAATTTGCAAAACCATTTCACTAGAGGTCTGTGAATAGATATGTCTGTTTGAATGTGTTCACATGTGTTTTTGTATCTGTGTGTGTGGTTGTTTGTGTGTTTTCCTCTGTGTGCATATGTGCATGTGTGCATTTGAGTAATCTACACAGAAACATGTATATATTTGTATAAGTGTGTGTGTGCGTGCATTCATGTGTGTGTTTAAATCTGGTTATGACAGACACTAGTTTATGAAGGCATTGATTATATGATGGAGATCTCATGTTTCCACATTTAAAGTGCAAACTCAAAAACTACACTCGGACAGCATACAACATAATTCTCAGAGATGACAATAAAATCAGTGTATGTTCAGCGTACTTTGAGATACAAATATTTGTTTGGGTTTGGGCATTAATATGAGTTCTTGACATATATTTCATTCTTCAGGAAGAGATAAAAACATTGAAATATATAAGAACTTCTATTGTCTATGCAACTGACACAAGGAAATTTATGCATACAAAATATACATATGCATAAAATAAATTTAATTTAAAAAGAAACTAAATAAATACTGTAAAATTGACAAGAGGATTGTCTGGACTTCACTACAAGGTGTGTTGATTTTCATCATATTCATATTTAAAGAATTTCTTTTAGTTACTATGCTGAAAATCAAAGTAAAACAGACCTGGAAGATAGAGATATAAAATTGCTTGGTTTTTCAAATGAATAGGTGATTTGATGTCGAGGCAGCTATGTGGTTGACTTGAAGACAAGGAACTGAGTTCAAATATGAATACAGTTGTATCAGCCCTACTTTTCCCTGTGAAGAATCAAGTTGAAATGAATGAGCATGGCTGCAATAAATCTTGATAACTAGATTTTTTTTTCTTTTCATTCTCAAAGTGGATACTTAAAAATAAACCCTTTCCTCTGCTATTCCACCAATAAATAATAATAACATCGGTATTAACATAAACAGGCTAAAGTCCTCAGAAAGCAGAAAGTCACATAATCAGAAAGGACTGTCTAATTGTACACGTAACACCAATGTCCTTTTAAGAGATGCCCCTTACATACATTGGTTGTTCACTATCATTTTTTTTCAGGAAGAGAGGACCAAGACTGAAGGTGCAATTCTATGTAGGACCTCTTCATTTCATTCCATGCAAATGCTTCTCCATTCTCTTTAACAAATTTATACCACCTCTACAAAAGCCTTAATTTGCAGACCGTGTCTTCAGTCTGCTTCTATACATATATTACCAAGTGAAATCAAAATAATTACTTTAGTCTACCATCTAGTTTTAACCTAGTACAATGCAAATAAAGCACTTTTCTAGATTATCTTCCAAAGCTATTCTTTTATATACAGGGAAGACTCTGAACAGATACCAAACATTACAGCCAGGATTGTTATATACCAGACTAGTTCAGAAAACAAACATAGGACAACATCAGTTCTCATCTTTGATGTATCTAGGCATTTTTGGCAGCCACAAAGTTGTCAGACCTAGGTATATCTTTTTTTTTTTTTGCCACAATTTTCCATTGAACGATTTCTTCATGATGCTCTCTAGACAGAGATTTCACTGCTGCTTCGGGATGATGGGTATGAATACCAATAAACCCATCATTCATAAAACCATCAATCTAACAACTGGGAGATTTTCTTCATCAAATCCCAAATGGCCTTCTGAACTAGCTCTTCTCCATAGCAATCAACCACGCAATGAAGCCCCAGATTGTTTAGAAAACCATGCTAGTCATGGAGACTGTCTTTGTCAGATCGGTGCCCCCCAGGAAAATCCCACGGAGCAGCCCTTGTCAGCTTGCATTACTCAGCCTCATTAAAGCCACCTCACAAGCCACAGCACTGCAGCCTGTCCAGAGCTACCTGATAGGCTGCTTCTTCCTACACAGACTCCTCAGGGGCCCTTCGAGATTGGCCTTATTGAGGGTTCTGGTGGAAGAAATGGTGCCTTAATGAAAAACATGTGCCAGAACATAATTAGCTACTAGCCAGCACACTGTGGCTGTGGGTAGTCATTTCATCCATTTGTCACCTCTGAAGATGGTGACGTTTTTCTTAATGGAAAATACAAGATGGCAAAATAAACTATTAAAGTTAAATTAGAGGAGGGAGCACTTCAAGAAGCAGTGGTAATAGAAACATTTTCGAACATCTTTTCTTCCACAAGATCCAGTTTTTGGTCTATGAGTTGGTTTAGTGAGATTAAGGAAAACAGTGAGATCAGGAGGACCGAGAGTGAAGTCAAAACAAAGGCCACGGATTTGTCAAGAAAACCATTTAGCACAAGAGGTAAATGTTTATTTGACTTGTGACAAATGTTGTTAGTAGAAGATCAAGATGTGGTGAATTTAAACTCTGTCATGGCAGGATACCCTGAGCCCAGAGCTGTGCGCAGGAACATTTAACTCAGGACAATTCATCCCAGAATTAAAGGTGACAGAAATGATAAGCAGAGATGGATGATAAATATGCTCTTTGATAAAACCTTCTTCTGTTCTTTTAATATTTTCCCAATGACAGCTTCTTTGAAAGAATTAAAGTAAGTTTAAAAGTTGATTATTTATACCTGATTTAAAATGCTGAGCACACATACTAACTCCCCCATCCCCTCAGCACACACAAGCCTTTCAGCCTGAATCCAGTATGCAGCAGCTGCTCTGATTTAATTGCCTTTGCAAAGCCACAAAAGAAGTAAATGACTTTGTTTTACTTAAGCTGCAAATCAGATTCCCCTCAGCTATGGTTGGCATCTGGGTATACAACTCCCTGTAGCAAGACAGTGTCCAATTACTACCAAACAATGCTGCTCTCCCCCAAAGAAAAGAAAAGTCAGACGCTCTGAGGCAGCACAGGGCCAAACAGTTGGAAGGGTGAGTTACCTTTGACATCTGAATATTTATCTAGTGCTAATCGGAGTAGAATATATTCCATCCTGGCCAGATGGAATTCACCATTGAAATAGGCAATCCCAACACCCACAGCAAGAGCTGGATAAAAGTAGTTGGAAGATGTTTTTAAACAAATCTATAATTATCTGCATAGCTCTGTTGTCAAGATTTTCTGTATTATTTATGGGAAGACATTACTTTTCCTTTCAGTTTTGAGAATCTCATCTTTTTATTTATCCCCAAAACAGAGTCCACTGAATCATTCTGGCAGTCTGTACCTTGTACTCAAAATTCTAAAATCCAAGCACTCCAAGATATTAGAATTGATTTTAGTGTATTTTGTGGTATAATTCAACCTTAGTTGAACTTAACTAACAGTTAAGCCTCATCTTACCTCACCTAAAGCTATGCATATTCTTTATTTATGCACAAAATGTTTATACTTTACAATCCAAAGTGTTTGATTATGAAACTCTGTTCTGGGTTTATATAGCTTTTGGTTGATGTCCTGGAACTAGCTCTTATAGACCAGGCTGGCCTCAAACTCACAGAGATCAGCCTGCCTCTGCCTCCCCAGTGCTGGGATTAAAGATGTGTGCCACC
>NC_022010.1:61955818-61995584 GCF_000317375.1 Microtus ochrogaster
GAGAGAGAGAGAAATATCTGTCTCCAGGAGATTCACTGAAGTGATTGTGAAACTCTATTCTCATTCTAGAACCTGATCCTGGCTTTTCTTATAGTTATAATTATGATGTATAGTGTGTAAGTGAGAGTGAGTAATTTACTTTTTTTACTGCAAGAAAGATCATTTCTGGATTGATATTTATTTTCTATTCTTTCTTCAATTATTCAACTAAAGCAGCCCCAAACTAGCCCTGAAAACATTATGTAAAAAATCTTAGTTGTAGAAATAGTTAATGAAATATTTAAATAAACAGAACTTTGCTTAAATTTTACTTGTGGGTTTTTATCTTTATAAAATTTACTTTAAATTGAGTCACTTGGAATCATACTAGAATGTTAAGAAGAAAACAATTAATTTTTCCCTTTATTAATAATATTCTGAAAGCAGTTAGCTGAATGCTATATTTATATCCATGAGTTTCTCTATATGACAGTATACAATCGTCTGGAAGATACGTATTTCACTCAGAGTAATAGAGAGAAAACTAACCGAATGCTAATATTTTGCTTAAGTTAAAATTTTAGCATATCTAAAGTTATAAGTCTATTCTTCATATAGAAGTTTGTCATATGTTTTCTGGTTTTCCATAAGTCTTAATCAAGATTCCTAGATCAAGAAGTACTAAGTGGGGCTTTTTACTATTAGCATTTCTGGATCATTTGGTGGTCAGTATTCCCCTGGTATCTCCACTCTGGGAGAAACCATCTGCATCCAATTCACATGTCCAACTTTTAACCACTACTACCTCATAAAGCATCATAGCTTTAGACATGAGGTAATTAAATGGGAAAGTGTTTCTTAGAGTGGCTTTTAAGCTGGTGTTACAGGCATGTTCATAGAAAGGAGACATTCGGATTCAAGCATCTACCAATGGAATTCTCTTTGACAAGATGGCAACTGCCATCTCAAAGCCATAAGAGAAGATGTAGACAACACCTATATGACAAACATCTTGATTCTGAACTTCTGGATTTCAGAATTGAGAGGAGGCAAACATCTATGCCCTGCATGCAATACTTTGGATAATTATAGCAAATCAATGGCATATTTCTTGCACATTTCTTCAGAAATGTATAAAATGCACACATTTATGTGCATTCATGAACATGCATACACACACATTCACAGAAGTTTTTCACTGCATCCAGTTCTACTAGAAAGCTTTTCATTGTCAAACATACCTGTGTTCCCATATTACAAAGCTGAGTGATACATTTCTTCTTCCAATTTTAGAACCAAGATTCATTGCATGTTTGCTTAGGATTTCCTTAAAGGAAAGTAGCTACAAATACATAAATAACTGAGGATATATTCAAACTTCTGTAGACACGGAGGTAAGTGAGGCACAGTTTCTGTTTATTATTCTCTGGAGAAACATTATTTAAATACAGTATCCTAACTTAATTTTGAAGTGTGAGCATGCCTCACTCAACAAACAAATAATCTTCAATTAAACCTGAAAACACAAAAGTTATACCTTAAGATACTTAAGATATTTCCATACTCCAAAGATTAATGTAGAAATAGTCAGGGGCCTGGTGTGGGAGGTTCTTCTGTATGTATGTTACTTTTACTGGTTAATGAATAAAGAAGCTGCTTTGGCCTGTGATAGGGCAGAATAGAGCTAGGCAGAAAAACTAAACTGAATGCTGGAAGAAAGTTGGTGGGGTCAGTGAGATGCTATGTAAGTGTTAGAACCTTGCCGGTAGGCCACAACCTTGTGGTAATGCACAATGTGTTAATTTAAGAAGTAAGATCTATCTAGAAATACACATAAGCTAATAGGCCAGGCAGTGATTTAATTAATACAATTTCTGCATAATTAATTCAGGTCTGGGCAGCCAGGAAAAATACGAACAGTCTCTGCCAACACAGGCCAGAAACTGCAGAAGAACTGAACAGCAGTCATTATGTTGAGCTGATGTTGTAGTGACCTGGAGTTGTATTCCCCTGGGTAGAGATTTTGGTAGATGGATTGGGATTTAATACCTGAATGGCATCTGAAGATGTGGCATGGACCTCCATGAGGTAGGGATTTGGAACTGAGTTACTGAATAAATCTAATACCTGCCCACTTCAGAGAGAGGGGTTGGTTATATTCCATCAACCAATGGAAGAAAATATAAGGAAAACATTTACTTTCTAGAACTTAAGGAAGGAAATAGTTTCATATCAAAAACTGCATCCCAAGCCTGGGCTATTCATCAGCAGAGAGTGTTCATATTACACTGTCCATGACTATGGAATGTCTCACAAATTACTACAAAGTTACTGGCTTAAATTAATACCCATTTAATAGCCCATTGCCCTCTAGGTCAAAAAACCTGGCTAAGCCCCTTGTTTTTCTAATTGTGTTTGCCCATGGAGAAAATCAAGAGAGCCATGCTGAGCCCTTATTTGAAAGTTCTAGGCAGAATCTGCTCTGGACTCTCTTGGATGCTTATCAGAATCAAGTTTTTGTACACATCAATTTGAGAGACCTCTTCTTTCTATACCTTAAATTATAGCCAAACACCCTCTTACCTTTGTGTTGCTGTTCTACCAGAGGCACTGAATAGCAATTTATGAAATATAGAATAAATTATGTTATAGGCATAACATAAAAGCCTTAAAAATACTTCAAAATATTACATTTTGCATATCTGTATTCTTCTAAAAGTTTATACTAAACCTTAATAACTATTGTGATGATGTTAGAAAGTAATGCCATGGAGAGGTGTTTAGGCTGAGAGAATACTCTCAAAATGCATGGCACTGGGTTTGTGTGGTGCTTGGAAGAAAGTGAGAGTAGAAGGTCCAAAGGAATTTTCAATTCATCAGTAGCAGCTTCTTTATTAAGAGTAAAACCATCTGAAGCAAAATGAGAGGTTTTAATGGTTATTAAATATCATTCTCTGTTATATCCTACTTTGTGATACCATGTTCTTTTTTTTTTTTAAACAAATTCCTTCTTAAAGGAAAGGGGGCTGGAGAGATGGCTTAATTGTTAAGAACACTGGCTGTTCTATCAAATGACCTAGATTTGATTTCTAGCACCCACATGTTGTCTCACAACTGTCCCTAATAAGTTTCAGGGAATCAGATATCTTTTTCCAGCCTCTGTGGATATTATATACATACATGGCACACAGACACACATTCAGGCAAAATACTATAAATGGGAACCATTGGATATACTCTGTGAAGTGAAGTCCAAAACCTGAATACCACTTCAGCAATCCATGAAAAAGATGATCTATGTCTATGTCCACCAACAGGAAAAGCAGATGAGACATTTCAAAATCAATATGACCTGATGAGTAAGTTGATGTGAGTAGTAAAGGAAAATGTCCAATAAAAGATTAAGTTTGTGATGTTGGGAAATTAAATAGATATATGATGTGGGAGTGTCATATATCAATCTGTTGATTTCATTGGTTAAGGAATAAAGAAACTGCCTAGGCCCCTTGATAGACCAACCCTTAAGTGGGTGGAGTAAACAGAACAGAAGGCTGGGAGAAAGAAGCTGAGTCAGTGAGTCGCCATGGTTCTCCCACTCCAGGCAGATGCAGGTTAAGATCATTCCTGGTAAGCCAGCTCGTGAGCTACATGGATATTAGAAATGGGCTAGTCCAGGTGTGAGAGTTAGCCGAGAAAAGGCTAGATGTAATGGGCCAAGCGGTGTTTAAAAGAATACAGTTTCCGTGTAATTATTTCGGGGCATAAGCTAAACTAGCCATGTGGGCGGCCGGGTGCCGGGGACGCAGCCCCACCGCTCTTATTTCAACAGATATATGTTTTCAATTTAGTAAGACAGCGGAATCTATACAGCCATGGCATAGCTGTTCAACGTATGCCTAGGACAGATGGGCAGATGACTGGAGAATTAGTACTTGTGTATCTTTTTCTGCATTCCTCTCTTTTGTCTACCCCTCTGTCCAATGCAACCTACAAAACAGCCATCCAAGGGGCCTCTACATTACACTTTGCTTTGATACTTGTTCAAAATTAAAATATTTGAAATATTTTTCACCAGGTGAAAGAAATATGAAAACTGCTAATTGGATGTCTAAGGACAGAATTGTAGGTGGCATAACAATCAGAAGAGAAAAATCTATAACTACAAATACAAAACACTTCAACTCAGTTTCATTTCTTTGCAGGTAGAATTTTAATTTGAAATTATTTGCTTCCACTCTTGCTACTGTCTTAATCATAGCGAACTTCTGCCGGTTTGTGATTTAGAAATGTTTGCTTTAACAAGGATTGTGTAGTTTATTCCTATAATTTGGGGTCATTTTCCTGGTAATAGAGAATAAAAAATAATTGTTGTGAAATGTCAGAGAATATAATTCCTTTGGAAAAGTTGAAATTCATTATAAATAACATAGAAAATCACATTACTAAGTCTGATGAACCTTCAAGAGGCAACTTGAGCTTTCTCTTTACATTATTTTAGTCACTTTTCTGTTTCTTTACATACCATTTCTATTTTGTCTGTTTATTAGATATCCTTAAATCCTAGTCTGATTGTTTTGCTTCTACTGTAGTGTCCCTTTTTAGTGTGCTTGAAAAATTCCACTATTTTGTCATAATGCTGAAGAATGGGCAGTAAATAACTACATATTGATGAGTAGATCCAGGACTTTACAAAGTAACCCACGTATTAGTGTTGGCTCTTTGGGCAGGGATGTGGTTAGTAACATTTCTCCTATAGCAGCAGTTAAGTGACTGTCACCCATATATTAAGCTTTCTGTGTGATTAGATGTATAAACCATTTTCTGCAGAGTTTTGTTTTTCAATGAAAGTAATCAATCAAATGAAGCATTATTTTTTTCTGATAATAATTCATGAAGGAGTAATGGTAAGAAAGGACTGGAACATAAGAAGACATTAAAGGCAAAAACTCATTCTATCAACTCATGAGTAAATGCAAACTAATGTGTTTCTCATCAAATCCTTGCAACCAGTCAAGATAATAACCTACAATACTCACTGAAGATGGGACAGTGCCAGACACAATACTTAGATGGTTCAAAACTCACACTGAAATAATACTGCAATCAATGATAAAATATGATAAGTGGACCAATCCTTTTTAATTTTCTAAAATTTTTCTACATGGTTTGCCCATTTATAGTCTGGGAGATGCATCCTTTAGGCAAAGCCTCATTCCTGTCTCCCTTAGAAGTAATATTATCTTCATATACTAATCATGTATGATAATTTATTAATTATTTATGGATAGTCACTCTTCCTCAATGAACCCTATCATATTATTAAAAATATCTAATTGTTGGCAGGATGAAGCCATTGCCTCATATGTGAGCATCTTCTCAGAGATCTCAGGAGGGTGGGAACCATCAAGACTTAATTACACATTCTGTTATCTAGGCAGCTTCCCACAGCTCCTCTTCATCAGCTTATTCTGTTTTTCTTTAGGCTTCCAGGGAGTGTCATAGGAGGACTGGGAATGGCAGTGGAAACTTTGAACATTTAACTCAACAGTAGCATCTTTACTGTCCTAGCTCTGATGTTTCTGCAGGCAGTTTGAAATATGTATGTCTTCTCCATACAACATTAGAGTCACCGTCATGGCCAGTGACTATCTGCCATCATGTCTTAACAATATTTCTGATGCATACAAGTACGAATGTATGCTGTCTCCGAATATGCTACATGTTTTAAATAACTATTTCTGCAGCTGTTTGCCTAAGATCTTCCTTTTCATAAACGGTAAGCTCCATGAGTTCGGGGAGGGTTTCTGTTTGCTCATCACTGTATCTCTACGGCTTCAAACTAGCTGGAAGAAATATATCCTCATTTGGGATCTGTTGAATAAACTGATGATTGAAATGTCACAGCCTGTTAGCTACACTGGAAGCTTAATAAAGAGATAATGCATTCTTCTTTCAGTTCTTGCTCTCCAGTGTATAAAACAGGCACTCGTGCTCAGCGTTGAAACAAAGGAAGAACTGTTTTACTAAAGACCGGTTTGAGATTTTTTTTTCTTTTGTGGGGAAAGGTTCTCTTTCAAATGACAAGGTCGTGGTCATTGCTGGCTTGAGATGACATTTTTAGAGTTGATGGAGAAAAGATTTTTTAAAAAAGTTTACTTTCCTTTAGTGTTCATACAGGATGCTAGACAAAGACTGTAAGTTTTGTGGCTTATGTTTGAAGATTTTCCCTGCACTGAATCTGGAAGGCCAAAATCACATGGAGAGATGAGTAAGTAATTCTCAGGAAAACATGATTACTGCTACCCAAAGGGGAAAAAAAAACAAGTAAAAATTTGCCACATTTACAGCTTCCATACCCAGAATCCCATCCAACCCTGCAGTTTGCAGATATACACAGCAGGAGGGGAAGTCAATCCATTAATTATGTATAATCTGAAAGGCTGTACTTCATTAGCAAATGAATTGATGCTCTTAATTTACTAGGGAGACATTCTTTATGCAAAATTAGTTTCAGCTACACTTCATAGTTAATGTTTAAAACAAAACTGAGTGTGACTGCTGCCAAGGCAAAGGGCTTCAAGTAATGATAGGAAACTCTTTTCGGCTTCCATTTAAAATGAAAAGTTTCACTTTGGGGCCTCAAGAAATTTCATTTTTCCCTAAAAACATCCCTCTTAATGGGAACTTTTGTTGATTTCTTTTTAAAGGCACTTAAGTAAAATGTAGTGGTTCTTTTTTCTTGACTAAATGGAATCTTTATGTTATGCTGATGAATGCAGGTCTAAAGTAATAGTATGTGTAGGACTACCCTGGGAATAAGATAAAATAAAAGCCCAAAGATTACTATTGGACTCAAATAAAGAAATAAATGGAATACCGAACATCAAATCTTGGAATTATGGTTTCAAGGATCTTGGAGTACATTTAATACTATCTCTCTGTAACCCTGAAGTTCCTCGATTGGTTCCGTTTTTTTCACCTCTGTTTCTCAAGAATAGTTTTCCTCTGATACTCAAATATCAAGATTTCCCAGTCTTCCCTACTAGTCTGCATTTCCCAACAGACATGGAAACTTTTACAGAAAAGCCAAGTGTGTAGCAGCAGGCCACTTGTTGGTTCCTGGCCGCTTAGCCCCTAGTTGAGATTCTAAATAATCATACAGAAACTATTTATTTAGATCATTGCTTGGTCCATTAGCTCTAGCTTCTTACTGGCTAACTCTTACATATTAATCCATCTCCATTAATCTGTGTATCACCATGAAACAATGGCTTACCAGAAAAGTTTTGGCATGTTTATCTCTGGCAGTGGATCCATGGCTTCTCTATGGCCTCTCTCTCTCTCCGCCTTCTTTCTCCTAGCATTCAGTCCAGGTTTCCCTGCCTACCTAAGTTCTTCCCTATCAACAGGCTAGGCAGTTCCTTTATTCATTAACCAATAAAAGCAACACATAGACAGAAGGACTTCCTCCACCACCAAGTTTACTTTTGTCTCCTTTGAATCCATTCTACTTTTTGATTTTTTTCATTTAAAATCTTCATACTTTCATTTATTAATTGTTATATCTGGCCATTTTTGATTATTTTTTTCTTTTTTCTTTTTATTGTTTTTTGTTGAGCTCTACATTTTTCTCTGCTTCCCTTCCTGTCTCTCCCCTTCAACCCTCTCCCAAGGTCCCCATGCTCCCAATTTACTCAGGAGATCTTGTCTTTTTCTATTACCCATGTAGATTAGATCTATGTATGTCTCTTTTAGGATCCTCACTGTTGTCTAGGTTCTCTGGGATTGTGATTGGTGGGCAGGTTTTCTATGCTTTATGTTTAAAAACCACTTATGAGTACATGTGATGATTGTCTTTCTGGGTCTGGGTTATCTGTTTTCTAGCTCCATCCATTTGCCTGCAAATTTCAAGATGTTGTTATTTCTTTCTTTTTATTCCATGTGTAAATGTATCACATTTTCCTTAACCATTCTTCTGTTGAGGGGCATTTAGGTTGTTTCTAGGTTCTGGATATAAAAAAAAAAATGCTGTTATGAACATGGTTGAGTACATGTCCTTGTGGCACAATTGAGCCAAAAGTGGTATTACTGGGTCTTGAGGAAGGTTGTTTCTTAATTTTCTGAGAAACCACAACTCTGACATCCAAAGTGGCTGTACCAGCTTGTATCCCCACCAGCAATGTAGGATTGGTCCTTTACCCACAGCTTCAGTCTGTGCACTGATTTCCCTTTGTGATAGACTATAAGCTGAAGGATAAGATGTACCCTTTCCTCCCAGGTTGCTTTTGGTCATAGCAACAGAAAGTAAACTAAGATGCTTAATAAACCAGTCCCCAACTCTTCAATACTGTAGGATAACTGACTTTCCTCATTTTCCTTCTCAAATAGTTTCTTACTCTTACTCACCCACCACTCTTTCTCTCTCCAACCTCTTATCTTCACTATTACCTTCTATACACTTTTTGTGGGGGTTGTTTCTTTAACTTCATGCTTTGACCCTTGTTTCTGCTATCATTGCTGAGCACTTCTCCTCAGGAGAACACAGAGGCTTAAAGTAGAAGTTTCATATCACTATGCCAGGACCCTAGTTTAATAATTTGCTACTTGGTTATGCTAAATCAATTTATTATCTGTGTTTTACATTCCATCATAGACAAATCTTCTTTCCTATTTCAACAAGGGTAATCTACCCTACTCAGCTAATGTTTTAAAATACTTTGTAGATATAGTAGAGGTCACTTATTTGAGTTATTATTGAAGTTAGTTGAAAATCCATACAAAATGCAATGATGTTTAACAGTCTGATATCTCTAATCAATGAACATATGGATTTTCATTGGTTTTGTTTAAGCTGTGATATGAATAAATGACAATAAATGTCTTAATGGATGTCAATCTTCATGGTCATCAAATCAATGTAATGAAAGTATCTAATAGTTAACCACTGCTAGCTCTTATTTCCAAAAAAGAATAACAATTTCATCCCAAGATAAAGAGTCCTGAAATTAAGCTTGCAAGATCAGGATCATAGGAGTAATGTAGATTTTCTACTCTGCTTCCTTACTTATTAAGTATTCAAACAATTTGCTGATTATCTCTTTGCATGGAATTAAAATTTTCTATTCTTCAGAAGTTAGCACCTAATGTTCATGATGATTTCCTGTGTTATCATGAAATTATATATATGAAGATATATATATATATATATATATATATATATATATATATATGTCATATATCTTCCTTTAGTGGGAAGGATGGTATCTTCTCAAATGTTATGCCTAGCCAGCTTTTTTGGTAAAACTATTTGGAACACTGTTACAAGATGCAATTAAACTGTGATGAGGTCATGGTGAATTATGATGCTATGTTACTCCAATAAACGCTGACCTTCTGAGTCACATATGTGATGAATACAAGGCCACGCAACAATGAAGACAAAGATTGAAGTTAAGACCTTTAAGCTAATAAAATCTAAGGGCTGCTGGGAACTACCAGAAACTAGAAAGAGGTAAGGAGGAATTTTTCTTGGATTGTTAGAGTTTCCTGGGTTGTTTAAAATTCTACTTGAAGCCATAGAGGGTCCAGAATAAGTTACTATTGTTTTAGCCAACACTTTATGATCCTTTTTTATGGAGTCACAGAAAACTAAGACAACCCCATATGAATATTTTCATAATACTTACCAATTTTATAATGCAATGAACTTATTCACATTCACTAAAATTATGATTATTTCAGTAATACTATTTTATTTTTTATTTGTTTATTAAAGATTTCTGCCTCCTCCCTGCCACTGCCTCCCATTTCCCTCTCCCTACCCCAATCAAGTCCCCCTCTATCATCAGCTTGAAGAGCAATCAGGGTTCCCTGCCCTGTGGGAAGTCCAAGGACCACCCACCTCCTTCCAGGTCTAGTAAGGTGAGCATCCAAACAGCCTAGGCTCCCACAAAGCCAGTAAGTGCAGTAGGATCAAAACCCAGTGCCATCTTACTTAGCTTCTTTAGGTTCACCAGTTGTAGACTCCGTGACCCTTATTTATCGCTAGAAACCAATTATGAGTGAGTACATCCCATATTCATCTCTTTGGGTCTGGGTTACCTCACACAGGATAGTGTTTTCTATTTCCATCCATTTCCATGCAAAATTTGAGAAGTCATTGTTTTTTACCTCAGCGTAGTACTCTAATGTGTATATATTCCACACTTTCTTCATCCATTCTTCCATTGAAGGGCATCTAGGTTGTTTCCAGGTTCCGGCTATTACAAATAATACTGCTATGAACATAGTTGAACAAATGCTCTTGTCATATGATCGGGCATCTCTTGGGTATATTCCCAAGAGTGGTATTGCTGGGTCCAGGGGTAGGTTGATCCCGAATTTCCTGAGAAACTGAAACACTGATTTCCAACACAAGGAAAAACATATAGTTACCCTCTTGGCTATGGGAAGTAGACAGAATTGCCGGGGAGAAAATAGGGATCTTGGGGGTGGGGTGGGATGGGGGTAAGGGGAGATGGGGAGAGAAAGGGGAGAAGGGGAGGATGGGGGGAACTTGGGGAAATGGCATGATTGGGATAAAGGAAGGTTGGATAGGGGAGCATGGAAGCACAATTCTTAGTTAAGGGAGCCACCTTAGTGTTGGCAAGAGACTTGAACCTTGAGTGGCTCCCAGGAGCACAAGGCGATGTCCCCAGTTAGTTCCTTGGGCAGCTGAGGATAGGGAACCTGAAATGACCTTATCCTATAGCAATCCTGACGAATAGCTTGCATATCACCATAGAACCTTCATCTGGTGATGGATGGAGATAGAGACAGAGACCCACACTGGAGCACTGGACTGAGCCCCCAAGGTCCCAATGAGGAGCAGAAGGAGGGAGAACATGAGCAAGGAAGTCAGGACCACGAGGGGTGCACCCACCCACTGAGACAATGGGGCTGATCTATTGGTAGCTCACAAAGGCCATCTGGACTGTGACTGAAAAAGCATGGGATAAAACCGGACTCTCTGAACATGGCGAACAATGAGGGCTGATGAGAAGCCAAGGACAATGGCAAGGGGTTTTGATCCTACTTAATGTTCTGGCTTTGTGGGAGCCTAGCCAGTTTGGATGTTCACCTTCCTAGATATGGACAGAAGGGGGAGGACCTTGGATTTTCCACAGGGCAGGGAACCCTGACTGCTCTTTGGACTGGAGAGGGAGGGGGAGAGAAGTGCGGGGAGGGGGAGAAGGGTGGGAGGAGGGGGAAGGAAATGAAAGGCTGGAAACTTGTTTTTTTTTCCTTTTCTCAATAAAAAAAAAAAATAACAGTGCCATTTTTCTTGAGTTCTCAGTAGTCCTCATTGTCCGCTATGTTCAGCAAGTCCTATTTTATCCCATGCTTTTTCAAACCCAGGCCAGCTGGCCTTGGTGAGTTCCCAATAGAACATCTCTGTCTCTGTCTCCTTTCATCGCCTGATGAAGGTTAATATCCAGGAGGATGCCTGTATGTTTTTCTTTGGGTTCACCTTCTTATTTAGCTTCTCTAATATCACGAATTATAGGCTCAATGTCCTTTATTTATGGCTAGAATACTTTTTTTTTTTCAGCACTGGATATCCTATAAATATATCAGCATCAGAATGATCAGAATCCAGTAACATTCCTTGATTCAGTGAATGAGCATATTTTATAGCACGCTTATTCCATTATTCTCTGGATAGCCAATGTTTTGCAATATAACAAGGAAAGGGCACATGACCCCTGACCATCATTTTTTAATTTCATCCTTAGTAATATTTTTTCAAAGTTTTTCTGCATAGGAAATATATGTAAGATTATGGAATGTCACATTTTATTAAATAAGGACACTTGCATTAATCTTTTGATGTGTCCTTCTTTTTCCTGAACTACATTAAGAACATTTGGAAATTCTGTGCAATAAATATTAAAATAAAATTTAAAACTGAAATTTGAGAAAACCATGGACAGTAAGAGCAAGAATAAGCTCTCGCCCATATTTTTTCTGGTTTTACAAAAATCCAACTTAGCTTCAATATTTGTCTCATCACAATGAATTGACATAATTTTTTGAGAAAAAATATTCTCTGATCTTAATGATCCATAAATGTTTTAGTTGTCCTTCAGGTAGGAAAAATTCTTAAAAATTTATTTGTGATACTGCCTTGTATAAGACTAACAAAGAGTCACTTTTTTTGCAACAGTTATGTGGGTTTGCTGACTCACATAGCAGTCTGGGTTTTAAGTGAGCTTGGATGATCAGTTTTGTTTAATATATTTCCAGCACATAGAGGAATGCTTTCTCAACTAGATAATGAACATGTATTACATGAGTGGAGTAAATTTCTGGTGTTCCCTGCTACTGAGGGCACAATTACTACATGGTTGCCTCTTTTGTTCATTCTGGTACAGAGATCTGCAACTCAACAGAAGTAATGCCCAAGATTTTTACTATCAGTGACATGGTCCACCACACTGCCTATACTTGTAGAAAATTGTAATATTAACATTTCAGATGGTGAGCTTCTGTTTTTTCACTGATTCCTGTTTTTGTCTCATCTCAATCATTTTTTCCTAGTGTGTTCTTTATCACAATGTTTTGGCTATAGCAGCATTCATCAATAATAACAGACTGAATCATGTTATTTGTCATTACTATTATATTCATCCTTCCATGCAATAGAATATCAGATCATAACCATCTTATCAAACTATAATAGCATATCCAATAACTAACTGCCCATTGCCCCTGAGTCTCTGATAACCACTGTTTTATAGAAAACTTCTATCACATAAGTTTTGTTAGATTCCACGTGTTACTAATGAATTGCAGTGCTTGTCTTTTGTGCCAACATTTGTGTATAAAGTTCACCAAAAGCTTACCCAGTGAATTCTTGATCCTTAGGGCAGCAGTGATCAGAAAGTCAAATTTTAATAGGTGACTGGCTCTTTGAGAGCATTAACTCATCCATGAACTAATATTTTGATAACTGGCTCATCTAGTTGGAGGAATTATGCTCCTGGGTGGGAGGGTATGACATTAAAGCATATTTTGGGAACTTGGTTCATTCTTGCTGATTTGTCTTTGCATTCTGGCTGCTACTAAATGTACACTGTTTTATGCCTCACTCTGGAGACACAGTAATATTCTGTATATTCCAAGCCCATTGAAATGAACTTAAAACAGCTGATCTTGAATTGAATCATTACTTATTTTACTTAAAAAAACAGTAAAATAAAAAGTAAAACTAAAAGAGGAAATGAAAAAGGAGGAAAAGAAAGTATAAAAATCGTGTTTCATTTATTAGACTGTCATAAGTCTAGATACTTCTGAAGTATGACCGAAGACAATTTCAAGAGGTTGTACATGTTCGCATATTACTTTAAAGGTATAAAAGAAATATATGAATTATATAATTAAGATGTATTGTACCTCTCTTTCTCTCATCTTTATCATTTTAGAGACATCACATCTGACCAGAGAAAAATTAACATTTAACACAAAAATATTAGCTAAAGCCTTTAAGAACTAAGCTCTTCTTCCTGAATTTGAGATTAAGAGGTTAAGGAACACAAATAAATGGAAGGATTAATACTTCTGGTTCTCAGTTTCATCCAAAGTCCAAGTGCTGACATCAGTTCTTTTCTTGTTTTTGTCTTTTATCCTTACCCTGCTGAGACTTAAGGAGCAGTTTCCGTTATTGTCTGTCATAATGATTACACAACCAGACCTGAACAGAATGCCTGGTTGGGATCTTCCAGAACAGGACACAGGCTAAGTTTACATAGGAGGAAGGAGAAAATTGGGTGACAGTCTAAGCCAAGTGCATATCAATGGACTCAAGTCAGTCTTCCACCCAGAAGCTGTGTCTCCAGCATAGCCGCTGAGGAGAAAGCTCTCTTCTGCCACCCTCCCTTCTGTGCCTAACAGTCTCTTAGTGTGCAACTTGAGGAAACAAATTCTGCATGCCAGAATAGTTTCTCCATGCCAGAGAACACAATAGCACTGCCTTCCTTAAATTGTTGAGGTAATTTGACAGTTTTAAGTGTCTGAGATGGAGGCAAGAGGTAAACTTAGTCTGAACCGTAAGAGATTTCAAATGCATGAGCTACACCCCTTTCCAGGGCTATGTCACCAAGCTCCTTTAGTTGCCAGCAGATGAAGCATTGGTTGGTAGAGGGGAAATATTTCAAATGACTATAAGCCTTTACTTTTCTTGAGTGTTTATCTCTCTAAACCATTCGTATGAAGTAGTTTATATCTCATATCTATTTTTATAAATTATCTAAATTCACTTAATCTACCTTCCTTTAATCAATTAGAAAGTTAAGGACAGCAAGAGGACTCTAATGTGTCCAAGATCACTCAGCTGTAGTAGACTTTATTTAAACCTAAAATTCATCTTTACATGATACTTCTAATGCTTTACTCAAAGAGCAAAAAGAGACAGGAAGCATCTAATTCTGGTAACCAAATATGGGATCCTCTGTTTCACTCAGAATCAGATCAATTGCAAGTCTAGTAGAAGATGGGAATCTAGGTAAATTAATCTTCGGATTTTGGTTTTCTTTTTTTTTATCAGACAAGATGAAAGATTCACAGCAAAAGTAAATTTAGTTTGTAACATTTTTGAGCAATGCAAAATGAATCCCATGAAATATTCAGTGTTGGGAGTCACTAAAGGCAGCTTCCTCTTCTGTTGGCTAGTCTTTTTGATTTCTTCTTTTAGCATAACAGCCGCTCAAAGACCTCACTGTGCCTCTGAATCATCTAGAAGGCTGTGGTAAAGCTCCCATTGTTGTTCCAGGCTCAGATTCCTGGTGCTGTCTGAACTCTAAGCACTTGGGATATTTTTGGTCTAGGTACCACAATTAAATACTATCAAAATTATCAAATTGGTACAATTAAGTTGTTCATGAATAACATGCACCAGGGATAAATCCTGATCCCATTGACAGGGGCCCTCAAACAGGCCAAGTTACCAAACTGTTGCCCACAGGCAGAGGTCCTATTTCTGTCCCATGCATGCTGCATAGCTATAGGTCTAGAATCAATGAGCTTCCCTGAGCTTGGTTCACCTGTCTCTGTGGGTTTCCCCATCATGATCTTGTTCCTCCTTCCTCTCCTCAAATGGACTCCAAGAGGTCAGCTTGTACTTGGCTGTGGATCCCCGTATCTGCTTCCATCAATTAATGGATGAGGTTCTATGATGATAGTTAGGATAATCACCAATCTAATTACAGCAGGAAGGCCAGTCCAGGCACCCTCTTCACTATTGCCAGAAGTCTTAGCTGGGGTCATCTTTGTGAATTTCTGGGAATTTCCCTAGCATCAGTTTTTTCTCTAACCACATATTGCTTCCTTCCATCAAGATATTTTTTTTCATTGCTCTCATTTGAACTGTCCCTCAACTTGATCATTCCATTCCCTCATTTTCTCATCCACATCCCCTCCCCTTTACTCCCACCCCCAGTTTACTCAGGAGATCGTATTTATTTCCTCTTCCCAGGGTGATCCAACTGTTCCTCTTAACTTCTCTGCAACTGTTAATTGCAGTCTGGTTATCCTTTGATTTGCATTTAATATCCACTAATGAGCCAGTACATACAAAATTTGTCTTTCTGGGTATGGGTTACATCACAGAAAGTGAGAAGTAGCCTTGGATGCAGTGGTTCAGTAGACTGCTTCCTAAATGCAACACAAGAAGCACAGACATTGAGAGCAACTCTCAATACATGGAACTTCAGAAAATGAGCCGTATCTATAAGGCAAAGAACATAGTCAACAAGACAAAATGGCTGCCTACAGAATGGAAAAAGATCTTCACTAATTCCATATCTGAGAGAGAGCTGATTTCTAAAATATATGAAGAAATCAAGAAACTAAATATCAAAATAAAAATTAAAAAGTGGTATATAGATCTAAACAGAATTTTCAACAGAAGAATCACAAATGGCTGAAAAACATTTAAGGAATTGCTCAACATTCTTGTTCATCAGGAAAATGCAAATCAAAATGACTCTGAGATACCATCTTATAACTGTCAGAATGGCTAAGATCAAAAACACTTATGACAACTTATTTTTGAAAGGATATGAAGTAAGGGGAACACTTCACCGCTGGTGAGACTGCAAACATGTACAGCCACTTGGGAATCGGTATGATGATTTTCCAGAAAATTGGGGATCAATCTACCTTAAAACCAAGGTATACTACTCTTGGTCATATGCCCAAAGGATGCTCAATCATACCACAAAGACACTTGCTCAACTATATTTATGGCAAAATTATTCATAATAGCCAGAAACTGGAAATATCCTAGAAGTCCCTCAACAAAAGAATGGATAAAGAAAACATGGTATATTTACACAATGAAGTATTACTTAGCTATAACAAAAACAATGAGATTTGCAGGCAAAAGGATGGAACTATGAATATACCTCTTTAGAAAAGCACAAACACATACTGATACAAATTTCACATTTGAATTTCATTTGTCATTGTGGGTCCTGTATAACAGATCTTATAAAATTTTATGTGCCTGAATAACTGCAATAGGTTGTTTTTATATGCTTTGATTTATTTGGAGAAATATTTTTAAATATTTAAAATTCAGGTACTTAAAGAAAACTATAAAATCTCCTTGAAGGATGTAAAACAAAATTTTCAACAAATAGATAAACAAATGATCTTTTTAGATGGGAAAACTACAATAAAATATTAAATACTTTGAAATTAATGTGTGGGTTTCTTTAATACAAGTCAGAAATTCTTATGGGAATCTTTATAAATACAAAATTTCTCTTAAAATTTTTTAGTATTTTTATATTTATATACATAACACACATTAGATATAATCTTAGAATTATATAAAATACTTGTGACTTTTTGTGATTTTATAAAAGTAAATAGAATACACAGATATAAAATGTAAAATCCAAATTACTATGGTATTTGTGTGACGTATGTAGATGGATCTAAAGGAAGAGTAAGTACTCTAGAATTCAATCCAAGTGTTGTAAACAGAGGCAGATCTTTTCTTTTGAACTGACTACCTGGTCTCAAATAGTCATATAGAAGTTTATATTAGTTATGGAATGCTTGGCCTATAGTTCAAGCTAATTAAAAACTAGATCTTATTACTTAAATTAACCCATTTCTCTTAATCTATATTTTGCCACATGACTTTTTGGCTTTACCTGTTCTCTAGCACATCTTTTTCCTTTGGCGGCTGGCTCACTTCCCCACCACTTCTGCCCTCCTTTCTGTATCTCCATTTGACGTTCCTTACTAGCCTTGTTCTGTCTGGCTATAGGCCAATCCAGCTTTATTATTAACCAATAAGAAAAATACATGTTCACAGAATACAAAAGGATTATTCCACAAAAAAATACTCAGTAGATTTCATTTTTGCCAAAGTTCACATTTTAGTTCACTGAGGAAGAAATCAATGACTAACACAGCCTGGTATAATAAATCACCAATTTATATCTTACAGATGAACTAACAGGTTTCATATGGACTAAAGACATACTTGTAGAAAGTAAAATATTTCTGCTGCAAAAATTTAGGAGACGATATGCATATTTTTGATCAAATGTGACCTTGTTTTTAACTAGGACCAAAAATCCAGAAACTATAAGAGATAAAGCACATAAATTAGCAGCAAAAGATAAAAGAAACAAAAAGAAAACATATAATAGACTTTGAAAAAAATACATGCACTGGAGAATACAGACAGAAGGTTTCTTCTGCAATACACATAGGACCCTTAAAATGTGAAGAGCTGAGAATCAAAGTTAAAAAAAAATAAAGAATCATATTACAAACATCTTCAAATGATCAAGTGTATGAAAAGGTTGCTCAAATCCACTGCTAATCAGATAAATGCAAATTAAAATAACAGAGAGACATCACATCACACTCAAGAGGCCTGTGGCAATTTAGAAGAATAAAGGCTCAACTGGCAAATGCAAAATCAGAGTTTTAAAGACAGTTTGAAAAATGTAGTATCTGTTAAAATTAAATGTGTTCTTATCCTTCAGCATAGAAACCCCTCTTTATTAATCTAACCTTAACACAAAGCAGCAGAGATCAGGGTATGTATGTATATGAGACTGAAGTGTGACAATTTCTTTATTTAACTAAACAAAATGAATAGGAGATCAAGGGTATTAAATATAGGTTGATAAAAATGTAGTAAACTTGTAATGTTTTACTGTTAAAAATTTAACAGTAACTAACAGTACAATTTCTGTAATTTGCTGTTTAGTGGGAATAAAAAAGTACAGAAAATTTAATGCTAAATAATATACTGAGTAAAATAAACATTACAAATAAGCAGTGAATTTAAATTTTATATTTACATACATGCCAGTTTATGTGGATAGTAATTTATGCTCACCTTAAGAGTAAAAGAACATAGATTGTGAGAAGGAAAAGACTTACACATTAAACAAAAAGAAAGAGTATATAATTAGGATAAAAGTATATGTTCATTTTGTTCATATTTTCAAATTTGTACACTATTTTAAATGTGGGTTACAATCAAAGAATATTGGTATTTTTTAAGAATAATGCAATTTGAAAGTAACTCCAGATGTTAGTCTTATGGTCTGTTCAGATTTTTAAAAGTAAATATTTACTACTTTTTATTTTTAAAAATAAATATTTACTATAAGATATTTAATACTTCTTTTAAAAGCATAAATTACTGGCAATCATAAATTAAAAACACATCCCAATCTTGCAACTTAAATCTCTGCCAATGAGTCACCTTTCTACCTGTATTTACTTATGTTTGTAACATTAATAAGATAGTAATTGGATTTTATATTTATAACTTTTACTTACTTTTACAAAATATCAAAGCACCAACATTTTATATAATTCTATAGTTATAATATATGTATTATTATATATCTTTATTATCTGTCATGTATATATCCACTAAAGATATTTAGGAACATATTTAAGACAATTTTTGTAATTCCTTTTACAAAATATCAAAGCACCAACATTTTATATAATTCTATAGTTATAATATATGTATTGTTATATATCTTTATTATCTGTCATGTATATATCCACTAAAGATATTTAGGAACATATTTAAGACAATTTTTGTAATTCTATAAGGACTCTGTTCCCTTACCTCTGTCTTCTGTCCCTTGAGTGCATGATATAACACTCAGAGCATCATGCCCTAAATAGAATACTTGTCAGAAACAACATTGAAGCAATCATAGGAATCCCACACATTCAAAAACTCTAGTTCTTAATAAAATATTATCAATAAATGCTCTAATGGATATTATGTGACAGACTGTCATGAAGCATAGGCTAGCCTCAAACTTAATATACTTCCAAGGAAGCTCTTGAACTCCTGATCTTTCTGTATCCACCTTCTAGTGTTGGGATTATAAGTGTACACCGTCAACCTCAGCTTACGTAGTGCTAAAGACTGAACACAAGCTTTTTGTATTATAGCTGAACATTATATTCTCTGAGGTACATTTTCAGCCCTGATTAAATTTAGAAAACACTGAAGAAAATAAAGTGTTTTAAATATATAAGAAACTATGAAGTTCTAGAGACACAACTCAGCAGTTAAGAGCATTTGCTACTTCTGTAAATGATCCAGGTTCTGTGCCCCAGATGATCCAGTGGTTTCTTCTTATCCCAGTGGCTACCATATACACACATGTGAACATACAGACATGTGAGAGAAACACGTATGCACCTAATATTGGATTAATAAATCTAACATAAATTTTAGAGAAATAGTATTAGGTACAGTTGAGATCATGCAATATGTTAGGTTTCTCTGTGCAGTTAGCTTATTAGTGTTGACTCAGAAACTATTTGGTTAGTTACGTAAACCAAGTTCTGTTCAACTAACAAATGGAGGTGTTGGAGTAACTAATTTTAAGAAATGTTAGGTTTCAGAAGAAGCTTTACTGTAGTTTAGTTATAGTGCTTTAAAAAACACCCCAAATTACTTAACCCTCTTTCTATTGGTAGGCAATACCCTTCTTTTACAGCTTAAAAGAGAGCTTTTAGGCCATAATCTGTTGTTTGCAACCCCAAATGCAGGGATATTGAGATAATGATATTTTATAATCTAGTAAATAAGGCACACACTTTAGGAGCGACAATGAAAGAAATGCTATTGGCTTAGCATTTTCTGGAACCACTATGATAAACTCAGATCATGTAGGAACAGATGAGTAGTTACATCAGAAAACCATTACAGCTAATATCCAGCCACTTTGAACAACAAATACTGTGAAATTGTCTCAAGATTATTCTAGCCTCCTTCTGCCATGGTCTCTTCAGACATGATGTCCTATGCAATATCTAAGACAACAGAGAGCTGTCATTCACCCTTGTTTTACCTTGACTAAATTGCTGACCTTTAATCAGTGAACAAGATAGTTTTGATTGTCATCAAAACTAGCTAGGGATCCTGGAACGACTTCTCTCTTCAGGGAACTTCCCTTGCCCCATGGTAAAAGGGTACAGTGAAAATACAAATCAAGGAAGTTGCTTTGACTAGACGTAGTTAAGGTAACCATCTTTAAGGAAAAAAAATCAGTGAGAAGATGGCAATAATCGATGTTGTATTTTGGATTTCACATGTCCCCCAAGGCCCATGTACTAAATATCTTATCATCAATGTCTGACACCAATGGGCAATGATGAAGGTTTTAGGAGGTAGCCAATAGCTAATAGAAGTTAGTCATGCCAGTCCAGTATCTTTGTATGTCTCTCTCAGCCACCACAAACAGAAGAGAACTCCCAAGCCATGGGATCCCTATCATCAATCACATACCACCTTATGATAAGTCTAATGTTAATAAGACTAAGTCATGATCTGAAACCATGTGCTAAGACAAACCTTTGCTTGTTTTAGTTGATTCTGTGTAGGCATTTATATCAGTGATTGTAAGGTAACACACGAATTTTCCCTTATAGCCACTGTCTTTCTTGACACTGCTCCCCATGTTACTATGAGAAGGTATTCCTCTACTATCCTTCTGTCTGCTTCGTTCTCAGGTCTGTCTGTTTCCTTTCCCCTGTCTGTTCGGGTCTTCCCTACTTCTCAGAATCCTCCGGCCTTTAGTGACTCCACCAGTAAAGTGATTGACTTCACTTTTTCACTTTGACAATATGCCTTTGTAGCATCATTTTGTCATAAAGCTAATTAATTAACAAAAATCTTGACATCTGCCTCTTAGATTTCTACAATATAGTAAAGGAAAAGTCCATTCTTTCTAATCATGATGAACAAGACTAAATAGAAGAAAACAGAGAGTAGTGAGAACATGACACAGAGAGTGAATTTTCCTCTATGAAATTATCTATGAATTGTGAGGAGTCTTACTTAAAGAAAACAGAAATTCATGCCTTAATACAATGCAAAGTGATTCTGAATGGCACAAAAGGATGACATCAAGATGAGCTAGTATTGATCATAGCAGGACCATCTGATTCAGGAAGCATGCTGGGCAGGTTACCTAGATTTAACAATACTTTTATAAACTCACAAAATGTTCTCATCTCTTCAAAAAAACAAGAATAAAAAATTAATTTTCTGATATACAACAGAATATCAAAAATATTATCAACATCTTTATTTAAACAAATAAAATATAATCTTACTCATTTTTATTTTATGGGAAGTAGGATTCATGATCATACAAAGTTACAATGCAGCCAGTCTCAGACAGCCCTGCATCCTAAGACCTAGAGGAACGAACTGCCTCAGGTCCTGATTTAAGAATGTAACTTCTGATCTCACCTGTGGCAATAATGGCTCCTCTCTAAGCTCTGTGTGTGAACTTTTAAAGACGTAGTAGTGGTACTATGCAGCCACTGAATGCAATCCAAGGCATAGGATTTCCTGACACTTTCATCCATGACAGCAGAGTCAAAAGTTTGAAAGAGGAAAGATAGAAACTTGACCCTTCCTAATAGCTACCACTCTTTAGAATCAGTGGGTATCAGAGACATTCCCGGGCCCAGAAGACAGTGCCAAGCATCCAGTGTCAGAACAAAGGGTACTCAAGTGATCATTGCTTAAAACAGTACCTCTCAACCCACTTTTTCAGGTCTTGCAAAGTGATGGCTCTACAGGATCAGGTTTTTTTTGGAGGGTTATTCAAGAAGTTTAGGCTTTCCATCAGCTGTGGTCAGGGGCTTTTTATCTAAAGGAAAACAGTGCCAGGAGAGCTATACAACTGAAAATTTTCACAAGTCAGAGAAAAATAAATATCAAAAGTTAATATTTATTCATAATGTTTGCCCTAATACACACTCAAACCGAACAATTTATCAGGTTGTGCAATATTACACAAAACAAAAAAAAATAAAAAAATAATAAAAAAACTAAGACACTTACCTCCAAACCTAACAAAGGAGGAAACCGTTCCAAACTGCCTTAAAGATTGTTTTCTTCAGCAGTCCTGAGTGATACACTTAGGGGGTATTAGGAAGGAAGCATACACGGAAATTGCCGCTTACCCACCAACTTGTGTTTTTCTCAGGACTTACCAGACTGTGTGTGCATACAATGTACTCAATATATATTTGTTAAGAGAGGACTGAAAGAATATAAAGCCTATTATAGTATTCAATGCCTATTCTGCATATTTGCTGGTACTCGTATAAAATTATACCAGTAGAGCCCTGAGTCCCTTTTACTTATCCCATACATTCTTATATCTTCATGATACCTACACCTTTTTTGCTGGTGACTGCCATCTCCCTTGTTCTTTGATGGTCCCAGATTCTAATTCTGATTATTCAAATCCTAATTACTGTTCTGCAGGCTTTACTTGTTATGCTTGTACATTTTCATATGCTGCTCTCTTTCTGACTGATGATCATATGCTGCTCTCTTTCTGACTGATGATCCACCCCCTCAGTCATGTTCAATCTAAAGGATAATAGGATCCAGTCAGTAATTTTGAAACAAGTTTTTTCTACCTTCCTCAATCTGCCTCAAAAAAAAGTGTTTTTAAAAAAGGTATAAAAAATGCACAGCTCGAGCCGTCAAGCCGGGCAGTGGTGGCACACGCCTTTAATCCCAGCACTCGGGAGGCAGAGGCAGGCGGATCTCTGTGAGTTCGAGACCAGCCTGGTCTACAGAGCTAGTTCCAGGACAGGCTCCAAAGCTACAGAGAAACCCTGTCTCAAAAAAAAAAAAAAAAACAGCTCGCCTGACTCTTGACTACAGGTCACTCACTCATCTGTGAAGACAATGCTCATCTCAAATTTTGTGATTTCATATTGTAATGTTTGTTTTTGTCAGTTTATATTAAGGGAATTGAAGGGATAAGTCCCGCCCCTTAGGGGGCGTGTTCGCCTCTGGCTAATGTTTGCCTATAAATTTGGCGAGCATGCTCCCAGTCGCTGCTTCGTGGAAACGGTGGTTCTGTAAGTCTATTTCTCATTATAGCTGTATATAATTTTACAATCTGTCTGCATTCGTTTAAGCCATTACAGGGAATATTCTTGTTACCTCCAAACATCAAAACTCTTACAAATTTAACCATAACAATGTGCAATATAAACCTGCAGGGAGTGAGAGTGAATTATGCATTTTGATGAGAAAATCAGGAACAAATAAACATTTATGAATTTACAAAGGAACATGTTTAACTACGTACAGTTGTGCAGCAAATGGTATCAATCAAAGCAAATGAACATTTCTGGGGTGTGTGTTATCACTATGTTGGTATGTGCTTATATATTGTGTTTATATATTAGTACTAAATCCACTCTTCCAAAGTGCTGACACACACACTCACTCACACAAACACAAGCACACACACTCACACATACACCCCCCCACAGAGAGAGGGAGAGAGAGAGAGAGAGAGAGAGAGAGAGAGAGAGAGAGAGAGAGAGAGAGAAACTTGTGCAATCAATTAATCCGACTTGGGTGCAACTCTTTTGTTTGAATTTTCTTGACTCTACTTCCAAAATGAATCAGATGGTATTAATTTTTGGTAAGATTTCATAGGATCCTCATATATTTCAAATATTCACAAAGTAAAAAAGTCAGATCTACTTCCAGGTCTTAAGAACATAGAGTCAGACTTACAGATCTACCCTATAAGAACATGGTTGTACTCAAAATTCAGTTCTACTCTGGACCAATTAAAATAACATTTCTCAGGAGCAGAACAAGTACTAGATATGTAAACACAGAGAAATGTTCTGAGCTACGAGTAAGTATATATAGGAAGTCATTCTGCTGTTTTCTTCCCTGTTCTTAAAAGAAGAATCTTTCAAATGTGATCTTAGAAAATGAAACAAAAAGATACAAAACAAAGAAACACTCCAGTAGGACTAAGTCACTAGGAAAAATATATCTCTGTTGTAACTTGATAGAGTGTCTTCACACCACCTGGGAATAGGTTAAATCTGAGTTTGAGAGCATTAGAATTTTCAGCAAGCTCCCATGGCTGAAAAACAAACATAGTGAGTCTCTCTCGGCAACAAACCTTTATCCAATTCACTGCTCGATTTTGTGTGCACTGTTTTTTGGAGATAATAAAATTTCTATTATTTGATGTTTAATGTTAATTACCTTTGTACTTTAGAATTTATTCACAATGCATTCTGGAACGCTGTGAATACATTACTGTCTCTGAGTATCAAAATTTCTCCCAATTTGTCCTTCATTATTATAAAGCTGAAAATAGCTATAAAACACTCTGCTAAATTATTTATTTTTCATCCATTCAAATGTACTTCTTTGATAAACAGGAGGAAATTAATCAAGGAATTTAGTGCTGTCTCTGTGAGATTCTGAATCTATCTAAGGAATTTCAAATCTTTGTATATAGGTCAATGACATTTCCAACCACTAATGCTTAAAGAGTCTAAAGTGTATAGTTGAGATTAAATTCAATTCATAGCCTGAGAATTTTATAATCTGTCAGAAAGGAAGATATAGGTCAGTACTCAGTGAATATGAATACATACAAAGAAATATTCTGACAGGGAGTGATAAGGGAGGGGTTGGGTGGATCAAAGAATAAGCCGTAGTTAATTGAGGGAAATTTCCCTTGAGAGGCTTCCCTGAAATGGGTTCTGAACTTTAATTTAACAAGAAGGATATGGTTTGGAGGACAGGAATATTGAAAGTGTGCCCTGTATATGTGATAAATTAAATGAAAACTCAAAGAACTGGATAAAAAGAGTAAAATGGGGAAAAAACTGCTACATCTTTCAAATGACTGTGAAAGGAACAGATCACATTTTGCTAAGCAATTTTTATGTGAAATTAACAATTTACAGACTGTGTTCTGAACTAAATTCATATATGAACATTGGTAGGTGGAAAAGCATGTTTCTGATATTTTACTTTTGGAGGCATTCCCTTCTTAGATATGAACAATTCTTTCTCTATGCCTCTTAACATAAATATTGTTACTTCCTGTGTAAGTATGCATGCTGCCAGTGGTGTATATATTTGCCCTTAACACAGCTCATGTGCGTTTCTGTATTTACACCCTCATGAAACCTAAATAGCACTGTTCGACTGGTATTTTGGCTAATAGGCTGTGATAAGATGTAAGTGTGTGACTTTCTGACGTGGGCATCATCTGTCAGTGAGTTCCATCAATTCTGGGCTTCCAGAGCAGATCTCCTGACAGCCCATCCAAGCAACAAATAGCAGCAGAATGAATGTCTGGGTCACCAGTGGGTAGAAACTTGCCTAAAGAATGATGTAGCCTGTGTATGCAGTATTAGGTTTTGGATTTTCACTGTATTGTAGAACCCAATGCACTCTTCATATTCTTTATAAGAACAAAATCTTGGGGTAAAGATAAATTTATGGGAAATTGTGTCAATGGGGAAAGAGCCAAAAGCAAAAGTATCATTCTGGTTAAAGACTTGTTCCTGCTACAGATTCTTTCCTTCGTCAAAGAAAGCTTAAATTGTAAGACTTTTTCCCTGAATTTCTAAGGGTTTTGTTTATTAACGGTATTGTGTTTTAGCAACAGTAGTAACTTGTCTACCTTGTTATCTGAATTGTTCTCAGGTTTTATTTTCACTTGTATTAATTCAATAAATTAGGACAAAAACAACATTATCTGTTTTCATACCTTCACTGTGCATTTTTTTCAAGAAAACTTTCAATGGTGGGGGATGTGTCCTATGTCTGTTAATATTTAAAAACATGTCCATGAGGGAAGAAACACCAGTGTTTTTCGTTTATTAGAAGGTAAACGCTTGCTTTACTCTCACCAAGCTTTTTGAAGACAATAGTCAAACAAAATGTTCAGAATCCAAGAAAAGCTTTACTCATATAAAAATTGCAGCATGCCAAGTGGCCAGATTTTAGTTTTTAGAACACATCAACATATAACACTAAAGTTAAAAACTAATTTTTTTAATTCAGACATTAAAAGTATATAGAAATTTGCACTAACTGACATTATTTTAAGACCATTTGTATGAGCTACATGGTTCCTGATGCATTTCTGTGTCCAAAAGTGTTTCTAAAAATAATATATAAAAGTGAAATTATAGAAACAAATAAGCAAACAATCAAAAAACTACATGATGAGTTGAATAGTAAACTAATAGGATAGTTTTATTTGAATAGAGATTTTGGCATAATCCTGTTAAGTAACCTCATTTGTACTTATGTATAATTTTCAAATATCATAAAGTACATGTGAATGAATTTTATCTTTGTACTTCATAAGTTGAGCAATAATTGTAGCATGTATATATCTGTGAAAATAATTCCATATTGTTTGAAATAGAGTCAATAACTAGAGTAGACGTAAAGAAGTTATTAGTCATGTTTTCATGTGTTATTTTGTTTAACAAACAGAGCAAATGAAATGACTTCAGATAGAATTGACAGACTGAAGATTAGGTTACAGGAATGATTAGCCAGAAAACTCAGGATGCTGATTTCAGAGAGACCAGACTTCATATCTCAACTTGACCTCTTGAGATTCAATTTCCTTCTCTGCAAGGTGAAAGTAATCTTATCTGTCTTGGGGAATATTGCATTAATTGTAAACACGTACATGTCAGTTCATACATGACAGAAGACACATTTACATCCTCACAATGATAGATGCATCCTAACATCTTTTATTATTTGCTCTGGACATCAAACATACCAAGACTGTGTTAGTCATGAATTAAAGAGAAGCAATCCTAGTTCAGTGTTTACTTCAAGATCTCTGTGGGTAAAGCATAGCTCTTCCCTGAAGGCCAGTTCCTCTGTACTCAGAACACTGGAAGAGCCACTCAGTGCCCCTCTTGGCACACTTAGTCAATTCTGACTTCTGGAGTTTGCTTTGTTTTGTTTTACTCTTTTTTATTTTATTTGCTTGAGACAGAATCGCTTTCTGTAGCTCGGATTGGCCTCAAAATAATGTCAAGATCCCTTCTTTAACCTACCAAGTCCTGAGAATACAAGGGGTCAGTTTATATTAATTTTCCTTTTGTTTTCTTTTGTTTTGACAGATTCTCACCACAAAGCTCTGGCTGATCTCGAATGTGAGATTCTCTTGGTGAGATTACAGGTATGCACTGTCATCTCCTATTGCTACGCCGACCTGACCTCAGCAGACATGTTGCTCAGTAGAAATGAAGGGACAGTGAAGAGGGGAATGCTAACAAAACCAAAACCAAACAAAGCTGGGCAAAATGATTCCATGGAAGTAAAAGTACACGGAATGTTTCAGGACTCAGGTAGTTGGTGTATTTGCTAACAGTACTAAAAGCTTTGAATCATCAATTGGTTAGGAAATATCAAAGAGCTAATAATAAAGGATTTAATAGATATCTAACATTCAAATACTAAATTTTGGAATACAAACATCTAATAAAAGTTATTTTCAGTTCTAATGTAACAATATATTACATAGAATATCCAACATATTATGCATTTATATTCTGTAACATACATAGTAGTATTCTACTGTAGGTAAGACAATGGTATAGTTATTATAGAAAAGGGATGGATTTTGGTGGGGCTGTGGTGGCACACGCCTTTAACCCCAGCACTCCAGAGGCAGAGGCAGGTGGATCTCTGAGTTCGAGGCCAGCCTGGTCTACAAGAGTCAGTTCCAGGATATACTCCAAAGCTACAGAAAAACGTTGTCTCGACAAACAAAAACAAAAACAAAACAAAAAGATGATTATTGGAGATATTTCATATGACTCCATTACTTTTAGCCAGTTTTTCCTTTGAGCAGAAGTACCATACATGTACGTGGTTCTTCTCTCATAGCTTCAGTCTCTGTCTACTTACTGCCAGCAAAGTTAGCAGAGTGTACTAGTCAGGAAAACTGTGTTTCCTTCTCTTCTTAATACCACAGGTTTCTTTTGATAATAAAAACAATTCTATTATCTCTTGAAAAGATTCAAATTCTTATTTTTTTTTGTATTTCTGAGGGGTATTATACATGTTAGGATACCACAAATAATGCTTTACTCTTTCTAGAAAAGAATTGCTTTATACTACCATTTGCCCAGCAGGAGCTAAGGGGGTCTTAAACTGGGTTATCAAGCCTAGGAGAAGATATGGATTTTATACACACATAAGGTTGTCAAAGAGCAAACAATAAAAATTATAAAACATAAAATTATAATTTTGAATTTAAAAAGAATAAATGAAATGGATAATGTCATTAAAAAGCAAAATCAAAATGAATCTAACTGAACTGTCTTTGCGTGTCAGTTCCCAACTGTTTTAAAGTGTTGGGTGAAAAGATCTGGTTCTCAAACTGCTTGAATTTTGGGAAGTGCTTATGTTCCTACTAAAGTTTCCACATGCTGAAATAATCTTTGTAAACGTGTGGAAAAATCAGAAAACTGCTAGATCAAATTAATTTTGCTCTCAGTGTAATTCAAACTTTTAGGGTAGAATAGTATTTCCTTTTTTAGGAAAAATAGATAATTCTTTAAGTCTCTTTCACTTTACAGTTGTGGCTGAGATATTGTCAGAGGCTTGCAAAGGCTGTTTTCTTCAACCTGCACTGAGGGGAAAAGCCATGCTGGACAGCTTTAAATCTGAGAAACTTTTCTACAGGAAGGTCTTCACACAAGCCTTAGCTTTCCTTGTGGGGACAATGCACAGATTTCTTCAAGTGACAAAGAACATTATAGCACAACATGATTGGTAAGTTATAATAGTCAGCCTTTAATTCAAAACATAGCATGGTGCATACTGAGGAAAACCTACGGCTGCCTTTTCCCCCTGTATTTAAAGAAGTAATTTCTATATCTCAAGTAAAAGGCCAAAAATGAGTCATCATTTCTAGTGTATCCATGTCCCCAAATAGAATGTTCAGCTTTTCTCTGTATGATCATTGAACACAGGTCTGTTCACAATGGCCTGGCTCCATCTAATCAATATATTCAATGTTTGTACTATAACATTAGACTTCGTAGGCATTGTCTTTGTCATCTTTTCAAACTCTTGTTCAAATAAACAAATTTTACCATCACATTTTAAGATGGTAGCTACTTCTGAGCAGTCAAGAAATAGTCCATATGCACTGGGTTGATGAAGCTCTGAGCATAATATCAAATTTAAAAATGCAAAGTACAAAGTATTGTGCCCTTTATTTGTCTTACCCACTTCGCGACACATCAGCAAATGTAAGATCCCTAAGACTCTATGTCTTTTACTGTTTTCTTTTGTCCTCAATTACATTTAAATTAAAGGAAATTAGCCTACTTCTGTGACAATCCTCTCTTTCTTGCCTCACTTGGGAGAAAACAGAAGTTACTTGATTAATTGCTACGTTAGTGATGCTGTGGTGCATGTCTCCACAGGGTGGTCACATCTCGAGGGACGGGAACCACTTACTGCCTGACTTTTCCTATCAATGTCCTGATTTCCAGTCATTAGTTATAATAAAGATTGTGTAGCGTTTTCTAGATCCCTGGATTAGTTGACAACATTGAACTTGTTGATTTTTAACAGTTTTTTCTGTACCCTTCTACAGAATTGAATTTCAAATATTTATCTGTTCCTCATAATGCAATTGTTGGAAAAAAAATAAAGAAATGAAATAAAGTTTATTCAGCTACCCTATAAAGCACAGAGTTAAATTTAGATTGAGACAAATATGTTACTGGTCCCTCATGAATCGTACACAGTGTTTGCTCATCTGAGGACTCACTGCAATACCAGAAACAGACTATCCTAAAAATTAAGTGGTGCCTTTCCTTGATATTGTTCACATCCATTAAGATTTTGTCTTTCTTGCTAAATGTTATTTATCCTTGAAATACGACAAAACATTTGTAGCTCTTTTTCACATAACATAATGCTTTGAGAACTGGAATCGACTCTGGTTCTCTTTTTCATTTTATCATCCTTGTACCACCCTTGGACAGGCCCGGATAGACAGCTTTAAGCCTCAACACAGACTCCTTTGCCTGGTGTGCAAAATCTGCTGAAATAGACTCTTCACACATTCCTACCTCTTACTTCTGTTACCTTACTAAATGTGGCTTCAAGAAACCAGGCTGAAGACTGAAGATAAATTTACATATAACAAGTTGGGAAGATATTTGGAAAATGGCACAACATAATAAAGAAGATCAGAAAGATAGCTGGGAAATATCTTTCCTATTCATATATTTTTGGGGCAACTTGGAAACCCAAACTGATGGAGAGATTATTGAGTCAGTAAGTAGAAAAAGAAAAAAGGAAAGAAGAAAAGAAGGAAGACACTTTTCAGAGTGCTGACCCATCTCATTCTTAATTCCTTGGCTTTCGACCTTCTATTTCCCCACCCTCATGTGTAATGTTCAGAATACCAAGCCTGGTGATTTTTTTTTGCATTTTTTTTCAGCCCCTTCCTGGCTATTCAACTAATGGAAAAGAGATGTCTTACTAAAAATGAATGGTGAAACATCCGGAGTAGTCTACAATTTCATGCTGGAACTGCTTAAAGTAGTTCACTCTATTCTATAGGCGTACATTGAAAAATTTGGGTCATCTGTGCATAGATGCAGAGTGTTTACTAAACCTTAAGTGTTTGATAAGGAATGCAAAAGACAAGCTCATACTGCTTGAGGAGAAAATAATCATAATGGCAGAGGGAGAATTTTAGAAAGTATAGGTTTGCTTTAAGCTCTAAATATCAAAAGAATGCATAGTTAGTACTATTTCTTCAACAGACAGAAAAGCACAATCCTTAGTTTATAAATAATGAAGTGAATTCAGCACCTTGTGAAAGGTATTGCAAGGGTATACTTAAGAGAAACATTGCCCACTAAAGTAATAACCACTGTTTAGCAGAAAACATAGCATTGACCATGTTCTGTTTATTTCATACTAATGCTACAACCACTCTTGGCTATGGCATGATTAATAGAATGTAATACTGAAATGGCTTGTGAGCACCCTCAAAGTCCCCTCACACACCTCCTTCTCCTATTTTAATGCCTTTTCCTTAAACCCTTAGACGAAACCCATATGTTCTGTATGGAAAAGTGGCCCTTCCCTGCCTTATAAATAGAAGACCTTGACTCGGAGGAGACTGGCAGCAATTCAGCGTTGCCACCTTTAGTTCTGAGTTAATGCAGATAAGAGCTATCAGCTCAGGCAGTAAACTGTAGCGGCAGATCTGATTGAAGCGGAGATTTCAGTAAATTAAGAATTTGTTATCGCTTAGAACAGGTTGTCCTTCTTGCTGGGCATGTGAACAAAGTCCCAAGTTGATTGAAAGATTGCCTATTCTAATAATACTCAATATTTATTTTTCTGAAGCCGAAAAGATAGCCTAAAGATAGCACTTGGAGAGTCTTGACAAATTCAGGTACAGAGCCAAAACACCAACCAAGGTGGCTGTCTACTACAGAGGGGTCAAGAGCTTTCTGGAGGCTCCTACCTCACAGGCCTAAGATCCCCCACTGAAGCATCTCTTTCTAGTAGAGTGAAGTTTTACCTTGAGAATTATAGTTCCCGTCACCAAGCAAAAGACACAAGGGTACAATTGTTTAGCTCTTGTAGGACAATTTATCATTAGAGTGTGTTTGTGTATTTCCTAAAAATAGATGTGTTTTTTTATTAATTTAAAGAAAAAAGGTTCTTTTTTTCTTAGATGTTTTTAATTGTTAATTACTACCAGTCAGAACACTAGCCACACTTTTATTGCAAGGGTCCAGTTAATCATTTGAAATTGCTGCTTGTTGTAAGCCCTGTGAAGGCAAGCACATGCCATTCCAAAGAAGCCTGGTGCCAGAGGCTGGCATTTAATGAGCTCCCAGTTTTTGTTGTCTTGAATTAAATTTCATTTTTATAAAGCTTTATTTTTAAAAAAGAATAAACTTGTTTCCTCCTTCAGTTAAGAGAAAAGGCAGAGCATGAAGTGCTGCTGTTACCACAGAGAGATCTCACATGCTGAAAATCATCAAATCTTGACTGATGTTATATCTGAATTCATGATCTCTACACATTCCCCAAGTGAGGGTAATAGTCGCAATGGCTTTCCAAAGCCAGACATAATAGACACTGATAAGCTTTACCAGAGTGGGTGCTGGGAGGACACACACTTCCCCCACCTTAATTGTCTTTCTTTTCTCTTAAGGTGTTGCTGTTGGGAAAATACCACAGCATTTCCAGCAATCTCTCAGAGGCACACCCAATCTGGAAAACTGCTCTGCAGAATACCTTATTCACAAATTGCTTCTAAACTCTAGATGTCTTCTGCTTGCTTAAACTGACAAGGATACTGAACTCTCATTTCTGGTGAAGATATCTCTGGTGGGTCATAACCCCTTTGGGTATTGATTGGCCTTTTCATAGTGGTTGCAAATCAGATATCCTGCATATCAGATATTTACATTATGATTCATAGCAGTAGCAAAATTACAGTTATGAAGTAGCAATGAGATAATTTTACGGTAAGGGGGTCACACAACATGAGGAACTGCGTTAAAAGGTCTGAGTATTAGGAAGGTTGAGAAACACTGCTTTAGATGGTGTGCCTTATTTCACAACTTTACCTTCCACCTCCCTGTTGTTGGCATGTGGCTGGTGATCTGGGAAGGTACCTGTTGGTGATCTTTTCGGCTTTATCAAATGCTTTCCTTACTACCACTGGACTGACTAAAGTAAATTTATTAGTATCATAACCTTTCCTCTGAAAAGAATATTGTTGAGTCCATACACAGACAAATTGGCAGGAGGGCTTCAACAAAGTTTAAGTTCTTTTAGCTATGGCCATCGGTCCCCATTAAGAGAAGATAAAAAAGAAAGTACCTTTTAAACATCCTGCTAATTGAAGAAAGTCTCTCTGCATCTTCAAAAGCAAAATAAACATATGCATCCATGACACTGTTTCCCACGGACCATAGGCTAATAGGTCAGGCACTGCTCTTTAAATACAGTGAAATTGAGCTTCTCATATATCTATGTGGAGAGCCATGTTTTTCGCCGTTGAAGCTGCAGTTTGCAGATAGGCAGAAGTAGATTAGGGCATCCATATACTTCTTGGTTAAGTCGGTACAGTACAAATTCTTGTTTAGTTTAATGAAGAACAAATAGAAATGTTCACTGGTACTGTAAAAACACAGAATAGGAGACGTTTCTCTTTTTTTGTTCCTTTGTCTGAAGAATGTCAAAACAATAAGACCTCCATAGGAAAAAAAAAGCGCATCTTATACTTCCATATTGACTTTTAATGTCACCAAACAACAAAAAATTAAACAAAATAGAAGAGTTCTTTAGAGAATGTCTGAAGGATCTAGAACTTGGAAAGGAAAAATGCAAGTTAGCTATTGAATGTTCCATACTTCAAAACCCTAAAGAAGTCACACAAGAACACAATGTGACATAAACAAACATAGCAACAATAAAGCCATCCTAAAACAACCTCTATTGTTGGAGATCTGACAGAGATACATAAAACAACTGAAAGATTTTACTATGACCAGAGCAACAAAATCAATAGGCTAATATTGATTTGCAATTAAAAATAACAAAAGAATGATCATACCACATATTGAAGTAAGTGTATTATTGGATAAATTAATAAATAGTGAAAAAGAAGCATACTTAGTAGAAGACTTCCCAGGAAACTGTAGAAAATGCCATCCTGAGGGAAGTAGATCATTACCCCTCACTCCTGCAGTGGGATATACACAAAACAGGTAAAAGTACTGCAAGACAGAGAATAAAAATGAGTAACTTTATACTGGAAGAGCCTGACACTGTGGGTAAAGGAATGTCCTGGTGATACTATATGTGGTAAAAATAATACTTTATCTCTGTGGCTCATCTTAGAAGAATTAATAACTCAGGTCTTAGGATGAAAAAGATCAGATAAATCCCCAGACAGCCACATTCTACAAAACACCTGACAGTTGCTCCTGAGAACTGTCAAGGATGTCAAAATACACGAAAGCCAAAACCTACTCAGTCAAGAGGAACACGAGGAAGCGTGATAACTAAATGGAATGAGTTCTGGAGAGGATTCCAGCACAGCAAAGTAGCAAATGAGGAAATAGAATAAATAAAAGCATATAAAGACTTAAGAGACTAGCAACACAGTAAAATGCTGGTTCATTATTCTGACAATTATACCATACAAATATAAAGTATTAAATATAAAGAGATCAAAATATGTAATAAGTGGAGGGGTTGGAAACACATTTGGTTATCTGTTCATATTTTCTGTGAATCTAAAACTGTTCCAATTAGGGATGTAGCTCAAAGGTAAAGCCCTTTTCTGGAATGTCCAAGACTCTTGACTTGATCTCAGAACTAAAAATCAAACAAAATCAACTCAAAGTTACCTTAAAATCAGATTAAAAATACAACATATAACAGCAACCAAGTAATGGGAATGCTGTCTTTCTAGATGATCACTGAACTAATGAAGATTGTGCTAGGTCCCACAAGGATAACAGGAAAGGGGGAAACGTCTAGAGATTCTGTGTATGCTAGTGTTATGTTTGTGCAAACATTTGCTCTTTGTTTCTCAATTTCAGGTCTCCCAGGTTTTTTTTCTCTTCCAACAATTAAAATTTAGATATAGCCTTGTATTCAAGTATTTGAAAATCTGCCAATGGAAATGGAAATAGACATTTTCTGCTTTTTATAGTGTTTGGATTGTATTAAAGAGGGTGCAGACTCAGGAAGATTGGGAGTAAGAGCACTTTGATGGCCTTCAAGTGGTTTCAAAAATTATCCTATTGAAGTTTTTAGGTCAGTTATGTATCTTGACTAATTTCATAAATAAACTTGTGAAAAAAAAAGCAAGAAACAAATAACAACAAAATATCCCACCAAGATGCTGCCAACCCCCTAACATGGAGTCTTGCTTTAGTGAGTATTTCTACACTGGACATGTGTAATTGGAGTAGAAAATCACACAGGACATTTCCACCTCTATTTTAATATCTCTGGACAGTTGTCCAATTTTGTCTGTAGCTAACACTTAAGACAATTTGAATGTAGACATAGCTTGAGCAGAGAATGTCTGCTACTGACCACAGTTCTAAATTTAGCTGATTGCTCAAATGATACCAGCTGTCCCAGTCCTCCAATAAAGGAAATGTAGAAACTTAGCTTAGTTAGCTGGGTGCTTTGGGGGCCATGCCATTTGCCATGTGGTGTATTCCCATCTTGAACTCTTAAGGAGTCGGATGACTCAATGCACAACTTTAGCAGTTTTATATCACCAATCGTTGAGCTTTGCAAATCTGAAAGCCACAACCCCACAGCTTGGCACCAGGGCCCTGTAGTTAGGGAGATAGTGATTGCTGGTGCCGGGTGAGGCGGCTGATGGAAATGAGTGAGGTTAACCTGATGGATGGGCTTGTGGAAAGAGGTTTACAGTTTGATCTCACTTCCTATGTCTAGTTCTCCTTCTTTATGATATACGTTTGGGAACTCCATTGTGGAGAGAATAAGCCAATCCCTTTTTTTGTGTGTCAAAGACGGTGTGATAAAGTGAATTACTAAATTTGGAGCACTTTCCATAGACAACAAGAAAATCTCAGACTCTATCCTTGGACACTTTCCCTTTCTCATCCTCCTTCTCCCAAAGGACATGGGAAACATCCCTTTAACCAATCAGTCTTAACCAATTATTATTAATACAAACTGATCATTTTCTGCATGTACCAAAGAGATAATTAGTGAAGAAAAGCCTAATCTGGTTTATGTTACCTGCCTGCAACTAATATTACATGTGTTAAGAGATCAGTTTCTCAAATAGAATGTTGGGAAGATATATTCCTTTCCAAACTTGTATTGTATTGTATTGCAAAATAATTTAAGCTCATTAGCTGGTCTTGGTTCTTATGTGCAGTACAGTTAAGACAATTTCTTATTGCTTATCCTAATAGAAAATAAGAAATGTCTCTGATGTTAGTAGAAATGCTTTGAGTTTCTCTATCTTGAGGATGGTAGGGCTTAGTATAATTGCCTTTGTTATGTTGGCATATGCTCCCTTTGTACTCTCTCCAAGACTTTTAGGGAGGTTAAATTTTATCAAAGGCATTTTCTGCTTCTAATGTGATTTATTTTGGCTATTTTCTTTTTTTGTCTTTTAGTCTGGTTTATGTGGTGAATTAAATTTATTGATTTACATATGCTGATCTATCCATGCATCTTGTAAATGAAGTCAACTTGATTATGGTGGATACTCTGTGGATGTGTTCTTGAATTCAGTGTGCAAATACTGTTTTGAAAATTTTTTGCATTTATGTTCATAAGAGATATTGATCTATATCTGATTTTCTGTTGAGTCTTTGTGTAATTTTGGTACAGGATATAGTGTACTCATACAAAGAATTTGAAAATGTTCTTGTTTCTATTTGTGGATTAACTTGAGGCATGTTGATGTTAAGTCTTCTTAGATAATCAGTTAAAATTCTCTGTGAATCTATCAGATCCTGGGTCTTTTATGCTTGGGGGATTTTAAATTCTTATTTCTATATCACTAAGATTTATGGGCCTGTTTAAAGTGTTTATTTACTCTTGATTTAACTTTGGTAGGTCATACATGTCAAGAATATCATCTATTTCTTTTAGATTTTCCAGTTTACTGAAATACAGATTTTTAAAATATGTAGATATGATTTTTTTATTTTTCTTCATGTCTGTTATCTCTCCCCCTTTTCTCTAGTTTTATTAATTTATATTATTTCTTATTTTGACTTAATTTGACTAAAAGTTTATTAATATTGTTGGTTTTTTCTCAAAGAATCAACACTTGATTTAATTAATTCTTTGAATTTTTCTTGTTTCTATTTAATTGATTTCAATCCTAGGTTTGCTTATTTCTTCCTATCTACTTTTTTGAGTGTTAGTCCTTCTTGTTTTTCTAGGTCCTTTAAGTGTACGATAGGTCCTGAGACCTATGAGTTTACCTTTTAGAACAGGTAACTTCTAACTAACTGGAAACCTCATGTGTCCCAAATGTTTGAGTATGTTGTGCTTTAATTTATCTTCAGTTTTAAAAAGGTTTTAATTTTCTTCTTGGTTTCTTTCTCAACCTGATTTTTATTCCCTAGTGAGTTGTTCAGCTTCCATGAGCTTGTATGATGTCTATCATTTTATTTGTTGTTGATAAGCAGCTTTAAACCATGGAGGTCAGACAGGACGCAGGATATCATTTCAATTTTCCAATATTTGCTAAAACTTGATATCTGTCCTAATGTGTGATCTATTTTGTAGAAAGTTCCATCAGCTGCCTAGTTTTTGGAGGAAAGCTCTGTAGATGCCTGTTTAGTTACATTTGAGTTATGATGTCATTTAACTCCAGCATTTCTGTTTGTTTTCTAATCTGAATATCCTGTCTAATGGTAAGCAGAGGATCTTAAAGCCACTCAGTATCACTGTATTATGATCAATATGTGATTTTTAGATGTAGTTGTGTTGTTTTTTTTTTATTTTTTGTAAAATTGGCTACTCTTTCATTTGGTGCATCAATGTTTACAATTACTATATCCCCCTGATCAATTTTTTCCTTTAATGAGTATATAGTGCTCATTGTGATCTCTTCTGGTTAGTTTGACCTTGAGTCTATTTTGTCAGATATTAAAATAGCCATGCCTAATTGCTTCATGGTTTCATTTTAATGGGATCCCTTTTTCTATGCTTTTACTTGAAGGTGGTATCTAACCATAATGGCGCAGTGTGTTTCTTGAATGCAGCAAAAAGATGGATCCTCTTTTCTAATGTAAATTATTTGTCTGTGTCCTTTTATTGGGACTTGAGACCATTAATATTAAGAATTATCACTGAGCAGTGTTTATTACTTTGAACTCTTTTGTTGTAGCTGTATTTTTCCTCTTTTGTTTAACTGTTCTTACTAAGAAAACAGTACAATACACATCTGAAGAATTTTGACCTTCCTTTTTTATTTCAAAGGTCAGTATTTCGCTAATATATTGCAAACAAAACATAAAAGTAACACTCAGCTCAACAAGAGGACAGCTTTTTTTTTTCTTGATTATTAACACTAAAGGCTGTTCATTAAGTAATGACTTTCCCAAATGACCTGGAAGAATGATCATCCCTATTTTAAATAGTCACTATTAACACTCATGAACATTGAAAGGAATCGACAGTATCATTTCCACATTTGTGAGTCAGTCTTGTCCTTAAACAACTCTGATACAATTAGAAGTTGATCATCTTTTACTTGCTATTTTAATACTGCTGGTTAGCAATAGGTTGCTTTGTTTATCGTTCACAATGGGGGAATGAATGTTGAAATCCATTGCTGCCAGGGGAAGATGTGGATGAAATGTCTCCCTTTGGGCAGCAAACACAAGGAATAATAATACTGAGAAACATGGCAGCCCAGGATACTAAAGAGAAATTTTGCTGACTATAAGGCTTCTTGTTCTTTTTTGTTTCTGTTATTATTGGCTTTGTTATTGAAAGGTTCTTTTGGATGAAAAAGGCTTTCTGCATGATTTAAAGCAGCTTTTGTTTTAAAAGTTTAGACTTAGAGTAGTGATATAACAAAGAAACTAAACGTCCTTGCCTTTGGGTCAACAGGAAATGAAAGGTCATTCATTAGCACTTCAAAACAGTTTCAGTTTAGAAACCTTGAAATATTTTTTAAATAAAATACCATAAAGACAGGTGATCAAATGAATGCAGCACAGGGAAGGGTAGGGTACTAAATCCTTTAACATTGGTCAAGTGAACATTTTTGATAGAAAGTATGTAAGATTCCCTGAAGATCTCAATCACTGCACTCCCTCATCTTCTTGAGACAAACTCTCCTTCACCCTTCCAATCACTGAAGTAAATATCTTATCTAGTAAGTGTCTCACTATGAATCCAGTCTTTTGCAACCCAGCAGTTAACCAACTAGGAAAAACTATCCATGATTTCATGGCAATTTATTGTAGGCTGGATGTCCTTTAAGCAGGATTGTTATGATTTAAATATGAACTATACCTCTCTGCACCAGGTATCTCAACACTTGGTCTGCAGCTGGGGTCACTGTCTGGAGGACTTATAGAATCTTTAAGAGGTTGAGTGAAGACATAAGCCACAAAACAATCCCACACCAGTTTGAATTATGATTCATAAAAGGGTTATTTATTTAAGGGGAAAACTTACAGATCACTGTGCTAGACAACAGCCCTCTGAATGAACAAGAATAGAATCTAGCAGCCTTAAGCAGGAGCTGGAAGCAACAGAGCAGGAGCAGGGCTATCACTGCTTTTTAAAGCAAAAGAGACCACACCCAAGTGGGGTGATATCTTTCTTTTCTTTCTTTTTTTTATTGAAAAAAAGGGGAAAAAA
>NC_022010.1:61996824-62028493 GCF_000317375.1 Microtus ochrogaster
AGTTATCCTCTTGGCTTTGGGAAGTAGACAAAATTGCCAGGGAGAAAATTGGGATCTTGGGGGTGGGTGGGATGGGGGTAAGGGGAGAGGGGGAGAGAAAAGGGAGAAGGGGAAGATAGGGGGAACTTGGGGAGTAAGAATGAGTGGGCTGATATCTTAAAGGCTATTGGCTGAAGGAGTGGAAAGAGCTCTGGCAACAGTGGAGCGTTGTTGGGGGAAGTATGTCACTGTGGAGTGACTGTGCGAGTTGGCAGCCTTACCTCACTTTCTATTCTTTCTCTGTGCTTTCTGTGTGTGGGTAAAATGTGATCAAACATTTTCTTGCTCCTGCCAGCATGCCTGCCTACCTGCTGCTATTACAGCCTCCGCTGATATGGACTTCATCTCTCTGGAATGATAAGTCAAAATAAACCCTGTATTCTTTAAGTTGCTTTTCATGGTATTTTATTGCTGCAATAGAAAAGTAACTAATGCAAGAATTAAACTCAAGTGGTTATAATTATGCCAACAAAAGGATAGTGTTGTGACTTAATCTTAATAAACCTAATAAAACCTTAATTACCAAAATGCATGCCAGTATAGTTTCTCTATGAAGACTGTTGGGGAAAACTCACCATTATTAAAGCACTCTCCATACACATTCACACAAGCTCTAGTACTTGGTTGGGAAATGGGACTTGTCACTTAATTTAGCCAAACTTAGCATTGCATAGTCTGAGATATTTCTCAGCCAAGCTAACTGTACAATCTACATATAACCATACTTCATATCCTTTTGCAAAACCCTGCTCAACACTCATGCTGCCAATGTTGCTGCTGCCAACACTGCCAGTGCACTTTGCTACCAGAGATTAAAGGTTGGTACAAATAATTTCCAATGAACAACTCTAATTAGACACTAACATGTTGGCATATTTCCTACAATCTAAAATTAGATCACAGAGATGACTTGACATGAAACATCCCCATTAAATCTACAGACTTCCAAGTCCTATTTGCTTGGGGAAATTACTGTTTTGAACTTTATCTGCTATCTGAAGAAGTCTGTAGTCAGAGGTAATAAAAAGACACACAGAAGTGGACTTTGGCTCTGATTCTGTTCTCTTGCTCAAACTTCTCTAAAGAAACTCATAAAACAAATAGTTGTGCAGGATATTTAAAATGACCCAGTATTGCAATGAACAAAAGAAAAAGGTCATTGTAAAATGTAAAAAAATATTAAGTAGAAATTAATTTCCAAAAATAACAGCAAAAAGTTTCTAATTCTTCATGTCTATGTGATTTCAGTAACAAAGAAATATTTTGATGATGCTAGTAATATAATTAATATATCAGCCTTTAATTAATAAATGCATGTCCAGATTTGAATCCTATCCGTTTGAGGCTTAGTATTCAGTATGCTTCATTTAGGGAAACAGAACACATGTCACTGTTTGGTGCGTATGTGGGAAAGGCTGCTTAATAACAGCTGGTGCCATTTCTCAGCATCCCACAGCTGTCCCCTCTGAGGTAGTACACGTCCAGGCAGCTCACGTGAATCATCACCTGCTCCTGCATCATAAATAAGCACCTGATGTGGAGGCTATTGTTTTAAGGTACAGGATGCTGTCTGCTGTCATCAGCTGCTGTGTCACTGATCTGTCGATAGTCGACATGCCAGCTGTCTGGTATAGTCACACACACACTTCTGCAGTTTCACTGGGGTAAAATTAATCACTCCGCCCCTTCAACATAGATGGAGGAATCGAGACAAAGGGTAGGCATGGGAAATTGGGAAAAATGCTGGACATCGAAAATGTTTTACATTCAAGTAATAAGGGACTTTTGAGTTAGCTGCTGGAATAAACCTGTATTTTGCTGCAAGTCCCCTATTAATGGTACTTTCAATACTCTATAATTCCTTTAAAAGTGTCTGATAGCATATTATTCTGGTGGGATTCTGACTGCTTTGAAAATCTGTGCCCTAAATTGGTGTCTGGCTTTTTAAATACAGATAGAAAGACTGGCCCAGTTGAGCAGTTCATTTCCCAAGAAGTTTTCTTGAGACTACCAAGCCCAAGACATAGGTAAGAGAAGGAAATGCATGAACCTTGTAGTTTGTAGTTTAAAATATTAAACAAATCACTAGTTCTAGCAATGGCAAAACAATTTACTTACTTAATTTCACATATTTGTGTACCCCATCTTAAATGAATTTATAAATATTTGAACCAGAAAAATAATGTTATCTGCCCATGCATTATATTTCTCTAAATTTAGCAGCATCTGAACTATTCATTCATAGAAAGAAAAAAAATATATATTAACCATTCCTGTCATACTGAGGATAAAGCCAAGAAAGCAAAGTAACCTGACTTTTGAATTTAGTGATTGACACAAACATACTGATGCTATTTATGTTTTAAGGTATAATGTAGTAAGAAGAGCTGCAGGCTGCGTCCCGCCACCCGGCTAGTTTACACCTGAAATAATTACACAGAAATTGTATTCATTTAAACACTGCCTGGCCCAATATCTCTAGTCTGTTATTGGCTAACCCTCACATTTTGATTAACCCATCTCCATTAATGTGTATTGCCACTTGACTATGGCTTACCGGCATGAGTCTAACCAGCATCTCTCTTGGGCAGGAGAGCCATGGCGTCTACCACACTGCCTTCTTCCTCCCAGAATTCAGTTCTCTTTTCCCTGCCTATCTAAGTTTTGCCCTATCAAAAGGCCAAGGCAGTTTCTTTATTTGACCAATGAAAGCAACACATAGAAAGAAGAACTTCTTACACCAGTATAATATTAACTAATAGATATAATTTGAACATTTCAAAATTTTCAGTGTAGAGTGAAATGCAGAATTAAATTCCAAACTCATATATGAGAACACACATTAGAGAGTTTCAGGTTGAATTTTCTAATAATTATACACAAAAGATTTCATAACATTTGCAACTTAAGTGTATTTAACAAAAATTAAAATAATTTGGTTTATGACCAGGTAGAAACAGGATGGTGTGCTGGCTGTAATCAGAGTTCTTCAGAAAAATAGATGAGTAGTATCTCTCTAAAATAAACCAGTAGCCTCACTCTCTCTCACCCTCCTTCCTTCTTCTCTTCCTCCCTCTCTCTCACCCATCCCCACTCTGTAAACATAAATACATCAATTTAATTTAATTAGCTATCACAATTGTCCAAGCTCATACTCTGTGACCAGAAAGCTGTCTTGAATATCTTGATGGAAACTAAGAGTACACTATTGATGCAGAATTTCTTCCTCCTAACAATCTCAGTCTCACTATTAGGGCTTTTTATTTGATTGAATGAGACCTAACCACACTAAAAAGGGTCATATCAACCACTTAAGGTTAACCATCTCTACAAAAGAGCCAATCATGACAACACTTAACTTCCTATTAGATTAAATAACGGGCTCATCCAAATTAACATTATAAAACCATTACAGAGAGTTAAAAACTAGTGTCCAGGTGAGCATCTCCCTTCCATGGAACATAACAAATACCTGAAGAAAATTGCATCTAATTTCATAGTTTCCATTCATCTATACATTTCAGTAGTACATCTTTTATTTTAGAGAAGTTTTGCTGGGAAAATAGCACATGTTGTATTTAACAAATGTAGTACTCATATTTTTATGGGAACAAGAATAGTCTGTGGAAATGGAAGCCCGAGAAATAAGCTTCTACACTGAAGAGAAAAATGCTTTCTCCAGGAACTGGAGAGATGGCTTGGCAGATAGGAACACTAGCTGTCCTTTCAGAAGATCTGCTTCAATTCTCAGCATCGGCATGGTGATTGCAATATAACTCCGGTTCCTGGAGATTTAATGTCCTTTTCTGGCAATTGTGGACAATGAACATACATGATACACTTACATACATAAAGGTAAATTTCTCACATACAAAATATTAAACTTTTGTTCTCTCTCTCTCTCTCTCTCTCTCTCTCTCTCTCTCTCTCATTCATTTTACATACTAACCACATTTTCCCCTCCCTCCACTCCTCCCACTCCATCCACCTTCCGTTACTTCCCATTCACTTATCAGAGAGGGGATAGTCTCCCATGGGGAGTCAACTCAGCCTAGCAGGATCAAGTCCCTCTCCTCTGTATCAAGGTTGAACAAGGTATCCCACCACAGAAAATGGGATCCAAAAAGTCAGTTTGTGCATCAGGAATAAATGGGTCCCACAATTAGACTAAGCCACACAACTGTCACCCACATTCAGAGGGCCTAGTTCAGCCCCATGTAGGATCCCCAGTTGTCAGTCCAGAGTCGATGAGCACCCACTATGGCGGTTTTTCAGAAAACTGGCAATCAATATCTACCTCAAAACCCAACAATACCACTCATGGGCATTTATACAAAGAATCCACAGTCATACCACAAGGACACTTGTTCATAGCAGCATTATTCATAATAGCCAGAATCTGGAAACAATCTATATGCCCCTCAACCAAAGAATGGATGAAAAAAAATGTGGTGCACTTACCCAATGAAGTAATAATCAGCAGCAAAAACCAATGATCTCTTGAAATTTGTAGGCAAATGATTAGAACTAGAAAAAAAACATCATCCTGAATGAGGTAACCCATACCAGAAAGACAAACACAGTATGTATTCCCTCATAAGTTGATATTAGATGTAAAGCAAAAATAATAAATTTTTAAAATGCTTCTTCCCAGAGTGGTACCATGTACTCACTCTAGTGTTACTTTGTGACTGGATTTGCTACATTTATTCCTACCACTTAGATGTTATGTAGTGATGCAATCGTGGAGTCCTTGTGAAAGGAAGCCAACAGTATTTCCAGCTCCAAGTTTGCTGGAAAAGCTATCTGTGCTGTATAAGGAATCTTACAAGATTAGAGAGGAGGAGCAGGAAAAACAGCCCTGGAGGTGCAGTCTGTTGTCTATAAGCTCGCTCTTTCAAGTTTAGTTCCTGCACCTTGCGACCTAAGTCTGTGAACTAAAACTGAGAAAACAATGATTACAGGGCTGAGAGTGAGCTGTTACAGGAAGCTGGTATTGCTACTTTATTTTTGCTGGATTTTAAGAAATTGTCACTCTACAAGGGATTTGGTAAATCAAAAGGGAAAAAAAGATTGGCCCTTCAGCTCTTGGAAATACCTATGACAAGAATTTATTTCTCTAGAAAAGTAATGTGGACTCTCCCTCCTGTCCTCTGGAGCTTTACTATCTGCTGTGCTTTTGTCTTTCTAGTTAAATGATAGACTGGTACATTAGGGCTCCTCTGTAAACTGAGAACTGGAGCAGGACTGCTGGTTGGTAATTATGTTTCAGATGAATGTTTGAATATTTGCAGGATAAGAGACAGGAAAAACCAAAGATGGAAAATGATCATGCTATTTTTATATTAGATTTGAAAGAACAAAATTAAACATATTCATAGACTCACAGAAAAGATTTACCAAGGTCTGACCCTTTAAAACACTATGTATGCTTTATTGAGCATGCCGGTTTTTAGTTTAAACACATATTTTAATTGAAAGTTGTAAATCAATGCAACAAAGACACAGCACGATAGAGAAGAAAAGAGAAGTCTGCCTTAGCAACAGGGCATTCTGCTAACAATAACCAGCAAAGGTGCTCTTTGTCTATGAATATGGGAACATGTAGCGCCTTTGTTAGCAGTGACCAAAATTAAGAATGGGAGAGTTTATAGCAATCACAATTGGATTGGCACCATAATTTTGAGAGTTTATTTAATGTTCCCTCCCCATAAAAAATCATAAAGACAAAGAGCAGACTTTGAGCTGCTACCTATAACTCAACAACGCTTTGTTCCAGTGATTTCTTGCAAATAGGAATAGTGTTTTCTTCTGGTATGTGAGGTGATATCTTTTTTCCTGACTTATTGACAAAAGAAATTTAAAAAATATCTTCATATAAGTGACTAGCTTCCTTGCTATGGCTCGCCAGCCTCAACACCACTTCCGATCACTTTTGTCGTAATGTGCTAACATGTCTGATCAACTTGTCATAAAAACACAGACTTAGGAAACTCAAAAAAACAATATTTATCGATTTTTCAGGACAAGTAATTTGTATTAACCTGGGGGAGATCAAAAGAGATATGTTCAACTAAAACTTACTTAGATTCCAAGGACTTAAAAATTCTTTGAGATTTCTAGAGAAAAAAAAAAAAAAAACATATGCTACAGAACAATTTAAACCCCAAATCTTTGCTGCTCAGCTCTCCAACAAATACGTTACCTCTATGATTCTGTGTAATTAAAGGGGATTAATTTTGACTTGTAAATACATAGGTGGCGTAATGTCATAACAAAGCAAAGGCTGTCAGCTTTGGAGCTACACAATCCATGAATGACTATAACACCTTAAATAAATCTTTCACAACTTTAAAGGGTTTAGTTTCTCACCTCAAGCAGTAATTAAAATTCATACACTGAAGTGTCACCCTGACCATTGACTATTGTTTGAATGTAAAGCAACTAGTGTCTATTCTAGCACATTTTCATTCACAGCCAACGTCCAGTTTCCTTCTTTGTACTCTCATACATAACTTCCTTTTGAAGAGCCCACATCTGCTTTCAGATTCAGCTGAGTTTGCCCACGAGTTTGCCCAGTACTTGCAGCAAATTCAACTGAACATGGCAGGATGTCTTTTAACTTGGATGCAGTCTTTGCTCCTCTTAGAAGACATAGTTCTTTTGAGACTATTAAAATATGATACTTTCCATTTGTCAAGGAGCATTGCTCTACCCTTATCAATAATTCAGTTCTTGTGTCTTTGACTTGGCAGACCCAAATTTAATCTCACTTTAAAGATAGACTTTTTTGTTTGTTTTAATTTCACAAACGCAATCTTAATAATGGCAATAATAAATCTCTCTTTTCAATTCATTTTTTTCCATCTTCAAGAAAAATAAAAGGTGATGTCTACATGAAATGCTGTATCTAATAATGGTGTGCTTTGGAAATTACTTTCCAGATCTCTCAGTTCAATTTCCGTGTATGTCATTTGACAATGTATTTGTTGTCTGGCTTTTAATCTATGTCATTTTCTTATTTCCTAAAAGACTTTAACTCATTTGTCAAATTTTGTGTGTGCACAGAAAGTTTAATAGTATGTTCACATAGCTTCTTTTCATTTCACACTAAATGAATGGTCACATTCTGGAGTTCCTTTATAGACGTTGCAAGAAAAATCCCATGGTGGTAAGAGTTAGTTTTTTCAAAGGCTTAATATTTTATAAATGAAGGTAACATAAAGGGTGGGAAACTTTGAAACATCTGCTCTTCCTTATGCAACAATAGGCTTGCTATGGAGTATATGTCCATTGTCCTCTGATATTTAAGGTGAAATCCTGACCTATAAGGTAATGGTTAGGTAGCTCGTTCTTCACAGGTAGGTTGGTCATAAAGAAAAACTAGCTATCTTGACTGGAATTAATGTCATTACGAAAGAGGCCTGAAGGATAAGGGTTTATTTCACCATGTGAGGTAATAGCGAAAAGACAACGACTTGTGAACCAGGAAGTGAGGTGTCATCTTTCCTTCAATCTGTCAGCACAATGATGTTGGGTTTTCAGCCCTCAGAACTGTGAGAAATACGTTTCGGTTCTTTAAAATAAAAAATTTGGTGACATTTTGTTGTATCAGTATAACCACATTAAAACAAAGCCTTTGCCATAGATTGAGGAGGAGAATCATGCTCGCTTTTAGAGTAACATAATTTCACCCTATGTAATGTGAATGCAGAAGCACTGATATATACAAACACCCATTCTCACACACCATGAGCATGGTGTTCCAAATAGAGAGCCAGCTTTCCTAAAAATCATTAAACTCATATGGAAAAGTCCTAATTTAGATCCTAACAATAATTTCCTACCTAACACATTGGATATAGCTAAATACTGTTAATGAACGTTTGTTTGAGACTTTGCAGGTGACCAAAGGTTTTTATTGAACCATTCCTTGTGTATACTCAGAAGACGACGCATATAATGCCTTTCCATGGAACTCCATGATGACAGAAGTTCATGTGAAATTTACCATGTGTCCTGAGATATCATTTTCTGTTTTATTTATTGAAGCATAGCCTTGACCTTAAATTTTCCCACCTACTTTCAAAATTCTGGGATTTTTTTGAGATTATAATTTAATATTTTTTTTCTTCCCATTCCTCCCACCTAACATTATTATAAGCTATACCATAAAGTCTCACCAGCATAACTGCCCAAATATGAGCTGGACAAAGACACCAATGAACTTTCAAGATGCTTAAATGAAATATACAGATTCCAAGAGCAGATAGCAATCACTTAAGGGGGCACGACTTCATGGCTCATGAGTAAAAAATGACTTTATTAGCCAAAATCAGATTCTAGCATGATGCATTAATCAAATAATGAGGAGGGTTTCTAAGAAACCAAAGTATCACTAATTCCTGAGCAGTGACTTTCTCTTTCCTTGATTGCACTGCCTTTGTAGTATAAGTGACTCAAGACAACTCCAAATGTGGTTCATCTGAATTCTAGGCTTCTTGGGAATAAAAGAACAGGTGACAGAGAGCAGAGATCAATATGCTGTTTACTAAAATGAAACACCTTGACAACTGTAATAAGAGATAATTGTTTTGTCAAACTCTTGAAAAATTTAATATCCTGAGTAAAGTTAGACCTATTTTAGAACTCTATTTTTTTTTTGAAAAATTCTTTAAAGCCTGGAACCTCTCCTCTGTCTTCCACTTTGACTTTTATGTTTAATAGAAATGTCATTTTATTAAAGCTCATATTGTAAATATTTCTGCAATCCATTCAGATAATTACGTGCCTGGCTTTCTCTTGTTCTAACACATGATTTTTGAAATTATGAACCCATAATGGGGTAGAAATAGAAGAATTTGATCCTGAAAGGTTATAGACTGTTGAAAGCAAAATCAGCTAAACATGTGAGAATAGTAAGCAAAGGCATCTTTTGTTGCCTTGTGGAGTATGCAATCCTTTCAGAAAGACAAAAAAAAAATTATAACTATTTAGCAGAGGCCAGAAAACCCTTTTTTTCTACAAAAATTACAAAGTAAATTGTTTCTTTGCTTGTCTGAGACAGGCATGACTGACATATGTACTCCCTACCCAGCGTACCAATGATAGAACAACATCAAAAACAACACAATTCCCCTCAGTATGTCTTAACAAATGAATGTGTTACAGTTCCTTATACTGTCATGAGTGGTACTAAATCACCCAAACCTGCTGCATCAGTGAATTGTCAGCCATACCATGCATGATGACTTCGTGGAAGCTTGTGTCGAGTTCTACTCTCGGTTAATTTTTTTAACCTCTTTTCTAATATAGCTTCACAAGACTAACAATAGCATGGGAGTAGGGATAAATATAGACTAGCAGGTGTGGGTTCTGTTCATCTCTCTCCTTATCAGGAAATGTAAAATTACTACAACACAACCCTAACTTTCACCAATTATTTTGCTTATGCCGTTGTTATGTGTGTGAGACCAAGCATTTTGAAGGTTAATGCAGCATCCTTATTCCATATTGGTGGATGCTATCATGCTCAGAGGGTATCCCTTCTCTCCAATATAGCAATAGTCTGTTCAAGCCTGGAAGAAAATTATATATGGCATGCACATCTATTTCAAAAGATGAAATTCACTTTCCTAACCTTCCTTGCTTTGACCCACTTATCTGGAATGGGTCATGAATGAATAACTTTGGGCCAAGAGTCTCCATGTCAAGATAAATCATCCTGAGGTAAGAGACTACTTAAGTGTATAGAGAACCATGACTCTTTCAGATAGAATATGTGATCTAACAGCAACAGCTCCCATGGTTCCTGTGTTTATTCTAGAGCTTACATATTTCAACTTAATTGGCCAGAAGCATCTCATATAGTTGCTGATTATATACAGAGATTCCATCTCTTATTAACCTAAAGCTAAGTTCTCCCAAAGAAGGAGGTGGGCCTGAACAATGATAGAGCTTAGGGACAGACTAGGAGCACAGCTATAGGAGCAGAATGAGAGACAAGAACATTAAAGGATTCTCAAGTTTACTTCCTGAGGCACATACTGATAGTTTGCTCAGTGTGGGTGTACATAGATCTCAGTGATCTATAATATCTTTACTGTGTCACTAGCATGCTATTAATACTGACATATAAAGATGGTATTATAACAATTTTTCTTCCCTTCATCTTTCTCAGTCTTTCTTTCCATGATTGTGATAATTCTGACTAGAATAAGATGGTAACTTGATATATTAGTTTATTTCCCTGATGACCAAACATATTTTACTGGCAAGTTATACTACTGAAGTTTTAAAACCATCTAGAAAACCAAACTGGAATACCACTTTTAAAACCAACCTAGAGGGTCTCAAAAAATTAAACTTCCATATAGTCTTTTCACAATTGCCACATTGCTAAAGCAGCCCAGGTTTCCATAAATAGATTAACAGATAAAGAAATATAAGGAGTAATAGGAATGCTTATTATAATATACCATATATACATATTTACAAAAATACATTCTTAATAATATTCATTAATAATATTTTTATAAATAAGGTACAAATTGAACCTAATGTAAAACAATAAAATTGAACAAAAAGAGGAGAAAAATGTTCAAAATTAGTAAAGAAAAAAGTTTATATCAATAAAAAAGTTTAAAGATAAAACCATGAGTAAGAAAATAATGAATGGATACATGTCAAGAATTTTACTTAGCCAATTTATCTTGTTCATTTTTTAAGAAATCTATAATATTCAATAAAACAAGAGTAAATGGATAGCCATGTAAAACATCTCATAATATGGACATAAATTTGCTAATAGATACAAGACAAGATTCTTCAATAGGTTAGAGATAAATTCCATCACCATGGCACAATAGCCACCTCTATTTATAAGAACAGAAACTATTTAGAACTATTATCCCTCCTGATGGTACTCCCACAGTGTTGCAAGACAGTTAAGAACAATGTGATGTAGTGATAACTGTCCACTCACAGGATATGAAATCAGCAGTAGTAAGTCTCTAGGCACATCTGTGAAGGATTGTTTAGCCTCTGAGAAGCTCTGTGACAGGGTATCTAGTTTAGGTCAATTGGTGTAGGAAGAGCCACACTGAACAGGGAGACACCATTGTCTGAGTTTGGTCTGTGAATTATACAGAGAAGAGAAGCCCTGAGCAGAAGCATTGCTGCTTCTGCTCCTTGTCAGCAGATGCAATGTTCTACGCTGCCTCACGCATGTGCTGTCATGACTTCCCATGCAGATAAGGGACTGACTGTCCCTGGCACAATGTGAGCCAAAACATACCCTTCTTCACTCAAGTTGCTTTTCTTTTCATATTTTTATCAAAGCAACAAGAAAAGAGAGCTAAGCCAGGAAATAGAGGTGCATGTTCTTACAGTCAGATAACCCTGGTGGATTCTGCAGATATTGACAAAAGTCCCACTCTAAATGCACTCCCCACTATAAATGTGTTCCATTTCAAATCTTGTATCTGATAAGATAAATGAAACTCAAAACAACATGTGAGAGATTTGCTTTAGTGATATATAAGTGATTCACTCAGTTCTTTGTCTTCTGACTTCTTAGGAATTACTACTTATAATAAGTGGTTTCTATTGAATGTGGACCACCTTTACGTTATTGTAGACAGAGACTGTGCTTTAGTTTCCCAGTCACCCGTACTTGAATAACCACACAGAAACTACATTAATTAAAATACTGTTTGGCCAATGGCTTAGGCATATTCCTAACTAATGCTTATATCTTATATTAACCCATTTCTATTAATCTATGTATTGCCACAAGATTGTGGCTTACCGGTAATGTTCTGGCATCTTTCTCTTTTGGCAGCTACTTGGCCTACTCTCTCTCTCTGTATCTTTGTTTGGATTTCCTGCCTAGCTTTACTTTGCTAAGCCATTGGCCAAAACAGCTTTAATTATCTCTCAATAAAAGGAACACATAGACAGAAGGACATCCCATATCACATCATAGTAAAGTAAAAATAACATAATAATGATAACAATATATAATTTAAAATAATCTATAGTAATTTGCAGATGCTGCTAGTCAATTTTCATTTCTGTAGCATAATTCCTGAGGAATGACATAACTCTATGTTTCAGAGGTTTGGAGGCAAGCTTAGCTGGAGCCATTTGTTTGGACCTATGTCGGGATAAAGCATCATGGTAGCTTGAGCATATAGTAGAAGAAGCTTCTCACTTTGTAATGGCCAGAAAGCTAAAACGTTAAGAAAGGGGAAAACCAGGTTAAAGTAGACCTTTTAAGATGAAGCCAGAGAAAACTTCTAGTCCCACAATTCCTATCACTCCCAGTATTTCATTCTATTAAAATTTCACCAGTGGGTTAATCTACTGGTGTGGTGAGAGCCTTCAGCAATCCAGACTTTATTCTAGAACCCCTCTGAGCACTGGATATAACCATGCCTTTGCAAGAACATGCCAAATACAAACCATGATACTGATGATCTAGATAGAGAATATAGGTCCAGAAGAGCAGAACAATTGAGCTGCATATGCATTGCAAGTCACTTTAATAATAAATCCAGTAGGCTCCCTTTCCACTAGAACAGGGCACAGAAGGCATGTTGTATTATGTGTTACTTTGATCAAATTCTCATAAAAAAGGATAACCTCCCTCCTCCGAGGAGCAACTATGGATAGTTTGCATGGCAAACTGGAAAATATAAATACAACCTTGAAGTTATTCAAATTCAGGGATTCATTTTTATTATTTTAAGAAAACCAACAGAACCAAACATGTGCTGCTTGACAAAGAACTACCTCCTAGGCTTATTCGAAACAAGTCACCCTACTTATGACCCTGGGAGTGAGTGGCAGAAGACCCTGGGAGTGAGAGGCAGAAGACCATTTGGGAGATAATTTAAGATAAAATATTCCAGATGGCTGTTCTAACTGTTATGGAATTAGAATAAACAGCCATTAATTCCCAAACCTCTGGTCCCAGAAGCTGTGCTAAATTCTAATAAACCTGCTGGCTACAATTTTCATAAGGATATAGCCTTATTGTAGTATTATGAGCGGCGGGGCTGTGTCCCCAGCACCCCGGCCGCCTGGCTAGCTTATGCCCCGAAATAATTACACGGACACTGTATTCTTTTAAACACCACTTGGCCCATTAGCTCTAGCCCTTGCTGGCTAATTCTGATATCCCAATCAACCCATCTCTAATAAACTATGTAGCTCCGGTCTTGAGCAGAGACACTATGCTCCCATCTCCAGGGTGGATGTGAGAGCTCTGCTCTCTGAGGCACACGCGATGAAGCTCCGACCCAGGATGGACGTAAGCTAGAATCTCCCTGGTAAGCCACCTCGTGGGCTACACTAGAAATGGGCTAGTCCAGGTGCAAGAGTTAGCCGAGAAGAGGCTAGATAGAAATGGGTCAAGCAGTGTTTAAAAGAATACAGTGTCCGTGTAATTATTTTGGGGCATAAGCTAGCCAGGCAGCCAGGGTGCTGGGGACGCAGCCCCGCTGCTTATATTACTACATCTATTGTTCAGCAGTTCTCTCTCTCTCTCTCTCTCTCTCTCTCTCTCTCTCTCTCTCTCTCTCCATATAATAATAAATTCTCAAAAGGTGAGGCAGTATGCAGGCCTCTTCTCTGCAACCAAGTGACCCCACAAATGATGTCATACTCTCATTTGTCTTGAATTTCTCATGTGCATTTTTTCAGTGATTTATTCTGAGTTACTCTTCTGCTATACTATGCTGTGGTATATTAATAAGCCAAACAGGAAAGTTGCTTCTGAAGAAGTTTCCCAAAACTGGCATGAAAACCTTTTGTTGTTTAATTTTATCAAAGATCCTCAACATAAAAACCAATTCTAAAGCACCAAAGTGATTCATTATTATTAAGATCCTATTTTTACAGTGATTTTAAAATGACCAAGGCCAGTGCATGCTGTGTGTGCTCTGAATACTGGTAATGAGGTGAGCATCAGCTAACAATATGCTCAGACTATGCTGGGACCCCTTTCAGAGATTCTTCTAAGGATAATGCATTGGCATCATTATAGAGGATCGTCATTCCTGTATTCTGAGCACTGAAATGGAAATTAGGATATGCATTATTTACTTTTTAACCTGGGTCTGATTGAGGAATTAAAAGTCCTACCCTTGCGATTTTGCTTTTAAAATAATGAATAACAAATCTGAAGACACTTGACACTATGTTAGGGGCTGAGGCACATGGGCACAACCAGAGTCTAGCCTCGGGCAAGACTGAGTGTGGGAATGAACCACATTAGAATAGAATTAACCTCCACAAGCCTTCATGCTTCACCACAGCCTCAACATCACAGCATCACAGCAGCTCCCAAGATTCATAGGGCAGTTAATACAGTGTGAAAAGTATGCTTTTTTTTCCTCCAGTTAATCTTCTAGGTTCTCACCTGTTCTCTCTTAGAAATTGTCTCTTCTGAGATTTAACATTCACCACCATCACAATCAGCAAATTTGCTACAGACACTAAGAGTAATGACAGTCAGATCATGTCTTTTGCTGATTTTCTGTGACATGGCGACTGTTACTGAAGACCTATCACTGACTTCAAGACAGACTAGGGTGAAGCCAGGGAAATCCTGGCACAAGATTCTGTCATATACCACTGTCATGTTTGTGTTGAACACTTTGCTTTGTAAAACAAATTTTATTTTACCATTTTATCATTTGAGTCCCTTTTTATCATTTGAACTACAAACATTATTGTTGTTTTAAAAGCATACTTTTGTGCTGTAAGGAGAACTGCTTGTTTGTTCCTGACTGCTCAGCCCTGAAATAATCACACAGAAACTATATTATTTAAATCACTGCTTGGCCCAATAGTTCTAGCTTCTTATTTGCTATCTTTTATATCTTAAATTAACCCATTTCTAGTAATCTGTGTATCACCATGAGGCTTGGCTTAATGGGCAAAGTTCCAGTGTTTGTGTCCATCAGGGCAACAGGGCTTCTCTCTGACTCTGTCTCCTTTCTACCAGCATGCCGTTTAGTGCCCCTCCCCACCTACCTAAGTTCTGCCCTATCAACAGGCCAAGGCAAATTCTTAAGCAAAGTTTTTATAATCTGTCCAAAAGCAGGTAAAAAATAATTCTTTTGTTTTGTTATATATTTGGACTGAATAGTTTTTAAGTAAATTTGTCATATTTCAAATTATTTCTTAGGAGATACAGAAAGTGTAGGGGCACTCCCATAACAAGACATAAAGATGAATATGCTTGTTTGGTATTTCCGTTCCTTGAAATTTGTTTGACTACCTATAATGTTAACAAAAGGTGTTTTCATCCATGTGTCAATTATCTTGAAATTCACTCAAAGAGAATAGACACTTTAAAATATCTCTTTTTTCCATTAGTGAAAGGTAATTGGCATGGTTTCACTGATGTTTTTTGTTTTGTTTTAGCAACACTTTTTGAGTTATGATAAATAGACTCTCCTATTTGTGATTTTCATTCGCTATTCTTGAGCATTTATCTTTCATTATGAATTCCAAAAGTGTTTGTGTGGTTGCTAGAAAATCTTAATGGTAGTATTGATTCCAAGCATATTGACCTGGCAGAAAGATTTTGAAGGAATTGACATTATATTTTATTCATCACTCATCCCGTTCTTTGCTCAGATCATTAAGTTTCTTTTCCTTAAAACTTTTGTAACTCTGTCCTTTTCAAAACGTGGGTACATTGTGCTTCCATCAGTGAGTAAAAGAGTTATAATAAATAAGTATTCTTGACTAGTATCAACTCACTGGAGACATTTGTATATATTTCAATTACATATAGAAGTAGATATATTTTAAAATGTTTTCTCACTAGAAATGCAAATTCCATACTAAATGCATTATTTTTCAAATGGAGTTCTTTGGAATTAAGAGAATTAAAAATAGAAAATACCATTTATAGAATCTAGTCAATCCCTTTCCCCAGGCAAACACAAATGCTATATTTAAAGAAAAGATGGAAGGATCATATTTTATATAGTCTTGCTAAACTTGTATCTTTTGCTTAGCAAACTGCTGACATTTTCTTCATTTTTAGATATCCAATAATGTGATTTTAAAGGTGAAGTGCTATCTCTATGATGAGCCTTTTGATACTTGAAATATTACTCTTCAAAATTCCTATCTTCTCATGCAAAAGCTCTCAGAAGCCAAGAAGACTTCAGTCACTACCTGTACACATCACAGCTAGAATTTAGTTATCAGATTAAGTTTGCAATCATGAAAGCTGGCCAAGGGTAATTCCTATAGAATGCTTCTGAAGGCAGGTGTCTTGGCAACACCTGAGCAGAACAGCAGGAGCAGGAGAAGTGAGTAATGACTGCCAAACCCCTCTGGTGTGCTTTACTATTTCAGCAAGACAAGCCTAGGGTAGAGAAAGCAGGTAATTCGGAACAAGAACCTGAAAGTGGGTGCTTGAACTGAGTATCATTTCTTATTCTTTTTTTTTTATTTTTATTGAGCTGTACATTTTTCTCTTCTCCCCTTCCTGTCTCTCACTTTCCCTTCAACCCTCTTCCAAGGTTCCTATACTTCCAATTTACTCAGGAGATTTTGTCCTTTTCTACCATCCATGTAGATTAGATCTATGTATATCTCTCTTAGGGTCCTCACTGTTGTCTAGATTCTCTAGCAATGTGATTTGTGGGCTAGTTTTCTTTGATTTATGTTTTAAAACCACTTATGAGTGAGTACATGTGATAATTGTTTTTCCGGGTCAGGGCTACCTCACTCAAAATGATGTTTTCTAGATCCATCCATTTGCCTGCAAAATTCAAGATATCTGATCTCCAAAATATACAAAGAACTCAAGAAATTGGACATCAGAAGAACAAATAATCCAATAAAAAATGGAGTACAGACCTAAACAGAAAACTCTCAACAGAGGAATCTAAAATGGCTGAAAGACACTTAAGGAAATGTTCAACATCCTTAGTCATCATAGAAATGCAAATCAAAACAACTCTGATATTCCGTCTTATACCTGTAAAAATAGCCAACTAAAAACTCTGATGACAACTTATGGTGGAGAGGTTTTGGGGTAAAGGGAACACTCCTACATTGCTGGTGGGAATGCAAGGCTTGTACAGTCCCTTTGAATGTCAGTGTGGCGATTTCTCAGAAAATTAGGAAACAACCTTCCTCAAGACCCAGTAATACCACTTTTGGGTATATATCCAAAGGATGCTCAATTGTGCCACAAGGACATGTGTTCAACTATGTTCATAGCACCATTGTTTGTCATAGCCAGAACCTGGAAACAATCTAAATGTCCCTTACTGAAAAATGGATAAGAAAAATGTGGTACATTTACACAATGGAGTACCACACAGAAGAAAAAATAACGACATCTTGTGATGTGGGAGTGTCATATATCAATCTGTTGATTTCATTGGTTAAGCAATAAAGAAACTGCTTGGCCCTCATAGGTTAAAACATAGGTGGGAGGAGTAAACAGAACAGAATGCTGGGAGGAAGAGGAAGTGAGCTAAGACTCAACAGCTTTGCTCTCTGGAGCAGAGACGCCATGCTCTGCTCTCCCAGGCACATGTGATGAAGCAAGCCACCAGGTTAGACATGTTGAATCTTTCCCGGTAAGACCGGTGCTCACAGATTATTAGAGATGGGTTGATCGGGATATCAGAATTAGCCAGTAAGGGATAGAGCTAAAGGGCCAAGCAGTGTTTAAATGAATACAATTTGTGTGTTGTTATTTTGGGGCATAAGCTAGCCAAGAGGCCGGGGTGCTAGGGACGCAGCCCTGTCGCTCCTAATATAACAATCTTGAGAATAGTTTTTGAAAGGGAGGACAACCACTGCTCATAGTCTTAGCTCTGGGATCTGTGAAGATCGAGATGCCATCTAGTACATAAAATATTCTGCAACTTTTCACTAATGTCTTAGCTAAACAATTTACGGTGTTTAGTAGAAAGATTCCCCACATCACTTATATCCCTTTGTTGCAATTTGTGTGTCCTGTTACAGGGAGGTAAATGTGAGAAGGGTCACAGAAAGTACTGCCAAATGATGATTGCTAACTTAATGAACAGTAATATTAGTTTCATCTGTAATAACTTGTTTGGTATAGAGTTTATATTAACTTCATAATTTAGGTAGTGATTACTGACTAGTACTGTGTAACATCTCAGAACAGAGAAACGAGTCACCTAAGGTTAGATCTCAGAGTCCTCTTGACATCTCCATAGAATAATTAGTTTATTCAATATGAACTCGGTCACCCAGCATGTTCTTGGTATTGCTCTAAGAACTAAGAACTAAGAACAAATTAATGTTCCCGCCTTAATCAGATGAAAGGTACATTTCACTGAGAGATGAAAAATAAGCAAACAAAACTATAAATATATTACAATAGGCAAACCTTAGGAAATTCTAAAAACCAATCAGTCAGAACTCAAAAGTTAAGGGAAGGACCTGTCTGAAGATTTGAGCTGTGTTAGACTCTGAGGAGTCCTACAAAGTAAAAACTGGCATCCAAGAGGAAAGTGCGTGAAAACTACTGAAGGCTGAGTGTGCTGTTTTGCCTACTAGTGAGAACAGTACGGTCCTGAATGGAAATGTAGTAAGAAATGGGACCGAATTGTAGCCAGAGAGCAGGTCTAGAAGGACTGTAGCAGCTGGCTACAAACTTAACATTGATTTTGAAGCCATCAAGCAGATGATGAATATATTTAAAAGAATAAATGACATAAAAATCTTGAATTTGTGCTATAGACCTTCAACGGTTGAGAAAGGACTTGACTAGCTAGACGTAGAGATGGGACCAGTGATTATCAGTTATCATAGTCAGAGCGAGAAATGGCGGCTTATGTCAAAGCGTATGTCAGTTCAGAGCAACATAATGGAGAGGAGAGGAGTGTGCATGCGGTGACAGAAAGAGTCAGTGGGACTTGGTGACTGGATATGCTGATAAAGAAGCCGACAAGAGTCAAGAATATTTCCCAGCTTTTATAATTCACAGCAGGAAAGAAAGATGCTACAGCACCAAGAGGTTATAACATTGGCAGTACTAATTATAGGAAAATTTACTCAGAAAACACAGACATTGTAAATCTCACTGACACTGGAATAGTGTATTGATGAGTAAACACTCATCTACCTGTTAAATCTATATGGAAAGCTCCAAGTCACCCTTGTGACACTATTTATTTAGAATTGATTGAGCGTCTAAAGACAAGGCTCTCATGACAGATTTGGTAGCCTTTTCAGAAGAGATGTCATGCCTCTGGAATCTTAGCACTGAGGAGACAGAAGCAGAAAGACCGTCAGTTAAAGGCCAGCCCGAGCTACACAATAAGTTCCAGAGCAGCAGCCATGGATACACAAGGAGACCTTATCACATCAAACAGGTGGCCGCCCCCACAACCCCCATTCTCCACAAGCTCTGCAAGCCAGAAAATCCTTTCCAAGTACCACCATTTCAGAGCCTTCTTATTAATCGCACCAGCCTCTGGGAATACTTGAAATAAAATATATATTGAAAGCCAAAACTCTTTTTCAGGGGCAGCCAAAAATGACTGAGATAGAAACAAACAGCTGGAGTGACACTAACAATATGATGTTAATAAACAGAAATGCTAGCCTTTGGAAGAACACTGTGGAATGCTATCAGAAGAGAAGCCTGGAGTCACTGTCCCACTCACCCAGTCACCATATGCTCTCCTTGATGCCGGTTCCAGACTTGCAACTTCGTGCTCTTGTCACAATGTATTTTAGAGGCACTGAAAAAAATAAATAAAACTATGAAATTTGATCAAACAAGCAACATGACAATTATCTTTGTCAGTGTAAAAAAAGTATTGTTTCATTTGATCTTTGGTATTATAAACATTACAAGTTTCACATCGGGGAAGCTAAATTGAGAGACATATTATGAGCATGTTCACTTGGGGGCATTCATCTCTTTCTTGTCAGGTTACAGCCTATCCGTTATTATTAGTTTTGTTTGATGTCTCTACAGAGTAGAAGGCAAAACATCAATAGCAGACTCTGTGCTGGAAATGGGAGAAAAGAATATTTCAGAAAGGAAAGGGTAATCAATAATTCCAAATGCCATAAAGAGGTTTATATAACAAGTATTGAAAGGCAGAATTAGATGGGGTATTGAAAAGACAGCAGCAGACATATAAAGGTTTCAATAAAGCACCCAGAATGGCGAGTGCTCTGGGCAGCAGCGAAAATGACTTAGTTTTTGCATTATCTTACAGGGTGAGAGCAATGGTGGCTAACCAAAGCTTACAGTAGTGCCCTACAGAAAGCAAGCATGGAGTGGGTCCCATGTCCAACAACTGCACACAGAGCTTCTCTCCAAAATTTGAAAGAAATAGGAAGCAGATTATTCCATGGAGCCTCTGCCTACACACTCATCTAAGCAACACTTAAGATTCTCTTTTTTAAGAACTTAACCTACTCCTTTGACCTTCTATATAGAAATATTACATGTTCACTCAGCTAGTACATTTGAATCAATCTCTTACCCAGCAAAGGCTAGTGAATACATCTCAAGCAAATGTTTTCTTTGATGTCACTTGGTATGTAGCAGCAACAGTGGGAAGCTAGCTTGATTCAGAGTTGGGGAAATGAGACGCTAAGCAATGAGGAAAAAGATAAACAAGTCGATACATGCTGAAAGAATGGAGTTATGCTTGGGGTTAAATAGACAGAGCTGAAATAAAAGTAAAAGTGAGATAATAGGAACAATTTTAATGTTTTAACTTAGTTTTACTTTTTATGCTGCATGTGTATCTGTGTGAGCGCACACGTGTGCTAATGTGCCATAGTGCACATGTACACATGTGGAGGTAAAAAGACAATTTTCAGAAGCTTGTTTTCACCTTTCACCTTGTGGTCACAGGATCTCTCTTATTTATTTTGTATAATGCACTCCAGGAAAACTGATCAGTGGGCATCAGGGTGACTCTTCCATCTCTGTTCCCCCACAGCAGGAGTGATGGCATTGCAAGGGCAAGTCACAACATCTGTTTTCTTTTTAATTCTTTCTTTTATGTTTTGAGATTATAATTAAATAATTTCCCCCTTCTCTTCCATTCCTCCTAATTCTCCCATATGCATCTCTTTCTTCTCTTTCAAATTCATAGTCTCTTTTCTCACTAATTGATATTATATTTATAAATGTTTATTTGCATAATTATATTATGTGAGCTCCAGTGATCAAACACAGGTCATGGTGTAAAGCATGTGAAGCCCTTACCCTAGTTCATCTTTCATATGACATTTTAAAGAATTGAAGAACAAAGTCATCGTGTCATTAATGACAGTGGGAAACTGGAAGGATCAGTTATTTGTTACCCTTTGACTGTTAAGAGATGAGGCAATGCTGAGTATACTTAGAGCTGAGAGGCACCAATAGTATAGAAGGAAGGAGCTCTGGCCTTGAGGAGGTAAGTACATCACAAGACTTAAGTGCCATATAGTATGGCCCCTGTAGTCTACTGGTGGACAGGGTAGAAGATAATCACAGCAGTAGAGAAGCAACTGAAGATGCTGTTAGCTTCAGGCAAGAAGAATCAGGATGTCATAACATAGCTTAAAGAAATATTTCAATTGAAAAACAGAGGGTTAGTGGTGTAAATGAGACATAGAAAGTCAGAAAGCTGAAGTTCATGTAACAGAGCTCTCAGATGGTTACTAGAGAATTAGTGGCCTCCATCTTGGCACCACCATAGTCAGGAGAGCCAGATTTGAAGCAATGGGTGAAAGCATTTCATAAGGTATGTGAGGCTGTGACTTGGTTTATTAGGAAAATGTTTCAAAATCCTAGGAGGGAAGAAAAACAGATGATAAATGTAATTCAAAGTGTTTACTGCTACTGGTGAAATTAGGCAAATAATTTTTCATTTATGAAGAAGGAAACCAGGAGGAAAAAAGAAATGAAGGGTAGAGGGATGAAGGAAGGAAATGATGGGAAAGTCCACCTTTTATGATAAATAAGAAAAAACCAAGTAGAGTAAAATTTGCAATAGACTTCTTTTGAAACAAAAATGATCTTTTTTTTTCTTCCAAAAATGTTCAGAAATTGTTTGACTCTCATGTCTTAAAAGGGTAAGAACACAATTTCTCTTTGCTTGGATATCTACTCTTACACAGTGCCTTGTTCCTAAACAATACCACGACAGATGTGAGGGACAAAAGACCTCATCCACATCCTCATGGGTTGTTGAGGTTCCTATTCTTCTACATTACTGTCTCCAAATGGCTGTCGTATAATAGAAGCTCTTAAGCCAGTATACAAAGAGGTTCTTGTGATGGGGAATTAGGAACAACAACACACATATGCATCATCCCAGAGTAGGAAGCATTTGTCTCATGAAGATTTTCAGCTTGCCATCATCACAGCTGGTGTCTTGATTACACAACTGTAGTAACTGGCTACACAATTTTTGGTGGTCCCCAAGTGATAACGGGCCCCTTCCAAAATCTTGACCCTCAAATGTTCTTTCTGTAAAGTAATTACTTTAGTTCTAACATCTATGACTCAACAATGATTTTTTCCTCCATAGATTGGCATTACTTCTATGAAGGACAGAAGGAAGTCTACTTAACTTCTAAAGTTGATGATACCGTTGGAAAGAAAGAGAATGTATAAACCATTAAGTTTATGCTCCCAACAAAGCATTCAAGAGGAGCACCATGTACTGTAGCTAACTGAGTGCATCTTTAAGCCAGAGACATGACAAAGTGGCCTCTATCCCTACAGCCTGCCTTTCAGGCCTATGTCACTGGCTCATTCCAGATACCCTATTATACCATTATGTCAGTTCAGTCTTTTCCTTATGAACTCATGATGGTTTATCAGTACATCCCAAGTACAGGTTAAGTACTTCTGATTTAATCGCTCAACTCTGTCTTCATTTCAATGCTCATACTGGAATCATTTTAGCCTGTTAATCTTTGTTTTCTGTTATTTTCCAACACCCAAAACACATCTAGCCTTCCAGATGTACATTATTATTTGTTCTTTCATTTTCCACCCCATGGAAGCACTCTTCCTATTAACATCTTATCCACTCCTCCTTTTTGATAGCCATGGTTTAGCTGTTCAAAAGTCAATTGAAGTGCTAGCTTAGTTACAAGACGTTTTTGAAATTTATTCACAAAAATATCTCAAATTAAAAATTTTCCTTACCCAATAGTTGTGCCCCAGCAATAGTAATAGCAGAAATAGCAACACATGATTGGAAAATATTCTGCCTGCTCACATTTTTTTATGCAATTGACATTGAATTATGCCTGTCAGTGCATAATTTCCTGTCTGGGAAGTATATATTATACTGTTTGGTTTGAATAATGTTTCAGGAGTGTCTGCACTCTAATTATGTTATAAATTCTTTCATTTAAATAAAGTAAAGCAAACATGTTTCTGTTCTCTGTATTTCTCACATCATCTAGTTTGAGTATAAAAAAAAAAACCTAAGCAATTGCTTCAGCATTATTCTATTGTTGTCTCTCTCAAAGCCTATTATCTCCTCTTTTGTTATGGTCTGAGCACAGAGCCTGTATGACCCATGTTCCTTGAAGACAGCTGGGCATCTGGGGCTAAGTTCTGGACAAAACAACAGCAACAAATGTGGCATGTGTCGTCTGTAGATAGAGCTCCTAATAATCTCCCACATGAAGCTCCTCAGACCCCTCTGTTTTTGTCACACATTAAAGGTGATGGCTTCAAGGACTGGAGTCTGTGACACCGCACCGAAGACACATCTTCTGGTGTGACTTAAATGTCTGCCATACCAACAACATCTGCACCACATTTCTCTGTGGTAAAGATGTAGCATCTTTCATACCCTTGATGTTTCTTTGTTACAACTACTGGTATCAGTTATTTTGTCCAGAGGTTGACATAAAATTCAGCTATCTTTGAGAAGCTAAATAGGCAGACTATTTCAAACTAAGGTTTCATATTTCTACCTTTCAATTTCCATTTTAGAAATCAGAACAATTGTCAAAGTACAAAGTGTCATTATTAATAATGACATTGTATTTTCTGTATGGTTAATAAAACCCTCTGAAGTCCTACTTATAAGTCACAGACACAAATGCCACCCCTAAATCAGGTAAATTTTCAATTTAATTACTAACTTTTATTGAGTCAAGATGGATTTATTTTGCCATAATCATACAAAAAAGATTTTCTAGTTATAGTAATATTGATCCCAATGCCTATCCATATGCACCTGCTATGTTATAAAAATAAAGGATACTAAAAGAGCACAAATTTTAGTGGTGATTTTTCTATTTTGTTTGCCGACTATTTATTTACAAGAATTTGTAGTATTGATTTGATATTTAGAAATGTTACATATTGTCAGAATGGGGCAGACCTCTGAAATCAAAGGTTTTGGGAAGCTATCTTACAGGCTTTCATTTTTCTTTGCAGCTTGAAGTCCATTTGAAACTGGCCCTTTTATCTTGTCAGCTTAATGGTGAAGAGGGCAGAGCCCACGATGAAATTTGTCCTTGACAGGTAAAAGGAGAGTGAAACAGGAGTATTTAAGATGCAGCGTATTCATGTGGTATGCTAGAACACAGCTGTCACAGGTCTTTTGCCGGAGAGAGAGAGAGAGAGAGACATAGATTATGATCATAACCTTGAATTATCATTCCTTGTGGCATTGCTTATCTTCCTCTAAGAATTCTTATGAATTTCAGGTAAAAATAACTCTCATATTTCTTCCCTCAGAGAAAGCTAACAAACTTTCTTTACTGTGATCTTCCAACATGTGTTACCTTTTACTATTTATATTATAATGGCATTTGCACTTCAAAGTTCATCCATGACTGTAGATTTAAGACTGTCTACTACAGTGAAGTCTATAGAACAAATAGCTTATGTTGGCAATATAAAAGTACTTTTGTCGTGATCTGCTGTTATATAACCTTGGTCATGAACTGCTCTTATGTTACTCTCCTTTGGTTTTACAACCCATTTTTTTCTCACTTACTGACCTTGTATAGTCCTGTACCTTATTTTTATGATCCCTTCATGCATTCTATATAATGCACTGTTTGCAAAAGGAAAACCTATACACATGTGTATACATTTCGTATCGTTTTGCAAATATTTAACAAGTGTCTACTTGTCTGTCAAAGTATTAGCTGCTTAAAAATTAAAAGGTGAGCATTGTTGAACTTGATTAGAAAGAAATTGCCACTTATCAGAGAGCTAGATAACGAAAGAAATCTTTGTTATTTTATTATAATAATTATTATTCAAGTAAGTTACACTGCCTGATGCTGAAGCTGTTTTTATAAAACATGTTAAGAAAATGAATCTTTATTTTGGAAGCAATCATAACCCGTCGAGCAGTATTAAACTTTCACTGAAAAGGAGGTGTATCAAGGGAGGCTGGGGGGATAGGAGGAAAGGTACCCTCTCCTTCTTCAAGTAGCGGCTCATTTCTATTCGAGGCAGGCTAGAGCCACCCCCTTGACACAAATAGGATATCTGCTTAACTGTGACCTCATTACCTTCAGAGTACCTTATAAATGGAAACTTAGTTGGAATTCAGGCTCCCAGCTGATGTCTGGGTATCTGTCCAGGGAGTTGGATATCCCATTGAACTGACAAAGGTGAGTTTTCAATGGGAAGCCATGGATCATTAACTGAAAGTTAATGTTAAGATGCCCTATGCTTAGGAGCAGCTGTGTTAGTGGGTGTCATCCTGAGCTTTCTTCCGAGGTTTCAAACCCTGCTAAGCTGATGGAAATGAAGTCCTTAATTTCAAAGATGGTCATTAACCCCCTGCTTTGTGTTTTTACAAATCATTAACATGTCATTTGCGTTTCATTTTAAAGACAGTCTTTGTGCTCAGGGAGCTGAACCATCAGGGTGATGGGGGATCAAGTACTGAGAGGGAAAATGCCTTACGCATTGCAATGGCAGTGCAGCGAAGGTCGTTCAGTAGAAACCAAATTTGATCTCTGGTGGAGAAGAGAAGTGAGGACAGGAGCGCAGTTCACTGGTGGTGGTAGTGTCTGCAGACCGTCTTCTGTCTAGGGAATCATTGAGCCCCTTGGCAGAACAGGGACGAGACTGAAACATCAGAATTAACATATGAAATAAGCCAGTGTGCAGAGGAAAAACTGGAAGTCTTTTCCTCCCTACCTGGGCTTCATCTGAAGAGGAGAACCTATGCAAGTATGTATGCATATATATGTACATATGTGTGTATTTGTATGCGCTCATGTGTGCATTTACACACCACCGCCATATACTAGAAGCCTTGGGACTTGCCTGTGTCCATCAGCTCCCTTCTGTCCTTAGGAGTTCTTTCCCCTTATGGCTGTCCTTATTTTTGCTAGTAATACTGGATCTGTGGAAAAGCCATGTGCTTGGGGACATAATAACCAAGGATTAAATACTCTCTGAAGTTAGATCAGCTACAGAAAATGCCAAGCATTTTCTCTCTGACACATGAAGTTCTCACCATTTCTCTGGCCTCTATAATTAACTCAAAGGCATGCTTTTCTCTCCATTTTCCCTTCTACTGGTGGCTGAGTAACTTGTTGGTTTGCTTGTAGTGTTGATTTTCCCTCAAACTCTATTCAAATTGTCCTCAATCTTCCTTCTGAACTCATTTTAAGTTATTTTACATATAAGACTAAGAACTTAAAAGGAAAACAAACAAAAATTTCTCATATTCCCTGGTTACGCCCCAAAAGAAAAAAATCGAAAATCTCAAGGACTTTGTTAGTTTCAAGTGCTATTTCATTATAAAATGAAGTTTAGGGTCAATTGATTACCAGTTCAATTTGTCAAGCATTTAGTAAGTAGGTACTGTACAACATTCCAGACTGGATGACTTTGCAATTCTGACCTTATTGCCTCTGCTTCCCGAGTGCTGTAATTATAAGCCCAACTTACAGTTTATGTTGCAGTGACTTACCCCAGGAACTTATGCATGCTAAATAAGCACTCTAATAACTGGGTTACCTGCCCAGTCTCTAAACATTTTCAACGATATTTCCCTTGCTTATGATTATTGTAAAAGTGTGAGCCACCATGCCTGCTTTAGTCGTTTGCCAGGTTTTTTTTTAACATAAACTATTATTTTAATGAAATTACACAGTAACAGTTTTTATGGCATTGTCATACATTTTTCCTCAATCTCTTTTATTTTTTGAGATTATAACATAATTGCATCATTCACCCCTTCCTTTTCATCCCTACAAATCTCTTCTTTTTTCAAATTCATGACCTCTTTTTCATTAATTATTGTTGTTATATATATACATATATATATATATATTCCTAAATATAGCCTTCATATATATGTTGAAGGGGCAAGTCAAGGAAACTCGCATTTTTATTCATCTGAATTAGAGCCACCCATTTTTAAGAAAAATAAAGTGTCAAGCAATGTGGTTTTGGACAGCTGCGGTTTGGTGACTACTCTTGATTTGGTCTGCTCTGGTGGATCTAGTACATGAGATTAATCGAAAGCCATGGACTCTCAGAGTCTTTGTTTAGCATTCACAGCTCTTAAGTCAGGGTTCTCTGATGTCATAGATCTAATGAAACATTCTATTCAGTGAACAAAATGTAACATTTCTGGGCCATAAAAGTATCAGAGCAAATTTTATACTCTCATTGATTTCAGAAGTAGCAAAAATGTCATTTAAGTTTATGAATGTTAATTATAACTTGTTTCTCTGAATTAAATATCTAAGCACTAAATTTAGTTTCCTCAAAGTAATGGTACCAGTGGATGAACTCTTTCTCTTTCTGACATTTGTGTGATTTAAATATGCTACTTATGTTGCATGCAATTAAAGTGAGAATTAAAAAAAAAAAACCTTTGGTTGAAAATAGTTCTATTTATTTATCTAGTTAATTGAGTTTTCCTGGGTGAAGACTTCCAAAAGCAGTGAGCATGGACTGCCTATTTTGCAAACTTCAAAATAAGCATACTGGCACAGTCGTAACATGATGAGGAAGTTACAAAATAACAAAATCAAGGCACGTAATAGCCTGTGGTTATTTTTTTCTGGACTATGTGCAAGCTTTTGTGTGTTTAACATGTAAAATATCTACTGCCTCAAGGACATTATACAAAAATATGGTTATTATGAATCTAATTTAATGTCACAACTTTAAACATACAGCAAATAACAAAGTACACACTATTCACACCTTGTTTAAGAACAAAGTACTTTCTTTAGACACAAAATAAAACTCAGGCCATAATCTTTTTCAGGCACTGTGAAAAGCTCTTGTGTACACTTTTATACCAGAAAATAGACTTGATGGATGATCTACCTCATTTTTATATATATGTATTTTTCTACAATGTGCTAAAAATACCTTCGAAGCTCAAAAGCATGACAAATCACATCTATTTCTTATTTGGAAAAGGGCTCTTGCATTATTCCATTTTTTATGCAATTGTCATCATTCAAACCTACTTGTGCTGCTGGTGAGCACTTGTCTTTATCCGTGTGATGCTTGCTGGCAGAGCTGACATTTTATTTGTTGGCCGATTTCCCATAAGCTGTACCTTTGTGCATTGTTGTTCCTTTGACTGTTTAATAATCCACTGTATATTTTGTTTGTGACCATACTCAGAGCAAGTCTTCACAATGCATTGCAATACAGGAAAGTCTACTAAAAGCAATAAAAAAAAATAACAGCTGTAGCATGTCATTCCAACCTTGAAATTTCAGTTACTTCATATAATAATCTCTATTCATTCTAAAATAAGGAGATGGTGCATACTATATGTTTTTTAATCTTTTGACATTAAAATGTGTTGTGTGGAACAAAAAAAAAAAACAAAAAAATCACCTAAATAAAAGAATCCTAAATTTGTGATTTACAAACAAGTTGATGACATTTCCGAGAAGTAAAATTACTGTTGAGGGATAATCATAACTAAATGAAACTGTATTAGCATGCAAATGCAATGTTCTTTTTTTTACTTGTTGGTGATAGTATAATATTGGAATCATCCTATAACAAGAGGACAATGCCCTACTAGGTACCACAGACTAACAAATAAAAAGTTAAATGACAGGAATGGGTTACCTCTTTTTAGTTGTTGATCATTAAGGTTCCATAAATCTATTAATATTATAGACTATTACCAGTAATATTGGTTATGCTCCAGAAATTGGTGATAAGACCTTATTTCTCAAGATACTTGAATCATAGAACATAGAACATATAATAACAAACGAACTGATACTGACCTGAACCCTTCATTCCTACTGGCTAGGTTTTCCTAGTTTTGTAAGGTATCATGCATGTTACTGAAAGATAAAAGTAATCATCAGTCTTACCCAGGAATCATGTGAACATAGAAAAACATGCCTACTAACACAATAGCAGCATGACTATCATGGTAACAATCAATTGCTTTATGATTGTATTTAAGTCATGTTCTACAAGATGAAACCAATACTTAGCACCATTGTCTGGCCAAGAACCTATGACAAACATGTCTTGGGCCAGAGGGGAAAACTCAATACCATTGTTCTACTAAATAGACATAGTATTAAACTAACCCCTAATATGACATCATTATATTTTTAGTTTAACCCATTTCTTAACCCTTTCCCCAAAAGCTTCTATTTGCAGTAGATGGTGATTAATACAAAGCCCCTCAGTAGTCAACATGCCTAGAGTAATAGACTGCAGAAGGTTCAGCCCTAAGTCACACATGTGTATCATAGCACCCCCCAAAGCTCAGGGATCATTGCTAGAAAACCAGAAAGAATGTGAGAGGCAGAGGTGGTGGATAACTGTAAGGAAACTGTGCCTTCTAGATACAAAAAAGCAGTTTCAGGTATGAACTCACAGAGGTTTTCATTATGGAGTATCTTACATGGTCATCTTTAATTGGACTTCCTTTAAAACACTTCCCACAGGGCAGGGAACCCTGACTGCTCTTTGGACTGGAGAGGGAGGGGAAGGGGGATGGGGGATGGGGGAGGGAGAAGGAAATGGGAAGTGGGGAGGAGGCAGAAATTTTTAATAAATAAAAAAAAAACATTAATCCCTGTTCTTTATGACAAGGAATAATGCTAATTTACACTTCATGTCATGTAGTGGCATTTCAATTATATTTTAATAAACAAAGACTGCCTGACAATCTGAGAGTACAACAGTCCCAATAGCCAGCCTTACAGACCAAGTTATGGTAACACACCTCTTTAATCCCGGTAGCCACAATAACACACACCTTTAATCCCAACCCTAGAGAGAAAAAGAAGACAAGAGGAAGACAGCGCTCGCACACACAGTCTCATTATGAGATTCTGGGATGCAGTATCGCTATTTCAGACTGAGGTTGAGTTAAGAGCCAATGCCTGGTTTTTGGGGTCTTCAGGTTGAACACCAGTTTCTCCCTCTGAGTTTTTATTAATTGTGCTTCAATGTCAGTCAAAAATCATTCTAGTAAGCAGAGCAGAATATGCAACTGAAAAATATATTATTGATGAAAATCACTACTGTCTATATTTTGCTAGTAAAATCTAGAAGGTTGCCAAGTAAATTAACTTTAAATTAAAATTATTTTGCTAAAATTTTATTTTAGCAATATTTTGATAAACAGTAACTTTGTCAGAGAATCCCTAATCATTCTGAAATGTGTATTAAATTTGATTTTACAGTTTGTCATTGACACAATACTGGAATTTGTCTGTTATCTTAAACTGGTCCTATATTTGCATACTTTTTCTCTGTATTAGAGGAACTAATGCCTTGAAAAAAAATGCAATCATCTCGACTCCTGAATATTCCACAACATCCTGCCCTCTAACATTCATTAAATATTTTATAATCTCATCTTTGGACTGTACTTATGTTGAAAATTAAATCCTCTAAAACTTAATTAAGAGATAATTATCCTATCACTTTATCTTCTTATAAGGGTTGTTTCACATCATTGGGATGGAATCTAAAAGTAAGAAAAGCTAATGTAAAGGAGAATTTATTTCTTTGAAATTTCTTATTTATGTTCGATCTTTACAGGGCATGAAGCAGCAGCAAATTTTCAAGAGAATGTGTATTACATTCGTTCATCAATTTAGTGAGTGTCTTTGAAAATGTGAGTCTTATCTTTCAAAGATATGTCACACAAATGTTCTATCAGTTACACGGGCCCTTCATTTCCCTAATGGACACTTAGCTAAATGTCTATTCTCATCCTCTTTTTGGGGGGATATCTGGGGAATCTAAATAGTAACTCACAGAATAAAACCCATGCTTTACTATACTTTCAAGTAGAAAATAAAAAAAGACATTGATGTGGCAGATGAACAAGATCTTTTTGATGTATTGCCTTCCAAGTGGAGCTGTACTGGCTGTACAGCTTTAAGTGGTAGCACGTTTTATTTTGTGTTCCTTTCTCATTACCACTAATGGACACTTTGGATCTTTGGCCTGACTTAGATACTCAACGGCAGTACTGGCAGGAAGCTTATTACATGGTGCTACTCTCTTGCCTTTGATGTTCTGTAAACCAAGCATGGCAGTGTCATTGCTCTAGGAAGAAAAAATCAACTCCCGGCAATTTAGACCTGGAGAAATGTCTCCAGCACTCAGTTTTTGGTACTGAATCACGGC
>NC_022010.1:62030503-62044010 GCF_000317375.1 Microtus ochrogaster
AAGACATTTTTATAAAAAAATATTAGGTCAAAGTTTTAAATCAGATACACAAATGTCAGCTGCAATCTTTTATAATGTACCTAAGAAAGCTTACATGCTCATCTTATGAGACAGCAGATTCTTCCTGAGGATAGAGAGGAAAAGAAACACTAGAATATATACCTTTTTCTGTCTGGATGCTTTTGAAACAGGGTTTCACTGTGTATTTCTGGATGTCCCTGAATTCGCTCTGTGGACCAGCCTGGCCTTCAATTCTCAGATACCCTCCTACCTCTGTATCCTGAATAGAGGGATTTAAGGCTTGCACAACCATAGCTCAGCAGAATCTCTATGACTTTGAGTTCAGCCTGGTCTACAGAGTTCTAGGACAGCCAAAGCTACACAGAGAAACTCTGTCTTGAAGAACAGAACAAAAGCAATATAAACCTTTTTACTAGATGCCAGACATATTTGAAGATGAATTTTGAAAGAGACAGAAATTGATTTTCCAAAGCCACATCTTGTTTGGATGGCTCTGATGCTCCCATTTCTTGTTAGAGGCAGATTTTTACCATTTTCCAAGCTTTTCCTCAAGAGATCACACTTGCTTTCAGAATCCCAAATGCAGCAGCCCCAGCCCTTGATTGTGCTTTAACTTGGCAAGTGTAAGGTGAACTTCAGATTGGTACAATTAACAAAGCAATAATATTTTCAGGAAAATACATCAGAAAATCACCACCAGAGTCATTCCAATCTGCATGGCCTGCACAGACAGAAGGGATCATGGCATCCTCTGGGCCTAAGCTACTTGCCTTGGGACATGTCTGGGTCTGTGGCTCATCCGTGACCATGGGCTGGACTGATGTCCAGTTTTCAAGTTTACTGCAGGGAGGAAGAAGAACTAGGGGGACCTTACTGAGCCAGCTATGCCTCTCACTGGCCCCTGGATAGCTAGCTGGTCCTGCCCCACTGATGAACATTGCAGTAGGGGAGCTGGCCTGAGACCCCCAAGGAAGAACTGACCCCCACATACACACTGCAGAGAGATGGTCCCACCCCTCCAAGGGATGGGCCTAGGCGAATTGGCTCTTCCCCTTGCCTGGGGTGGGGGGTTGGTGATCCCAGGGGCCTAACTCAGCTAACATCCAGACCTACATGCTGCACCTCAGGTTGGCCACCCTAACATCTGCCCTATGTATAACCTGCTGGGGAGAGTGAAGGGGTGGTCGTGTGGAATGACAGCTGTAGGGACTCCATGACTCAGGGAAACAGCAGAGTCTCCAAGAGGGATTTCAATGAGGGGACAAGTTACCATGGTGTTCTAGAGACTTTCAATCAGACCAAAGTCTCATTGCAATGAACATTTTGTGGGTGGGGTTGATTGGACAAAATGTATACTGTGAGACGCAATGCAGCTCCTGATGCCACTACGATAAATGAAGAGGATTTGGAAAGGTGGAGGAGTGAAATGGGTTTTTTGTTTTTCTGTTTGTTTGTTTGTTTAGTTTGTTTTTAATTAGTTTGGGGAGCATGCTGCAGGGCTCGGGGACAGATATGGAAACATTTGGAGGTGAGGATGATTAGGGTTCATGATGTGAATTTTCCAAAAAGTCAATAAAGAATTATACATAAAAAATTAAGTGCATGTGTAGAGTTAAAAGGCTGTTATACATTTATGATTTAATAAAATAATTCTAAACAGAAATTTTTAATAAGAAGATACATCATAAAGAATAAGAAAATGTGAATTAAGTAAGGAATCATTGAAAACCTATAATAAAATTTGAGAATTGACCTTGTAATAGCAGGGCTTAAAACCTTACTGTTATGTTAGTTAGCTGATACCATTTGAGACTTATGACTTGTGCACGCTGCAGATATGTTGAATACATATGCAACATCAATGTTGCCAACCATTTTAATTTTTATATTTATAGTTAAGAACTACATCAAAGAGATATGATCCACTTAAATCTTATTATTTACATTGTCAAAGAGCCGTACAATGTTATTGTTTGTGTAATGGATGCTCTATCTACAATGCAAAGGAAATTCCTAGCTTAGCTCAGTGTGCAGGACAGGACAAGTGTGAAGTAGGTTAGCTGCATTTCCAACTCGCCTTCACTTGGAAGAGTTCAAATGAAGATTGATATAGAACATTGCATAAGATGTTTCTGTTAATTTAGTCAAGAAAATCTGCATCGCAGATAAGCCTAACAGAAAAGCATATGTCTGTTTATGTATGTATTTATAGAGGAAATGGTTTTCTTGCTCATCTGGTTTCTACAATAAGATACAAGTGACACTAAAGAAAGAAATGTTTTAACAAGCTAAAACATATACTTGAGAATGTTACACCAGTCAATATTCAGAGTCAATGTCTAAGTTATATGAATAAAATGAGCTATTTTCAGCAAATCCTTCATAAAAGATCTCTACATATAGTCACAGGAAAAAATAAACTCTATCTCAAGAGGATTAAAGCTAGAATTATTTGTTCATGATTGGCAGGATAACAAAACTTTGTCTCTGAGGCTGATTGATGAATTGAAAAAGAAAAATCAAAAGGCCAGAAAACCAAGCTGTCTGGTGTGGGAGGTCCTTCTATCTGTGTGTTGCTTTTCTTAGTTAATGAACAAAGAAACTGCCTTAGTCTGTTGATAGAGCAGAACTTACGTAGGCGGGGAAGATAGAACTGAATGCTGGGAGAAGGAAGATGCAGAGAGAGATGGCATGGATCAGCTGTCTGAGATAGACTTGCTGGAAGTTTGCTGGTAGGCCACGACCTCATGGTGATATACAGATTAATAGAAATGGATTAAATTAAGATATAAGAGTTAGCCAATAAAGTTAGAGCTAATGGGCCTAACAGTAATTTAATGAATATAGTCTCTGTGTGATTATTTCGATTCTGGGCAACCAGGACTAACAAGCGATTCCTTGCAACAGCTGTCAACCTCAGAAAGACACCATCACAAACCTCAGGATTTTTAGATAAGTTGCTCCAAAGTTTGAGAGGAGTTGTTAGAAACGGTGGTCAGCAAAGGGCTGGTGACCGATGAGCTGTTATTAACCCATGGATTCTGTGATAGCTGCAGGTGTCATTATGATGCTACTGAGTACCATAGGTCAGAGGATTTTTACTAGGGGATCCCTGTAGGATCACAAGTAACACTTAAAGGTTTGAATCAAGATAACAGAGAGTTCCTGAGAGTTATATGTATGTCCTGAAAGTGGGAATTATGTGTTTGGGACCCAGGCTTTCTTTTTTTATACCATAGTTGTTTTATTTCTAACAAGCTCAAGAAATAAAAAAGAAATCCATTACATTCTTATTTATTTATTTATTTATTTATTTATTTATTTATTTATTTATTTATTTATTTATTTATTTATTTATTTGGTTTTTCAAGACAGGGTTTCTCTGTAGCTTTTTGGTTCCTGGCCTGGCCTTGAACTCCCAGAGATCCTCCTGCCTCTGCCTCCCAAGTGCTGGGATTAAGGAAGGGCACATGTGGGGCCAATACTTTTTTAACCCTCCTTTTGTATGAATAAAATTTTAATTAAAAAATTGTAAACCCCACAAAATTTGTATTTCTAGATGACTGAAGATCTTTTTTTTTTAAATCCCAAGTCACATTGAAGATCCTGAACAGTGTGTTTCAGTTATATACGCTTAACACTTTCTGACAATTGACAGTAAACATACATGGTACTTCAACCAAGTGAATAGCTGACTTCATGGTACAGGGTTAACAATTGGGGACTCATACATCACTCAGAAAATCCAAAGTAAATATATCTAATCAAATTTTGTACCAAAGTTACTATCTACTATTAGAACTTTTAAAAGTAAGGCTTAAAAGATTTTGTTAAAACTCAACCAATTAAGACATGGAAAATCTTGGAAATGATTCAATATTTCTGGTTTAACAAAAAGTAGATAGTATTTTTTTCCTTTAAAATATGGCGGCATATTCGACCGGTACGCTAGAATTAACCGGACCAGCTCAAAACAACAGATATGTTGTAATAATTGAAACGGGGAAACTCACACGACTGGGGTAAAAGTTCCAGTATCCGAAACGGGTCCAGCGAACACCACGTGCAGAGAAGAGAGTACACCAGGATTCCCAAGTTTTCTTACCTGGTCCCAGGCAGCCACACCCTAGCCAAACGTGATTGGCTGAGCTTCACCATCAAAAATAGTTTTTTTCTCATATAGTATAACCTGATTACTATCTCTAATTCCTCTACTTCAAGTTCCTCCCATCTCTCATTTAATCCAGATGCCTTCCCTTTCAGTTTCTCATTAGAAATTTAATAGGGTTCTAAAGGATAATAATATAATTAGTAAAATACAATATAATAAATAGAACAAATATAACATATTGGAATAGAGCAAAACAAATAAACTGAAGGAAAAGAGCTCAAGAAAAGGCACAAGAAACAGCTACTGATACAGAAACCCACTTGCTTACACACTCATGAATCCCATAAAAAAACTAAACTAGAAGCCATAATAAAAAAATACACAAAAGATCTGTAAGGTATAAAACAAACAAACAAAACCCAGAAAAAATAATAAAATGATAAAATAAAATATAGAAAAGATAAAACTAAAAGAAAAAAAGAGAGAAAAGAAAGAAAAACAAAACTCCCAGCAAAACTTGAAGAGACAAGGATGCCCCTGAGTTCATTTCCTGTTGGCGGTCTACTGCTGACTATGTGGCCTTAAAAGTAGTTTGTTTCCCCAGAGATACTCCTTTGGAGAAAACTCAATTGTCAGTTGCAGATAGCTTCTGGGTTAGCGTTAAGGGCATGTGTCCACATTTGCTTTCCACTCTAGGACCCCATCTGGTACAGATCCATGCAGAGCCTCCGCATGCTGCCTCAGTCTCCCTGAATTCATAAATGCCTCAGTTCTGCTGTATTTACAAAGCCTTGTTTCCCTGGTGTCCTCCATCTCCTCTGGCTCTTATATACTTTCTAACTCCTCTTCCACTGGGTTCCCTGAGCACTGAGGGAAGGAATTTGACAAGGTGGAGTGTTCCAAGGTGTCTCACTTTCTGTATAATATCTGTCTGTGAATATTTGTATTTGTTTCCATCTTCTACAGGAACAAGTTTCTCTGATGGCTGAGCAAGGCACTAATCTTTGAGTACAGCAGAAAGTCATTGGGAGTCATTTAATTTTATGTTTGTTTAGTAAAAGAATAGTAAGTAATTAGTTTTACCCTGGGGCCCTGGGTTATTTATTCTCAGGTTCTGGGTTACTCAAGGAGTGTCAAATGATGGAGGAAGGTCATTGGTTAAAAAAATAAAGAAACTGCTTGGCTGGCCCTCATAGGTTAAAACATAGGTGGGAGGAGTAAACAGGACAGAAGGCTGGGAGAAAGAAGCTGAGTCAGAGAGTCGCCATGATTCTCCCACTCCAGACAGATGCAGGTTAAGATCTTCTCTGGTAAGCCAGCTCTTGGGCTACACAGATTATAAGAAATGGGCTAGTCCAGGTGCAAGAGTTAGCCCAGAAAAGGCTAGATATAATGGGCCAAGCGGTGATTAAAAGAATACAGTTTCCATGTAATTATTTCGGGTAAAGCTAGCCCTGCGGGCGGCCGGGTGCTGGGGACACAGCCCGCCGCTCTTATTTCAACAGTCAAATATGAGCTTGATCTCCTGGAGTGTGTCTTAAGTCAAATAAGATATTGCTAGGTTAATCCACAATCTTTGGGCTACCATTGTCCTAGCATATGTCACAGGCTGGACCTCATTGCAAACTGAAGGGTTTAGAGCTGGGTATATGGTTACTTTTTTCCTTTGTGTGCAGAGTATCTTTTGTACCCCGAGTAATAATCAGTAGTAAATGAAGGCTCAATGTAAGCACCAGCTCAATATCTTCATGTTCATATTTATGTAAGTGTTGTCATAAGTAACAGGAACTTACAGTCAGTTTGTAGAGAGAAACCTATAGTCTTGGCAATGACTGGATTGTTTGGGGGTTTCATTGGGGCCCCTTTTGTCAACAACTTCATTAGTTGCAACCTATTGCTCTTACTAAAAGTGACATGTGGTTACACCATATGTCCAGCTGGGGCTGTTTGCCTCATTATTTGGTGGTTTTATTTACATGGCCATCATATGTTCATATTTTAGGAAGTTTGTACTGTGTTAGGTTTCCATACTGTCTTTTAAATGGTCCTTAATTTTAGTTGTCTCTCCCTGAATTTCCTTCCTTCTCCTATTCTTTGTTACCCCTCCCTACTTGATCCTACAGTTCCAAGCCCCACTCAATCAATCAATAACTATATATTCAACTCCCCTCTCCTAGAGAAATCTATCTTCTTTTCTAGGCTCCTATACTCAATCTCTGTGGTTCTAGGAATTGTAGCTTCATTATCAGTGACTTAACAGTTGTTATCCACATATAAATGAACTCATGCCATATTTGTATTTCTGGGTCTTTTGCCTTACTCAGCATGATGTTTTCTAGTGTTATCCATTTACTTGAGAATTTCATGATTTCATTTTTTAACGGTTGAGTAGTATTCATTTGTTCAAATGTAACACATTTTCTTTATCCCTTTATCTAGGTTGTTTCCAATTTATGTCTACTATGAATAGATCAGCAATGAATGTGATTAAACATCTGTCTCTGTAGTAGAAGGAAGAATCCTTTGGGTATATGCCCAAAAGTGATGTAGCTAGATCTTGAAGTAAATCAATTCACATCTCCTTAGGTAACACCACACTTATTTCCATGGTGGTTGTACAAGTTTCTAAGTCTCTAGGTGTGGGAGCTGACACTTAGGAATAGGGATGGGCTAAGAAAGGGAGTGCTGAGGGGCAAGACAGGGGTTCCTCAGGACCTACTTAGTCCCCTGGTTAAGGGAGCAGAGTGAGGAGAGACTACAGCAGGTCCTCTGTTATAGAGTTGGTCATAAAAATGGAGAAGAGCAGGCAAAATGAAGGTCTGAAGTTTACCTACCTGCTTTCCTGAACTATTGGCTTGGCTGACAGATTTACAGTGAATGCCTGCTATAGTTGAAGACTGAGATAAAGTGGTGAGTGAGGGTGGGGGAAGGAAGGTGGGAGTGAGAGGAAGATCTGCGTGATCCACTGGACAGGGAAGTTGGAAAGGAGAGGGGGTGCAGCAGGTGGTCTGCTATAGAGCTGGGGGTGAAACTTAAAGTTGGCTTTGGAGGAGAAGAGGGAGTGGCGAAGATCTGCAATTAGCCTACCTTGACTGGCATGACATTCCATCATTATTTTTAATATAATAATTTTATTAATTCTTAAAAGATTTATTGCAATATATCACCCCAACCTCAATCCCTCTGATTTTCTCTAGATGACACTGTCTTGTAATAGAAATCTTCTTTAGTTCTCTGGCTCTTATAATATTTCTGCTTCTTCCTCCAGGATGTTGCCTGAGCTTGAAGTGTAGGAGCTATGTTGCACATATATTAATTATGGGTAGTTACCCATCATCATTTGATCTCAACATTTTGACCATTTGTGATTGAAAAGAAACTTTTCTGATTATGAGTGAGAGCTACACATACATGTGGATATAAAAATGTCTGTCTAGATGGGTATGGAAACTTGAAGGATAGGGTCACTGGGTGGGCAGAGGGGGAAAAAGTAGAAACTGAAAATGCAAACTTTCCATTTCATGGGATAGTACACACACACACACACACACACACACACACACGTCTTAAATATTCCTTTAAAATGCTATCATTGCATGAGATTTGTAGAAAATCAGGAACTTGATTAGCAAGCCCATCCTATGGAATAGTTACCCTATATCAGCTCTCCTAAAAACATAAAGGGGAGCCTTATGTGATTCCTCAGTAATGGTAACTTGTTCATGGTTTTTGTTTTTCTCAGACAACTAGAGTAGTCCTCTATTGATATCCTAATTATTCTCCTAATTTTTTCTGATCATCCGATATTCAGAATGCTGAGAAATTATTATGAAGCCCTTTCAAACTCTATAGAACGTAGCAGGCTGTGATGTACACACAGTCAATTTCTGTGCAAGTCCTGCAGTCTTGGTTCTTCATCCTTTACAGTGGTCCAATGTTCTTTGGATCTTCCTACCCTGTTCTAGCACTCTCTGCTCTTGTATCCTTCTGCCTTTTTTGTACCTTTTCGGACTAAATTTTCCTTGTTTCTTCAGGAACTAATTTGGCTTGTCTCTGGATTAAAACTGGTGTCTTTGTTGGGGCAGTAAGTATCTCCCTAGATGACCTTGGGGGGTAGTAGAGCTGGTTTCTATTATTCCTCATCAGTGCATCTATAAAATGACTCTTCCTTCACTTCATGTCTTTTGCATTTTGTTCTTCTCTCTGTTTTGCTGGTGCCCTTTGCATTGCCTACGCTCCAGGGAATTCTGGAATCTGAGTAGAATTAACCAATAGGGAACATTCATAAGATGTTAATAAATCTCTTCAAATGTTCAGAAAATGAGAAGACAAGGAATGTCTTCTGATTGGATATTCATTCTGGATGGGATTCCTCTTGGAATGTTGTCTGCCTATGGTTCTGAGTCTCAGTAGATGCTGCTAATTCCTTGCCTCATCTTCTCCCATCTGGTGGTAATAGTCTGCCTTTGTTTTCTTAGTTCCTAAGCACTTCACATCTGTTATTTGCTTTTCTTAATCCTGCACACACACTGTAAACAGTCCTGTCATTAAACTATCTTTGAACATACCTTCTGTTTTCTGTTGACGTTATGACTAAAATGACTCTACAAAGCCTCTATTGCCGTGATCCTCATAATTATTCTGGCAAAAAACACACCTTAGTTTCTGGTACTTCACAGCAATCAAATATTGATACACTCATACACTCTTAAACCACAAGTTAATCATTTATATTTAGAGAAATGAAAACTTTGATGGTCTTCATATGACTGTGAAAATAAGCAGCTTTCAAAACACAGAAATACAAGGAAGGAAACTGGAAATGGCTTTCTGTTGTATTTGGTCCCTGAGGGAGGTCAATCAATTTTGTTTGTTTGTTTATTTTGATTTGTTTTCCTTTGTTTTATTTTATTTTACTTATTAATTTTTATAGAGGCTGAAAGGTCCCATTTAAAATAGTAATTATTATGTTATGTGAATCTCACCACAATTAAGAAGAAACAAGATACAATTTTCATTATTCATTGACTATATAGCCCCTTTCTACCTCTGAAAAACATAGGCAAAATAAGTGCTCCAACCAAAGAATTGAGAGAACTTACAATGTCCCACCTAGGAATGTAGGAAGGTCCACAACACTGACATCACAATGCTTAGGTTATTTATCTGTATTCCCATCTTCTGTTCAGTTTTTATTACTAGAACATTCCATACCTAAGTGTATTTTCTAATGTGTCTCAGTTACAGCTATTTATAGTCTGTGAATATTTGTGTATAACTGATCTGCTCCTCTTTCTCTTTCAAAAGCCATTGGTAATTTAGTTCTTCCTTGGTACTTATTGTCTGGGTTGCTAAGAGCAAACCCATGACTGATTGTGAGAAATTTGTTATTTAGGTTAGCCAGCCCAAACTAGACCTCTCAGCAAAGACATGCAAATGTTCATATTTCAAAATAAGCCACATCTTTAGGTTTGTAATTCTTATGAATAAACAAGAAAATTATGAGCACACATGAAAAATAAGACTAAAAGTCAAACAAATTGTTCCCCTGAAACTTTGTATAGTTCAATTCATGCATTAGTAAAAAAGTTAATATCTCTAAATTCCTTGCTCATTACTTATTCTCCATTGGATAAACACACACACACACACACACACACACACTCACTCACTCACTTCTTTTTTTTAATTAAAGCTCATCAATAAACACTATGTATTTTCTCATTTTTGAATCTGTTATGGTAAATATTGGTTGCCAATGAACCAACAGAGAAGGATCCAGATTAATAAAAAACATTTCTGGTTTGTCTATGACATTTACCTTCTGTCATATGGGACAGTCTGGGATGTGATAGACTTGCACTGGTTGTGAATGGAATCATAGGAGAGACTGGGGTGCAGACATAGCAGAGACAACCGAGAAAGAAGCCATGCAATGTGTGCAGGCTTTACTCTTCCTGTGTGAGTACATCTGTTGCTGGTGTCATTTTCTGGAGACTCCAAATTCTTCAGTCTTTTCACATAGCCCTTTATATATGGTCACTTTTCAGGGAGTTTCCAAGCTTTCCACCCTGGATTGGTGTTACATCATCACTCCTGATGGAGGACGCAGCCCGGCCGCTCCTATTACTACACACTCCCCCTTGTTCTGAGGTTTCTGACTTCTCTGCTTCTCCAGGATATGGATGACCTTTGCTCTAATGGTAGAAGCAAATGTAATAGAAGCCCTTTTAAAACTGTTTATCTTACAGTTGTTCTGTTGCTGTAGAGAGCAAACTAAGAGAGGTACTCAATGAGTGAAAATCTTCATTCTTTTGCATATAATTATATGATAGAAGAAAAAGTATGTCTACCAATGACTTACAAGTCTCTTCTAAGTGCCAGGCTCATTCATTAGCATCTTTGCCATCCAAATTAATAACTATTGATTTTTGCCTCAAGAAAATCATGGACTTGAGAAGACAGCAGACAAATAAGTAAATGTATATTATAGTGGATTTTAGATAATAAGTGTGAATAGAAGGTAGAACACATTGTTATGGAAATACTGTAATGGTTTGAATTTTCATTTTGATATTTAGTTTTTTAGTTAGCAAACCATGTAACAAGTATCATTGTGACTTTTTTACATATATACATTACTGTGTTTGTTTACTTAATTACTTTGAGACAGGGCCTCACTATGTAGCCTTGGCTGGCCTGAAAATATGTAGACAAAGCTAGCCTCTAAGGCATAGATATCTTCCTGCCTCTCCGTCCTGAATGTTGAAATTAAAGACATATGTGGAGGTATAGGTGCATGCCCAGCCTATAGCATTGTATTGTCATATTAACTGCAGTCTCAACTGCCTTTTCCATTTCTTTTCAAGCCCTGTTGCTTTTTTGTCATATAGATTTTCTTACTCTCTTTTCTTCTCCTTTTGTCCTCCCTTTAGTTAGCTTCTTTTTTTTAACTAACTTTCACAAAACATACATATTTATATATCAAGAACTTTTTAAAAATGACATTTGTCCCTCTGGCTTATTTCACTTTAAGTAGTGATATTAGGTTCTATTCATTTTTCTACAAATGTCATAATTCCATTCTTCTTTACAACTATAGTCAGAGACTGCTTATTCATTTCCTAGACACCCCGACTCGAAATAATCACACTGAAACTGTATTAATTGCAACACTGCTTGGCCAATGGCTCTAGCATATTCTTAGCTAGCTCTTAAATCTTAAATGAACCCATTTCTATTCATCTGATTAGGCCACATGGTTGAGGCCTACCTGTCTAACCTCCAGCATCAGGCATCTGTCTCCTGCAGCAGCTATATGGCATCTCGTTGACTCTGCCTACTCTCTCTCTATATCTAGCTGATTGGAATTCCAGCCTTGTTCTCTTCTGCTAAACCACTGACAAACACATATTTATTCATTAACAACAAAAGCAATATATATACAGAAGGACTTCCCACACCACAAATGAATATATATATATATGTGTGAATATATATATATAATCACACATACATATGCAATTAATTTTACTGATTCAAATTTTTGTTAGATACCATCTGTTAATGGGTATCTAGACTCGTTCCATTTTCAGCTATTCTGCTTTAGATTTTAAATGTTCTTCCTCCAAACTCCTATGTTGAAATCTTCTTAGTCCTCACTGTAGCAATGTTCCAAAATAGGGTATTTTGGTGGTGACTGGTTCACAAGGACTCTGCCTTCCTTGATGGATGAATGCATTATGGCCATATTCACAACTTAGCATATTAATAGGGGATTTGTTATAAAATCTATTTGTCTCTTTTCTTCCTGTCTTCTGCAGTAGTAGAATTTTGTTCCCCCTCAGACTCGGTGTGATGTATTGCTTCAGCTTAAATCTAAATGTAACCAGGACAAGCTACTGTGAGTCTCAATCCGTGAAGCCATAAGTGAAAACAAATATTGTCCTTTGGGATTATTTCTATTATGTATCATGCTAATAATGACGGAAATATGGATACTGCAAAACTCACCTACAAAGGGAGTAAAGAGAATGTAGTAATTAACTTCATGAATGGGAGAGTAGAAATGTATTTCCAAAGGGTAATAATATTTATTTGAACTTTGAATTTTAAGAAGCTCTTAATGAACATAAGAGCAGCAAAGTGATTTTTAATGTAAATAGCAAGATGCACAAAAATATAATGACATGGCAGAGAATTTATGCTCCAGAAACTGGGCAGAGTAAAGCTATGAATGGAAGAGAAGGCAACAACAAAGTGGGGGACTCCTATGAGAATTTATTTATAAGTTTAGTATTCAAAATAACAGCAGGTCTCTGGCCTTTTTTTGTAACAAGGAAAGGCCTCAGGTGGAAAAGGTGGGTCACCAACCAGCCACAAAACCCTCGATCTACAGTTTGTGCTGCCTGCAGAGTGTTCAGGAGCCAGAGCCTAGCAGAATCATCATCAAGGAGAACTGAGAGACTTCATGCAGCAACTGATGGGAGCAGAAGCAGAATCCCACCAACAAAGATTAGGTAAAGTTTGGGGAGTCCTGCAGAGGAGAGGGAGGAAGAGTTTTATGAACCAGAAAGCTCAGGGATACAATGAAAACACCACCCACAGAATCTATTGACAGGGATTCATTGGATTTGCAGGAGTTAGGAAGGCCTTAGGGATCTAACCTAGGTCCTCTGTGTGTATATTAAGGCTGAGTAGCTTAGTGTTCCTGTAGGATTCCTAATAGTAAAAATAGGGCCTGTCTTTGACTTTTGGACTGCTTGGGGGAATCCTTTTTCCCTTACTGGGTTTTCTTGTCCAGCCTTGATGTGATAGTGTCTACCTGGTTTTCTTGTACGTCTTTGGTCATGTTTGGTTGCTATCCCTGGGAGGCCTGCAATTTTCTGAGGGAAGGCAGCATGGTAGATCTTGGGGGGAGGGGATGTGGGAGGATAGAGTTAGTGGAGAGGAGGAAGGGAAACTGCAGTTGGGAGGTAATATATGGGATAAGAATAAAAAAAATAACAAATGGTTTCCATTTTAGTGTTGGGTAAACTGCTACCCAGCAAATGTTTGTCAATAAAGAACAATGGCCGGGTTTGTTTTATAGGGAAATCACTTAGTCTTCCAGAAATATGGAGAGAGATAAATGAGTTCTGGACATTCAACAAGAAAGAAGACTATGCTAAGTGTGATGGGATGGACAGTGGTAAAGAGTGGCTAAGGCAGCAATTGTGGAGACAGAAAGTCAAATATGGTTATAATGGTACTTTGAAGGCTTGGTGACTGACTAGGAATGAGTAACAAATTTGAGACTGCAATCCTGGAATATGTAGCTGAGGGTTATCAAAGAGACCATGACTGTTTATGAAAGATCTAAATATGCAGCCCAAC
>NC_022010.1:62044942-62081495 GCF_000317375.1 Microtus ochrogaster
TGTGTGTCTGTGTGTGTTCATGAGGGGGGGAGAGGGAGAGAATAATGAGACTAAATATGAGTGTGATTAGATCCCAAATGTTTTAGCCATTAGGATCAACATTCCTTGGTGTAACATAATATAAAAGAGTGAAAGAATAGAGTGAAAATAGGAAATAATAAATGACAAGTTGTTAAACTTTATAATGACAAAAATAGGTATGATATTTCTGCTTCCCTTAGAAGCAGAAATCATTACTAAATTAGACAGTCAAGAAATTCATTAAGCAAAACTTCTTTAGAATCTAAATAAAGAGAAAAAATGACTGGCTAGGAAAGTCTTCACGTAAAAGTCAGATTAAACTAAGTTTGAGTCAGGCTGATAGGAACACAAAAGGCAATGTTTAATATATTTAATGGAAAAGTGAACTGGGGGTGAGGAGGTGAGTTGAGAGGATTAAAGTGTCATAGGTAAGGTATTATGGCCAGAATGGAGATAAAAGGGAATGTACAGAGGCATAACAACTAGTTCTATTCTTCAATTGTGCACCCCATAGAGGAGATAAGATCACTGCATAAATCTTGCTGTCATGATGACAGACCACAGAAAAAAATATTCTGAGCAGAAGTAGAAATTTAAAAGAAGAGCCCAAATTAATACTTTTGAAAATCTGAAAGGCAAGAGTCTTAAAGAAGGAAGATGCAGTCATCGAATGCAGTATTTGAAATTGTCGCATGCATTTGGCTAGGCTTCTACCATTTAACCACCACATGGTGTATCAAATGGCGTGCATCATTGATGGAGGAGGGTCTTGGATCTTATCTGTTGCTTTCATTGGTTAACTAATAAAGAAAACTGCTTGGCCCTAATAGGACAAAAAATTAGGTAGGCAGAGTAGACAGAACAAAATGCTGGGAAAAAGAAACTAAGTAGAGGAGTCGCCATGATTCTCCCACTCCAGACAGCTGCAGGTTAAGATCTTTCCTGGTAAGCCACCTCGTGTGCTACACAAAATATTAAAAATGGGTTAGATCAATATGTAAGAGCTAGCCAATAAAAGGCTAAAACTAATGGGCCAGACAGTGTTTAAAAGAATACAGTTTCCGTATAATTATATCAGGGCATAAGCTAGCTGGGTGGTGGAAAACAGCCCTGCTGCTCTTATTACAACACATCATCTCTAATATGACTCCTTTTCTTCAGTGAGATCATCTATTTTTTGTTTTATTCTGTTGCCAGAAACAAAAACCCTCATTAGTAAATTTTCTTTCCTGAAGCTTATACTCTGATTGTAGGGAGGCAAACACAAGAAAAGGAGCCTAATCATTAGCTCAGGGGCATAGAAAGCTTGATGGAGATAAATGTCATAAAGCAGACTGAGCACACATTGGAAAGGAGTCCATTTTTAAATACAGTGTATTAATTAAGAGGAAAAATGATTTTAAAAGCTCTGAGGCTTGGGGGTATTCACGCTGTATGAATTTCTAGTAAAATGACCCCGGTGATATGACAGAGTTGCCACCAAAGTCCTAAGATCAGTGAAAGCCTGAAATTTTAAAGTCAAGCAAAGAGACAGATGAAAATTAGTGTATATGAAGACTGTTTTAAACACTCTATTATAGAAAATATCATTTTAGATGAGGCCCATGACTTCTGCCAAAGCAGAGAGCTCCATGCATCCAGGCCTGAAGCTGCTATGGATCCAGAGCATACTAGGTAAGCAGACTTCCCTCTGTGAAGAAAAGAACAAGAAAGGCTAAGGGGAGGGGTAATGAAGAATGACTGGCTGTAGGTAATGGACACTAATTGTTTCTATAGTTCTAGTCCCATCAGCTTTTTGTTTTTCTTTTGGTTGTAAATAAGTATGCAAAATATATTTTATACCAAAAATGTAATATTCAATGTGAAACTCCACAGCTTTCATTCTGAATATGTTCATTGAGTTATACAGACTTTGGGTCTGGTTAATTTTGGTTTGTATTTCTTTTTATTTACCTGCAAGGGTTTTTAAAAAATAAAAAATACATTTAAGAAAACATTTTTTTCTATCCAGCTGTACCACACTTTTTACTTTCTCTCTTATTTTAAACAATACAATCCTTGAAATCCATTAGAGAAGGAGGGGATTTAATAGTTTTTGCATTGATTTTTGCGCTGTAAAGTGAAATTTAGTTCCAAGTTAATCTCACAAGAAACAGTGATTTTTTCTAAGAGGTATGGTGAAAGAAATCCTGTGCAAGCTGTGCCGGAATCTCAAATCCTTTGTTCTTGAAATGTCAAGTCTGCCCGATGCGCCTCTGCACATTCGTGCTGTTGTTCTTATGCTTCTTAGAGAGTCATGACCATAATTTTCTAGAACTGTCCCAAGTCTTCTCCTACTTATCTTCATCTGGTTAATGGATCTTGCTCTAAGCACATATCTAAGAAAATGACATTTCAAGTTTGCTTCTGTTCAGGTGATTTGGTAATCTCTCACATGGATCTGCTTCACTTGCTTATGCTGTATCCAGTTTGTCTCCATTTTACTAGACCAATAACTTAATATGAACATTAATATCTTCGTCTTCAAACTCAGGTGAAATGTCTAAAAGCTATTTTCATTTGTCTACTGAAATTTAACCCCCAGCTCTCATCCATCTTCTCTGACGTCAAATTTTCATCTGAGAAGGAGACTTCGCCTTCACTGAACCTAATATGATGCATTATTCCCCCTCACAACTATTCTTTCCTTCATTGTCTCTACAAAAATGGGAACAAAGCAGGGGATGGAATTCAATTTCCATCCACTGACATGTGTTATTATGTTTACTGTATATAAATGTAACAGGGGTTTCTTCTCATTTAACTTCTCTTTGTGCAAGAATCTGCTGATGAAGAATTCTGTAATTGTACTATAGATCCTCAGAGAAAGAAAACCAATAAGATATATGTAGATATGATGAAAGTAATTGATTAAAAGTGGTTGACTCATACAATTCTGGGGCTTAAAATGTCCTCAATCCATCACCTACATGCTGGAGGTACAGGAAAGCCAGAGATGTTTATTCAGATCTTAAAACCCTGAAGACCAGTATAACCCTGCTGTTCAAGTCAAGGAAATGTTGTTGTCCTGGCTCAGCAGAAAGATTTTCGCATTTCCTGGGCTTCTTTGTTCTTTTCATGTGTTATAAGTGGTGTCACCCACATTAGAGAGAAAATCTTTCTTATTCTACCATATTGTGAACACAGCCTCATTGACATACTCAGAGGTCATTTAGTAGCGGTATGGAGATTCGTGTAGCCAGTCAAGCTGAAAATTAAATTAGCAGCCCTCAGAAATTCATCTAGCAACTTTTTTTAAAAAAAAATATAACTATGATGTGTCATGGTAAAGGAGTACCAGTCACCAAAGATCTTGAGGGATCCATGTATCGTTGGGCATCCAGGAAATACCTTGTCTTTCAGTGCTCACACCCAGTCCTCCACAGTGCACATCCTTTGCACCTCTTGCACTTTTACAAAATACAGCAATAGTTTGAATTTATTTTCAGAAGCTTTCTGTAAATTATCTCTGGGTATAGCCAAAGAGAGTTCTAACTAGTTTCTTTAAATGAAACAAAAAAAAAGCATAAGATGTTACAAAAAAAAGTTTAGAAAATACACTCATCCAAATCACTCTAATTAATAGTAATTTTGCTAATATTAGCTCTAATGTTGATTTTAAATTTTTATATGTATTTATTTCATGATTATAAGTTTTTTGTCTGTATGGATATATGTACACATTGCATGTACAGTGCCCATAGATATCAGAAGAGGGCATTGGTCCCTAAGAACCAGAGTTACAAATGGTTGTGTGATTCATGACAATTCTGTATTCTGTCAATTATGTTTTAAATAAATGCTAATTGGACAGTAGCCTGGCAGGAAGTGTAGGCAGGACAACCAAACAGGAGGTAGAGGCAGGGCAACGAGAACAGAAGAATTCTGGGAAGGAATGAAGTCCATTTCTCCACAGTCTTGCTCAGACATGGAAGGAGAAAGATGTGACCTGTCCCGCTAAAAAAAAGTACTGAGCCATGTGGCTAACATAAATAAGAATAATGGATTAATATAAGTTATAAGAGCTAATACAAAACCTGAGCTAATGGGCCAATCAGTTTATAACTTATGGAGACCGCTGTGTGATTTTCTTTGGGGCTCACAGGCTGTGGCTACTGGGCAGGACAGAAACCCCAACAAGCAGGCCCCCATGTTACAGTTGTGAGCCACCTTTTTGATGTCAGAAAGTAGGCCTGGGTTCTCTGCAATAAAAGCAAGTGTGCTTAGATGCTGAAGAATCACTCCAGCCCCTTAATTTTATAGTTAATAGAAACTAAAATTAAATTTACTGTCTTTAGACAGAAACATGAGAGGCATTGTCTGATGTAACCAGCATTATCATATTCCCAGCTGTAATCTTTTTACTTAACAAGACTTTTCACATTTATCCTTCTTGCTAGCCAAGACAAGGATTGCAAGAATTGTCCAGGATTCAATTGTTTTCATTATTTTCTTCAAGTTATTATTTAAAAATAGATTTATCTTTCCTAAAGAGTTCTTATAATGCTTTCTTTCAATTAATGCAATTGAACAAAATAAACATATTTATTAATTTATTGCTTCCACGCATTGATCTATTTGTTGTAATGACTGATAATCCGTGAGCTAGTACCCATAAATAAAGCCTCAGGATTGAAAAATTCCACTCAATGATGTTTATCATCAGGTTAGCAAGTGTTCTTTTCGTCCACTCATCTCTGTCAATGCTATTATTTACTGTGGTGATGGATAACTTACACAGAACTACTGATGTTTATTATCTGAGTGGATCCTTATATCCAATAAAAATCTGTGAATTTCGTCAGTCATATTTGTATAAAAATATAACAGTTTCCATGTGACATAATATTATTTCTTTTTTACTACAAATCCATTAATTTCATTCTAGAAGAATAGAGGGAAAATAAAGTAGATTTGACCCAATGGGACTACACTGATATTCTTCATTGACTCAATGGAACTATATTGGCATTTTGCATAACATGAAATTTGAATAATATATAATCCAAAGTGTTAAAATTAGGTATCATAGTAATTTACCATATGATTAGAAACTTTTTGTACAAAGAAATTAGTTCTTTTCTACAAACAAATGTAAACTGACCATGATATACTGAAAATAAAGGATTCAATTTGCTTCTTTTTTTTAATTTTCCAGTGTTTTGCTTTATTTGTGGAATTTTTTTCTTTTCTTTTTTTTTAATTAAAATTTCCACCTCCTCGCCTCCTCCCATTTCCCTCCTCATCCCCCTCCCCCTCTCCCTCCCTTTTCAGTTCAAAGAGCAGTCAGGGTTCCCTGCCCTGTGGGAAGTTCAAGGTCCTCCCCCCTCCATCCAGGTGAGCATCCAAACAGACTAGGCTCCCACAAAGCCAGTACATGCAGTAGAATCAAAACCCAGTGCCATTGTCCTCGGCTTCTCATCAGCCCTCATTGTCAGACATGTTCAGAGAGTCCGGTTTGATCACATGTTCCATCAGTCTCAGTCCAGCTGGCATTGGTGAGCTCCCATTAGATCTGCCCTGCTGTCTCAGTGGGTGGGCACACCCCTTGCAGTCCTGACTTCCTTGCTCATTCTCTCTCCTTCTGCTCCTCATTGGGACCTTGGGAGCTCAGTCCAGTGCTCCAATGTGGGTCTCTGTCTCTATCTCCATCTATCGCCAGATGAGGGTTCTATGGTGATATGCAAGATATTCATCAGTGTGGCTATAGGACAGGGCCAGTTCAGGCGCCCTCTCCTCAGCTGCCCAAGGAACAAGCTGGGGACATCTCCTTGGACACCTGGGAACCCCTCTAGAGTCAAGTCTCCTGCCAACCCTAAAGTGGCTCCCTTAATTAAGATATATACTTCCCTGCTCCAATATCCACCCTTCCTCCATCCCAGCCGTGCCATTCCTCCAAGCTCTCCCCATCCTCCACTTAAAACTTTTGAACATATGTTACATAAGCAGTTTATTTAGCTAAACATAGATCATTGATAGAGCATGTACTTGATATGCATAATGTAGAGTTCTGATTCCCAGCAATGAAAAAATAAAGAGCCTAAATATGCATGTATATTTTCCTTACAACTTAATTTTCATATAAACATCCTTTATAATTAAAACATTTCTTCTGACTCACTAATTAATTTCCTACATTAAAAAATGAGTAAACAAATACAATCATTAAGTAGATAATTATAAACTCAATCTGTCTGATTTTGTTGAATAATTTTCCAATCAAGAAATGCAATCTTTAGGAAAAGAACTTTTGAACAATACAGCAAAGACCACAAAGACAGAGTATCAAGTTCTTTAGGATTTGTTGATTTTCCAATAGTTTTTTAGTCTTTTTTAAATTTGAGCATGATTTTCCTTTTCCTTAAAGCAATCTTCAGTTTGTGAACAAATCCTATTCCAGGCACATACGTGAACATGCTGATGCGTGACATCTATTACCAAAGATCCATAGTGGTTTTTGAGTTCCAATTAGAATTAAGTAAACTCTCTGATTAAAAGAATGGTGAAAAGTTATTTATGTTTGTTTCAATGAGAATTAAAGAATTGGTGTTTACTTACTAGAAGCCATTGAATTTTCATCAAGAATGTACACAGATGTAGCTAGCAGATCTGTTTGTGCACACAAAGCCAGGCACACCACTTTCAACACAATGCAGTCATTACCCACGCTAACCATCTCTGCTTTAGAACACTTCCAGAAATTTCCTTGAGGCAGATTTAAGAGTGTATTCCTCTTTACATATTTCAAGCATCTGGCCCAGCACTTGTCCACAATAAACCTTTGGTAAATACATGTTCAGTGATTGATTGAAGTCTTATAAGGACACCTGTGACACTCTAACATTTGTTTTCTTCAGCCTACGACTAGGGTCTTAAGTAGCACTAATGGCAGCACCAGGGGTGTGCACAGTAGTGGCAGTTGCTATGGTAATCACAGCAGCTGCACCAGTAACTGGAACTTTAAGATCTGGCAAGGAGGGTGGGAAAGAGGAACCATTATATCTACTTCACTTACTCCTGTGAGATAAAAACAGAGCCTCAGATTCATCATGGAGATTATGCCTAGAGGTAATGAATAAAGGGCAGATGGAGACATATTTAATACAAGTGGTGACTTAACGCTCTCACCAAAGCATTTTGTGTGGGTATTTTGTCTTTCGCAAATGTGATGCATCCCAAAGTCTTTCAAAATCTAGTCTGATGTTTATCATTACTGAAGATGAATTACAGTGAAACAGAAGGCTCCAAATGCATACATGGTAGCCTTGTTACCATACTTAGTAGGTATATATTATGATTATTAATACTAGTTACTGATATTTTATGTGTTAGATTATTAAATTGGTTGCAAATTCTGAAAATATACTACTGCCAACAGTTCTCTTTTAAAAATATTTTCTTTCTATTTGCCTTTTATTTCTGCCACTCAGACTTGTTTTTTTAATAAATTTATTATTTTACAACAATTTTTTTTTCTCATTTTACATGCCTATCCCAGTTTCCACCTCCTCCCTCCTTCTACTACTCCCTCCTTTCCTCCACCTCAGCACCCCCATCCATTCCTCAGAGAAGATAAGGCTTCATAAGGGGAGTCAATAAAGTCCAATATATCACTTTGAGGCAGAACTAAGGCCTTCCTCCCTATAGCTAGGCTGAGCATGTTATCCCTCCAGAAAGAATGAGCTCCAAAATGTCAGTTCAAGTACTAGGCATAAATCCTGGTGCCACTACCAGTGACCCCACAGACTATCCAAATCACACACTGTCCCCTACATTCAGTGGGCCTCACTTAGTTCTGTGCAGAATCCGTTGCTATCAGTCCAGAGTGGGTAAACTCCTCTCGGGGGTGGGGGGGGGCTAAAAAAAATCATCTGGGAGTGTTTTAAAGCCACCCAGACTTGTAAAAAGTGTACTAGGTTCTCTAAAGCCATTGTACAGGATGAATATACATTAGTATATTTAGAAACAATCCCATCTCTATTTTCCTACGTGTATTTGACATGCCAACACATGTACATGACACTAGATATTTTACATGTCCAAAAGTTGTACGTGTTTGCATATTAACTTTCTATTTTTATCTATTTAATATTTACCTTTTGTTTATATTGATGTAAATACCATAGACGTGAAAGCGCCCATGGTGACCAGAAAAGAGGGTCAGATCCCCTGGAGCTGGAGTTATAGTTAGTTGTGAGCTGCCCACCATGGAAATTATCCTGAATCCTCTACAATAGCAAGTGCTCTTTAACCAGTGTGCCAACTCTCCAGTACCCCCGTGTTGTCTTTATTGAGTATATTTAAAAATAAGCTTAGCAGCTTTTATACCATGAGCACATTAAACCTCCTAGATGGAGAAATGAAGTAAGTTATATAGAAACAAATGAGAGGTGGATAATGGTTGGAGAATATTCTCAGAGCTTAAGGTGTTTCATAACTGCTCCAGCATATGCATGAAAGAGGATGTCATTTAAAACAGATTTATAGAAATGTTACTTCCTTCCACAAACCTTCAATATTTATCTTTATACTATCATATATTCCAAATAAATTTGCTACTAAAAGCAGTCTGAGACCATATGAGTAGCAATTGTGGTTATGATATTTTACTAAGTCACTTCATTCCTAATTCCAAGTATAAAGCCTAGGTCTACAATTAGGATGACAAAATATATGTAATCAAATACATACATTTTCTCTATAATAGACATAATTTATACTAACATGATACCTTGAACCAATAACTAGTGACAAGTCTGTAAAGAACCCCATCACCTCCAGGTAGGCTATTATTTAAACAGATACATGACAAGGGAATGAAGACTTAGCAGTTTAAATAGGCCAACATCTTGATCTTCCTTGGGTTATATAACTGTCAAAGTTTTCAGTAAGATGCCAATATATAGATTAATTGTTTGCTTGGAATGTTCAAGCTAGAAAATCTCAAGATACAGTCAAGGATCCATGTGAAGGATGTGTAAAATAAGTATGATTTTAATAACAAAATTCTAAGCATCAGTGACCATAGAAAATGTGGACAAAGAGAAAAACAGCATATGGTATCCATTATATTTCATTTCAGTGGACTTTAATATTGTTCACCTCCCACTAAGCAACTCTTCCAGAATACTACCTAAGCTTAAAGTCCAATATTTGATTCATCACTTTAAATTAAGTTAGTGATGTGGTATGAAGTCTAGCATAGACAAAAGATCAAATTCACAAGAGCCCAATGTCCACATTGCCAAGCCACAGAGTTTTCAAGAACTGCATTTGACCAATATTTCTAAAAGACTTCGTTATTTTATCCATGCATTTGATATCAAACATAACAGTCCAGACCAATAACTGCCTTCATTATATTGCTACAGATGTGCTGGCTGTACTGAAAGATTGTTGCAAACAATGGTTTTTCTTTAATCTAGTGAATACACAGGGATATATAGAAAAGCAAACAAGTCCAAAATTTAAATGCCTACAGATGTGGAGACATCTGTATAGAAGGAGGCATTAGAAGAAGAAGAAAAAAGAATATTGAGTGAGCATTTTGTAACATGTGCTTACTAAAGTAGTAAAGGAATACAGCTATTTCCCCAGGGTCTATACTTTTTTAGGGCTTGGTATTTTCAGCTGTTTTATTAACAATAAACATTTATCAAGTGCTTATTTTGTCCCCCAAATTGTAGTACATGATTACTTGAATTATCTCAGTTAACATTTGCAATTTGCATGGGCGGGGGCTAGAGAAGCTGAAACACTTCTAAGATTTTCTTCTCTGAGAAAGGAAAACTAAAAAAGAAACACAAAGTTTTAGATTTCCCTTAATCATTTTAGCTACAGTTTTTATGACTTGAAGATCCAAGACAACTGCTTCGTTTCTAATATCTACTTTTTCTTTGTTTTTATTGACCTTTTCACTAGCATAAACTTCTTTTTGGTTATAGTGTTTTTGTGCCATGGCCATAGATTGATGCAGAAAGCAAAGAAAGACTATAATATTCCATTCCTCAGTTTTTTTTTTTAAAAAATTGACAAAGGTTAAACTTCAGTGATAATTAAACTGATACCCTCATGACCAGCGCTTCTTATACAGAATGTTGATCTTTAAAGAAATCAAGGAGATGATTACCATACTTGTCCACTGTTGCTCATCACTAAGGATGCATCGCAGGCTGACTCAAAAATATAAAGTCTCTCAGTTTTCCTTCAATTATATTTGTCATTACTTACCTAATTTGAATTTTCTGCAACTATATGACACTGAGATAATCAACTTTTCAAGGGTATGTACTGTACTGTATTTTAAAATGATTCATCAATATAAAGTTTAATAAAAAACTAATATAAAATAAAGGAGCAAATGACAAGAAAAAGAAAATAGAGAAAGAAGAGAAAAGGAGGGGTGGGAAGTAAGAAATATTGAGAAGAAAAGTAAACAGAAAAGTCAAACCATATTCATACTAGAAATCTCTTGTTTTATAGCAAGTGGAATGAACGACTGAATTTTTAAAAAATTAAATCAACACTCACTTGTTTAAAATAAGAACAATAAGTAAAATTAAATGACAAAAGTACAAACTTGAGACTGAGTTCTTTTGCAGAGTTTAAGTGCTATACAATCCAGTTTCTGTTTTTAATTAATCTCTTTAATCAGTCTTAGAGAAGAATGGTTTAAATTATCATTGAGAAAAATAAAATCAGCAACACAGAGAGAAAAAAGCCCTTATTTGAGAATAAAAGAAATAAAATAAAAAAGAATATGGCAATAAGACAAAGATTTAAGGAGTTATTAGTAAAAAGATATGAGTAGTTATTAGTAAGTGAAATAAATACAAGATGCTAAAACACACCAATAAATATGAGAAAAAATATACTCCCTAAAAATGAGAGAAAGAAGTGGTAATGGTTAAGAAAATGAAAATATTCCCAACAGAAAAAAGCCCAGAAGCAACACACAAAGGGGCTACAGTTGAACCCAGAAAACTCCCAAGAAATAGCTCTATCAAGACTGCATTCATAAGAAATGCAATATTTAAAAAGTTATTGCATACTTTCTAAGTATTCAGAAAAAAATCACATTTTAGGTATTTCTTTTTACTCATCTACTTAAAGATGAACAGAATAAGGAAACATAACTTTCAAGATACAAAGAGTGACATAAGAGCTTCATATTTAGCATCATCAATTTTGCTGGCCAGAGACAACAGATATTACCTTTGAATGTGCAGAACTCCATGTGTATTTTCTCTTAAGCCTTCTTCAGGGTTCTGCTAGAAGGCAAACCAATGAACAAGGGCATAGTGAAGAGACATCAGCAATTAACTTGCAGTCATCCCTGTATTTGTGTTGGAACTAAGACTTAAAATAATACAGTCTCTGGCAACCCCTCCATTAACGGGCATAAAAACATCTTAAGAGTATATAAGAACCAGGTGAGCAGAAAGAATACTGTGGATACTGTCTCCTCACATGACATGGCTGTTGCATTAAAGAACTCACAATAGCTGTGATTACCTGCACAAAACCTCTACAAGATCAAGCCAGCCATGATTCTGACATAGATGGGGCAGGAACTTCCTAAACCCTAATCCTTACCTAGGACAATAGACAGCGACCAGCGAAGAAGAATCTTGGTTTTAGGTTGTGACCACTAGTAGTTTTCTCATAGTTCACAGGATGGTTCCACACCCATGCATATATGGACAGCAATAGTTGAACACAGCGAGTTCTCAAAACAAAAATAAAAGCAAAACAAGGCCGGGCAGTAGTGGCACACGCCTTTAATCCCAGCACTCAAGAGGCAGAGGCAGGCAGATCTCTCTGAGTTTGAGACCAGCCTGGTCTACAAGACCTAGTTCCAGGACAGGCTCCAAAACCACAGAGAAACCCTGTCTCGAAAAAAACAACAACAAAAAAAAAAGCAAAACAAAAAACAGACATGACCATTGGGAGGAGAACACATTCTAGGTGATATGAGGGAATTTACAGAGCAGAGGTAGGGAAGTAGGAGATGGATGTTATATGTATGAAACTCCCCAAAATAAAGAAGTATGTTGTTAATATATGGTCCATGTGCAAATATATGCATACACATATACATAAACAGACTGAATGTGTAATAACATTTTTATATAAAATAATATAATGCAACTAAAATTTAACATGTTGGTCAGATCAGTAATAGAATATGAGGAAGCAACCATATTAAAATGAATAGTCACTCCATAATATTTTCTAAAGAATAGATCTCATATCCCAGTAATATCAAATTTCAGGGATGTTAAAAAAAACTAGTATAAAGTAACATGCCACAAAATGTAGCCTTTAAACCTCCACCCACGTGTTTTAACCACCCTATGATGTATGATTAATATTGCAATGAAATATTTTTATGTAGCATGGTTTAGGGGAAAGCATTAAAAAATTTGTTCACATTAAATACAGACTGATTTTTCCTTCAATAATTTTTACCCACAGATGTGTATGTTACCATAAGGATAGAGAGGATGGACTGTGCTTTCAAACTGGTCTCAAAACAAAATACAATTCTATCTTATGTAGAAGAGGTTATTCCGACCAAATTAATTCAGAGTTATACCAAATAAAGAGAAGTCACAATTTTACCAGCAAAGGAAAGAAAAACAAAAGCTCTTATTAGAATAATTGATAAGATTAAATTTAGTCAAAAAGATAGCAAATGGAAAAGTCATTTATTTTATAATATACAAGGAGTAAGTGGGGCTATATATATTTACTAAGTGCTAGTGAAGGCTTGTTAGAGAATACCTGAAATCCCAGCACTCAGTAGACAAAAGCTGGCAGACCTTAGTGAACTGGAGGCCAGCTTGGTGTGCACAGTGACTTCCAGGCCAGCCTTTCCATGGGTCACATTCTTCTACATGCCTACTGCTTGACATTACCTTCTTTTATTGATGGACACACTCACTAGTAGCCATGTGAGAATCTCTTTCCATCACAGAAAAGGAACCAAATCATTCATGTCAACACACTTTTTAAAATCTATCTAAACACTCAAGTATAGTTTTATTATCCTGTTTACATAGTTGTCAAATTTTAATCAATTTGCTATTGCCATAGAAGACTTTGACCTTCCCCTTTAACAAGTTCTCAATGAAAACAATCACTGTAAACAAAGGAATAAAGAGTATGAATAAACAGCTTCCTTCAGGTGTCCAGAAGACAGAGCATCAACAAGAGGACGGCTTGCTAACCAGATCAATAGCTATTTGGGCAGAAAAAAAAGATAAGAGCAATTTTAAAATGTTCATATCTGACACATTTTAAGCATTTAGCAATGTGTAGGACATTCATTCAGTGTCATTGATTCTGTCCTTCTAGAGAGAACATCATAACAGGAAAAACACTATAATAAAAGCCAGTAAAAATGGCCATTAGAGTTGTAAAAAAAACACTGAAATGGATGCATTTGGGTAAATACTAAAGAAGATGCTTTCAAACCATTTCTTTACTCCATGTGATGTTCTCTCTTTCTTCCTGACCGAGCACTTAATACTTTCACAATGGAATCAATAACAAGCTTATTTTGAACATCCAGTTCTTTCTTTCCCTCTCATATTGGTACCTGCTGGCTACATAGGGTCACCATCACATCTCAGGCAAAGCCTTCTTCTCAAGCATGTCCTGAAAATCATGTCATAGCAGATATGGAACATTCAAAGATGAATGAGAGTATTATTCCCACATGTACAGTTTTGAAATATACTTATGTTGTTACCAAAACCTCCTATTTTGAATCCACAGGGCCAGAAGGGTGAAGAAGGGTGCTTGACTACTGGACATTGTGAGATAGATGAAGGTTTCCTTAATACTAAAAAAAGGAAAGAAAAGATAAACATGATAACAATGACAACAAAACCATTTAAATCCATGAAATAGCATAAATAAAGAAATAAATAGAAATTGTTGTATGATTGAAAATGGAGGCTTAAGCAGAATGCACACAGTGTGCACATGCCCTGGATTTAAACACAGTCCTGGTGTGAAACCTCCATGGCAAGCAGTTCCCTGTTGGTGTGTAGTTCTTGTTGCCTATTTAATGAGGGAGTCACAGAGTGGCTGTGATACTTTTCTCCAATGAAATTACAAGTATCCAATCTTAGTATTTAGCGTGTTTATTGCACAAATACTAACTATCAGAATATTCCCAATTTCTTTTTTATTACTTAAAAAATTACCAATCAAAATTCTTACTTTCTCCCCTCCTCCTTCTCCCTTCAAACACCCTACCACCCTACCCCCTCCAACCTAAGAGAGGACAAGGCACCCTGCCCTATGGAAAGTCCAAGGTCCTCCATACTACATCTAGGCTGAGAAAGATATACATCCAAAGAGAATAGGACCTCAAAAAGCCAGTACGTGCAGTAGAGACAAATCCCAGTACCACTGTCAGTGGCTCCTCAGTCTGCCCCAACTGTCAACCACATTCAGAGGGACTAGGATGATCCCATGCTTGTTCACTCTCAGTCCAGTTGGAGTTGGTGAGCTATCATTAGCTCATGCAAACTGTCTCAGTGGATGAACCCCTCATGTTCTTTATCTCTTTGCTCATTCTCTCACTCTTTCTACTTTTCAACTAGACCTTGGGAGCTCATTCCAGTGCTCTGATGTGAGTCTGTCTCTGTTTCCATCTGTTGTTGAACAAAGGTTCTATGGTGACATTTAAGATAATCATCAGTCTGAGTACAGGGCAAGGCCAGTTCAGGCACCCTCTCCTCTATTGCTTAGGGTCTTAGCTGAGGTCATCGCTGCGGATTCCTGGGAATTTTGCTAGAGCCAGGTTTCTTGCTAACCCCGTAATGGCTCCCTCAATCAAGATATCTCTTTCCTTGCTCTCATATCTGTCCTTCCTCCATCTCAACTATCCCATTCCCTCACATTCTCCTCAACCCTCTCTTTCTCCACTTCTTTCTGCCCCCTGCCCCCATGTTCCCAATTTTGTCAGGCGATCTTTTCTGTTTCCAGTTTCCCTGGGGGCATCTATATATGTTTTTTTGGGGGGGTTAACCTTATTACTTAGCTTCTGTAGGATCATGAACTCTCGGCTCAATGTACCTTTGTTTATGGCTAGTATCCACTTATGAGTGAGTATGCACCATTTTCACTTTTATGGGTCTGGGTTACCTTACTCAGGATAGTGTATTCCACTTCCATTTATTTGCATGTAAAATTCAAGATGTCATTGCTTTTTACCACTGAGTAGTACTCTAATCTGTAAATGTGCCACACTTTCTTTATCCATTCTTTAGTTGAGGGCCATCTAAGTTGTTTCCAGGTTCTGGCTATTACAAGTAATGCTGCTATGAACATAGTTGAAACAATGCTATTATAGTATGATTGAGCATCTTTTTGGTATATTCCCAAGGGTAATATTGCTGGATTCTGAAGCAGGCAGTTTTCCAATTTTCTAAGAAACCAAAATACTGATTTCAAAAGTGGTTGCATAAGTTTGCATCCCCACCAGCAATGGATGAGTGTTCCCCTTACTACATTTCCTCTCCAGCACAAGCTATCATTAGTGTTTTACCTTAGCCATTCTGACAGATGTAAGATGGTATCTCAGAGTTGTTTTGATTTGCATTTCCCTGATAGCTAAGGAAGTTTAACATCTCCTTAAGTGTCTTTTGGCCAGTTAAAATTCTTCTATTGAGAATTCTGTTCAGTTCAGTACTCCATTTTTAATTGGCCATGTTAGAATTAATTCAGTACTCCAATTTTAATGTCTAATTTCTTGAGTTTTTTTATATATATTTCAGAGATCACTCCTTTGTCTGATGTGGGGTTGGTGAAGATCTTTTCCCATTCAGTAGGCTGCCTTCTTGTCTTATTGTGTCCTTTGCTTTACTGAAGCTTCTCAGTTTCAGGAGGTCACATTTATTTATTTTTGCTCTTATTGTCTGTGCTACTAGGGTTATATTTAGGAAGCAATCTCCTGTGCCCATGTATTGAAGGCTACTTCCCACTTTCTCTTCTATCAGGTTCAGTGTGATTGGCTTTATATTGAGGTCTTTAATCCATTTGGACTTGAATTTTGTCCATGGTGGTAGATATGGATTAATTTTCATTCTTCTACATGTTGAAATTTAGTTATGCCAGCACAATTTGTCGAAGATGCTTTCTTTTTCCGCTATATAATTTTAACTTTTTTTTTCTATAAAATCAGGTATTTATAGGTGTGTGGATTAATAGCTAGGTCTTTTATTCGATACCATTGGTTCTCCTGTCTGTTTTTATGCCAGTACCAAGCCTCCTTCTGTTTACAAGAAACACACCTCCACCTCAAAGACAGACACTAACACAGAGTAAAAGGGTGGGAAAAGGTTTTCCAATCAAATGGACCTAAAAAACAAGTGGGTTTGGCTATACTAACAAAATTGATTTCAAACTAAAATCAATCAGAAGAGATGGAGAAATACTCTTTATATTCATAACAGTAATAATTCATCAAAATGAAGTCTCAATCCTAAATATTTATGTCCCCAATACTAGAGAACATACGTAAAAGAAACATTACTAAAACTTAAATCGCTCAACAAACCCCATACACTAATAGTAGGAGATTTCAGCACTCCTCTCTCACCAATGGACAAATCAACCAGACAGAAACTTAACAAAGAAATAAGAAAACAAACAGATGTAATTAATCAAATGGACTTAACAGACATCTATAGAACATTCTACCCAAACACAAAAAAATATACCTTCTTCTCAGCACCTCATGGAACCTTCTCTAAAACTGACCACAAACTTGGTAACAAAGCAAAATCCACATATACAAAAAAAAAAAATTGGAGTAACCCCCTGTGTCTTATGTAATCACCATGGATTAAAGTTAGGATTGAACAACAAAACTACTCTCAGAAAGCCTAAAAACTCATGGAAATTGAAAAATCAACTACTGAACCACCCCTGGGTCAAGGAAGAAATAAAGAAATAAATAAAGTCTTCCTTGAATTCAATGAAATGAAGGCACATCATATCCAAACTTATGGGACGCTATGAAAGTGGTGCTAAGAGAAAAGTTCATTGCACTAAGTGCCCACATAAAGAAATGTAGAAAGCACACATTAGCAATTTAACAGCACACCTGAAAGCACTAGAAAAAAAAAAAAGCAGCAGTCTCACCCAGGAGAAGTAGTAAACAAGAAATAATCAAATTGAGGACTTAAATCAACAAAATAGAAACACAGAAAACAATACAAAGAATCAAGGAAACAAAGAGCTGGTTCTTTGAGAAAATCAACATTATTCCCAATTTCTTGAGCAAAAACATGGCTGCTGTCAGTCTGCAACTTGCTTACATCCTTCCCTGTTCTATGGTGAGCCAGGCTCTTCTCAGACACCTATAAGAAGGCCAGGAGGCACACAAAGTCCCTAGGACAAAGAGAACATGGAAAAAAAAATCTCATGACAGTGATGACTTACTGTGAAAAGATGCAGTGTATTTTCTAGATGTATTACTACTTATTCTATTTAGAACACTGGCTAAGTGCTAACAGGATAAAAAATAGTAGTAAGACAGAAGATAAAGACAGAACAATCTAATTCAACGATACAGCTCAAAAAAACATTATACTTAAACACAGCATCTATGTATTTAGGTATGTATCCACACAGACATAATTATGTCTATATGTATGTTTTTGTGTTCATGTGTATTGCATGTCTGTGTATAAGAATCATGTGTAGAATGGGAAGATTTCTGGCCAAGTCCAAGGTTTGTTATTTTACATGAAATAAAATATGGCAACATTTTTCTGTTGATTTAATACAAAATAAAAAGGCAAATACCAAGAATGTGCCTTCTAACACCTAATTCTCTGTTTATATAGAAATAAAAATTAATCTTCTATCTGTCTCTTTGATGAATGTCTTTGGCCTTAACTAGAATGTAAGAATCAATAGCTATTTCTGGAGATATTTACTTAAAGTTTGATTAGAAGCAATTGAAGAAAACATGGAAGGCAGTTTCTCATCCACTTTATCCACCCACTTCCCACATCTTGCGGCAAAATATGTCTTCATTTTTTCTTAAAAAATAACCTCCGCATTATCTCTCCTTCCGATTCTAGCAGCCACATGCATTCTTACCCCATCCTATTAAGATTTGTGCACTCACTACACTGAAACTGCATGGTTTCCAGGCTTATCGGCTATTTGTGTAGTCAGTTGATGGAATGGAGGAAATGAACATGAAAGAAGGTGTATTATCTAGCCTCAAGGTCATCCAAGTTGCTGGTATTTCATCTGTGGTCCTTTTATATTATGTAGGTTACATATGCAAGCCAAATACTTACCACAGTAAAACATCAAACTTACAGAAAAGGTAGAAAAATAATTAGGTTCTATAGTTCTATGGGGATAGATTCTCCTGAAAATCTTATTGCCTGACTTCAGGATTTATTACCGAGAATGAGTTATTCCCAAGACTCAAGGAATCCTATGCAACAAGAATAATGTGGGAGTGGGGGCAGGAGCAAAGCACTATGGGTTGCCATCTTATACTCTCCAAATAAGCCAGGTTTTGTCGTATGTTGCCATAAATTCCTCACATTCCATTTAGCTTTTACAAGGGCCACAAAAGGATGACTACTCTTACTTTCTAGGTTAAACAATAGATCCAAGTTGCAGAGATTTCTGTACCAGACTCAGTGACAACTGGAGTCCTTGTGAATGTAAATTTAAGAAAAAAATGTAGACAACTTTCCATGTGCCTACTTCAATACCATTTGGAGACGGATTCTCTCTGTCCATTTTAATCACAGAATTAAATTATCAGTTAGTAATTTGTTAATCATAATTGATGATGCCTAATAGATTAGGAATCCTCCTACTTTAAAATCTTTAGAATTAAGCTATAATGATAAAATGCAATTACTTGGAAATTGAATAAATGTAAAACAATTAATTCAAAAGCATTTAAAATGTAAATGAACACCACCAGAGCTTATCATTAGTAAATTAATTATTAAGTGATTAATATTACAGAAATTCAAATTCAAAGACAAAAAAGTTGACATTTAATATTTCCATAGTTTGGAGATAACCATTCATATAAGAAACTTTAAATTGTTTATTGGCTGAAACCTATTATCTTCTTATTATAAGGATTTGTTCCCAGGAAACAAAAAGAATAGGCACAAAGATCTAGTTATAGCTTTCTCTGTCCTACTATGACAATATCAAAAACTTAATCATCATGTACACAAATTATAACCTCTAATAATATCAGATCACTTAATTAGATGATATATTTAAAATATACATGCCTATGAAACTTTAATCAACGTGCAAAGAAGTCATTGATGTTAAAATATGACTCAAGGGAAAAAAGATTTTTCATAAAAAGATAATATCTATTTTAAGTGATTTTTATGATAAGTATCTGGTTATGCTGGGTATTATTTGATCTACTGGAGATCTGATGTGGGAGTCCCTTTGTGTGCTGCAATTACCATTAATGAATAAAGAAACTGCCTTGGCCTGTTGATAGGGCAGAACTTAGGTAAGCAGGGAGGATTGAACTGAATGCTGAGAGAAAAAAGGGCAGAATCAGGGAGACTCTATGGAGTTGCCACTAGTGTCAGACATGCTGGAATTTTGCTAGTAGGCCACAACCTCATGATGATGTACAAATTAATAGAAATGGGTTAAATTAAGATGTAAGAGTTAGCCAATAAAAAGCTAGAGCTACTGGGCCAAGCAGTGATTTAATTAATATAGTTTCTGTGTGATTATTTTGGTTCTGGGTGGCTGGGATGAACAAGTGGTTCCTTGAAATAGAGAGAGATCGAGGAATTAGAAAAAGGAAGAGTAAGTCAGTCTATTCTCACAGAACTTGTATTTCCTGTGGGATAAGACAGAGCATAAACAGTAACTTGGTAACATCAATTACGTAGATGGTAAATAGGTAGACTGATAGATAATATAGTGATGAGGGTAAATTAGTCACTTACATGGAATAAGAGAAAATGAAAATAAAACTAACTAAGGCATATTAAAAAGCTGGGTGGGAGGCACAGGACAGGGAGCAAGAAAGAGCTGACCACAGTTTACCTGCTCAGTAACGTTTAATTTTACTCTGACAGGAAGCTAACAGGAAAGTGTCAGAAATAAAATATTAAATTTGCTTTTCAAAAAACCTAGTGCTTAGTTCAAAGGGGACTTTAACTGTCACATTGGCTATAGAGTGAAGACTGGATAAGTGTGTTTGAAGAAAAGAGACATCAGAAGAATGGGAAGATTGGAGACAAGAGAAATAAACATGACACTCTTACATTCTGGTAATATCAACATAGGATGAGAAATGATTATATTCTGGGTAGATTTTAAAATGAAATATGATGCTACTAATAACATCCCAGTGAGACTGTGATAGCAATCAACAAATAGGAGTATTTCATAAGGTCCCACTTTCAGGCAGTTAATGGCTGAGGAAGAATTAGTCTTGTCACAATGCACTTCCTGTTGCCTTCTAATAAAGATGCAACCAACACCATGTCTACCTGCAAGCCACCATGCTACCCACCATGATGATATTGGACTGAACCTCTGAACTGTAAGCAAGCCACCAAAATTGAATGTTTTATTTGTAAGAGTTATTGTGATATCTCGAGCATAGGGAACTCCAAAGCCTACCTCACAGTGACTCACTTGTCCAACAGAGCCATATCCACTTCAACAAAGCTGTACCTCCTAATAGTACCATTTCCTGTGAGTTTATGGGAGCCAATTGCCACAGTGGTGAGTTTGTAAGTACAGTAATCAATCATGGCATGTTTAAAAAAATAAAATATTTAAATAGAAATCAGAGCTTATAGTGTTAAAAATTTGAAATAAGACATTACAATATGTGACATACCTTTGATCATGAATGTGGAATGTAACAGAGCAGGAGGCACAGGCGGATAGCATTCAGTGTGGTGTCTTAAAGTGTGTATCAGAGACGTTTCAGCACTAAGTTAGCTCGTGAGCACATTTGGAAAGATCGACAGAGTGGTCCAAACAGGTACGTGGGGATTGCACGTGAAGCAGACATAATCAGGGGCCCATATTGATTGTGGAGAAAGTGGTCCTTGGGTTAGAGTCAAAATGCCAATGCTGCTGAAGCAAAGGGAGAAAGGAGAAAGAGAAGATGAAAGCAGACAGTTAAAAAGAGGAAGGAATGGGCAACGATCACAGTGGGACAACAGACTACACAAAAATTTTTCTGGTCTTTTATCCTGACAGAGAGGGGAAAGCATTAGAGAGATCTGAATTGCACTTTAATCATTCTTGACACCTTGTTGACAGCAACAGCAGAATTGTTAATAGCAACTAATAATTAAGAATAGCAGTTAAGAAGCTATTACAGGACATGATTAGCTTTAGAACACAGGTTGCAATAGTCATGGGCTGAGGGGATTAGGCAAACAAGCCCTATCACCGTGTTTCATGTAGCACACGAGGGGAAGGAAGAAGTCAGTTAGGACTAAAGGGTTTTAGTTAATCCATTGAAAAAATTGAATTAAATGCTATCTATTTTTGGAAGAGAGAGGAACTATGTACTGGGACTGACGAAAGAGCAAACACAGGGGGTGAAGATGAAGAGCAGCACAGACTGGCTTCCAGCATGTTCGTCTGAAATTCCAGATGGACAACACAGCGTTGAGAGGAAAATGAGAACTTAGAGAGACAGGCATTCAGATGAGGTTCAGTTTGAAGGTTAAAAATCAGGTTTTTTGTAAAGGGCAGATGTATTCAAAGACATGGAAACAAGTCTGAACATTGAGTAGGGAGTATTTCACAGATAGCACACCACACAGAGGGAGGAAGGGGGAGAGGAAAGGAAGCTCTGAAATAATGGACAGTAATGTTTAAAGTCCTCTAGGAGAATATGGTATTTTGGAGGGGAACAGAAAGTTCCATAATGAGCAAGTGATATGCTGTGTACTGGGATAAAATTATTTACTACAATAGTAGAAAGCTGCCCTCAGGAAGAAACAGTGAGAGCTTCCTTACAGACCATATGAGGTCTGGAACGGGAGAGTAAATGTCGTTAGTGTGAGCCTAAGATGGAACAAAGAAATTTTGTAAAGTTATTGCTGTTCCTTCCTCACATACATCAATATCCTCAACACAGACTTGCATTATAATAACGGGACAAGGTAGGTTTAATGGCTCACAGCTTTAATGCTAGAACCGGAACCTGAAAGTAGGAAGATCTTTGTAAGTTCAAGACCAACCTAGCCTGCACACCGAGTTCTAGATCATATAATGATCCACATAATGAAACTTTGGTTTGTTTCTTGTTTGTTAGTGGTTTTTTGTTTACATAATTTATAGGATAAGAGAATGGGTGAGTGCAAAAGGTGATTCTTTTTGTAACATTAATGGGTAATTGATGATATTTTAATAAAGTCTTCATAGCAAATCATAAGAATTTTATCGCTATCTGTTTTTCGCTATTGCAGTAGTAGAGAAAGCATGTTTCGTCTTTAGGCCTTACATGCCAGTGGTTAAAAAGGCATTATGAAAGCTCACAGTATGGCTCAGCGGTAGCTTGCTTGCCTAGAATGTACAAAGCCATGAAGTAATTGTGTTTTAAAACAAACCAACATAGAGAAAGCACTTTATCAGTAACTTTCCCTCAAATTCATAAGAGAAAGAATCAAGTTAGTATAATAAATTATTTTATTGAGGACTCTGAGGAGTAGTGTCTTATTTTCAACCTCTCTAATGTGTCTGAAGTTATTTAAAACTAAAAGAAAAGCAAATTTATGTAAAACTATGGAATTATCTTTAAGTAGCTGGTAGAGAAGGCAATGGAGAATGAACAGCTCAGTCAACTGACAGCTAAATCCTTTTTCTTTCCTAATTTTCTTGCCAGCCTCTCAAATGTGTTAAACCATTGCTTAGAAGTATTTCTTTCTGCAGCAACATAGCTGAGTCTTTCCCCCTTTTCTCTCATTCTTTTTACTCTCTCTTATTTTGAGTAAATACTAGAGGGTATGTGAAAAAAAAAACTATCTATTGTCTCCTGGGTTTTCAGAGCAAGCCTGAACACTAATGGTGTATTCTAACTCTAGGCTTTTAAAATTAGCTTCTTAATCTTTGAGTGTACAAGAAAACTTACTGAGTTTTTCTCCTTTTCAATCTAAAAGGATTGCATACGCTCCCTATAATTAGTTCTTCATTGCTTTGCAGTTGTTCATTAATAAAATCCCTTCTCATTTTGATAGTCAAGCTATTCTTAGTGTTGCTGAAATTTAAAGCTGTGATCATAGCCCATGAAATGAATAAGTCCAAAGCAACTTGATAAAATTTTATGGGGAGATGATTCCGGAATCTTCAGATAAGCCACTTAAATCTCAGAGCTTATCACACCACAGTCCTCCCTCCACCTCCCGTCTCTGAGCCCTGAAAATATAAGTATGGTATTAGAGGAAGGCAAGGATTTGTGATGATAAAGCAGAAAGTGACAGGAACGTTGGGTGTCTATGCTGAGCTGGGCATCATTCTGAAAGACAGATGTGTCTGCTAATGAAGAGACACTGGCAATGACACATTCCAAGCAGAAGATTGGTGTCAACTCTGAGTCATACAAAAACTGTTCTGATGACATGACATTGTAGAGAATGGATTGGGAGGGGAACACCGAGTGAAATTTTAATGCAGAAATCCACTTGCAGTTGCATGAGAGGAAATGAGATCTTGGGTGGAGAAAAGGTGGAGGGTAAAAACAGGGTGGTACCTTCAGTCATGACTAGCCCATAAATGATTGTTCTTCATAGCAGAGTGAAACCCAAGTTCCATTTCATTAATTTGTTAATGTCTTTCCCCTGCTGCATACATTAGTCTTGCTTCCATATTGATTCATGGTAATGTATGCACACAGGCACACAGATGCCCTGCTCCTTTGTTATTTGGAGGTGATCTCTCATCTTGGCTCCCTACCATGTAGATAGACCCCACAGGGCATGATTCTCTAGCATAAAATCCCTCTACACTTGAGCTCTCAATCTTCCCAGACCTGTCAAAGATTTTACTTCCCCATATAGTCCTCCAGTGATCCATATAAATTGTAACGAAAGCTAGCAAGATCCCATTATTTTTCTGGTATAGAAAGTGAAAGAGCATAATCCAAACTTATCCTCAGTTTCACCTTCACTCAGTGAGGTTAAGGCTCCTCTTGAAGCTTTCATATCCTTTTTGGTGAAAGAGTGTGGGTAAGGGATATTAAACATTCTTACTGAGAACAGTCAGTGAGACGATTTGAGAAATGCTAAAAATCATAAGTAGTACATAAAAACAACTCAATAAATGTTACTCACATGTAATAGCAGTAAGAGCAGTAATCAAATTTATATTAACACCATTAATACATTTTAGGACTCATAATTATCTTGGGCATTATAAACTGAAATTTCATCATTATACTGAGATCTCTCATCCTAAGGCAATAGAAAATTTACTAACATGGAATTAACTTTTTATAGTGATTTTTATTGTAAGTTAGTATGTGGATAACCTTTTAACCTACCAACAAATGGGCATGCGTGGTCTTGCACTTGAGGAGGTTTCTTTCTCACTGCCTGTTGGTTGAACACAAATTAGACTGGCAAGTATAGATCAACAACAGAAATGTATACAAATTTTACCTGATGTTAATTCTTCTATACACATAAAGAAGTGGTCCTTTATGTTTGATTTCTGTTGCTATGATAAAATATCATGACCAAAAGCAATTTAAAAGAGGGAATGGTCCATATGGCTTACAGTTTCAAGTTGCAGTCCATAATCTAGAGAAAGATGTATAACAACTCAAAGTAGCCAGACAAAATAAATCCAAAATCTAAAGGAAAGGGAAACAATTGAATGTATGCTACCTGCCAACTGCTTTAGTTGGTTTTCTCCTGTGTCATGTCAATAGCCTAGACCAAGGGAATGTTGCTGCCCACAATAGGATGGGTCTTCCTTCTTTGATTAACAATCAAAACAATCCTCTATTGAGCAGCCTATGGGCCAAGTGAATTTAGGCTACTTTTCACCTCTGATGGGACTCTAAGTAGAAAGCTGGCAATTATAAATAAACATCACAGAAGCCTAATGCACAAGTAACAAAGCCCTAAAGAAGCCAGTAGGCCCCAGAGCTCATGAGCATGCTATTTAATGGAGCATTACATTGTGGAGAAGGTAAAGGAAAGGGGAATTGGGGTTAGAGATGGTAAATTATATATGAATTTCTAAAAAATAAATGTAGGCAAAACAAAGAAAGCATGAGAGTTATTGTGTTATTTGTAGACCTATACTGTTGTCAACTCATAGTTCCAATGTGAAGAATGTTCTCTTGCCACTAGTACAACAGTGACATCTGTCTCATGGCAAATTTTACAATGTGTGTGTTTGTGGGTTTGCCTATTCAGCTGGAATTCTAAGTTAACAACTTTTGTGTTAAAAGATGAGACTTAGGGATCCGTTATTCTATCAGTTATTTCCCAATTATCCCAGGTAAAAGATATCATATCAAGTGACTTTAGAGGGGTTAGTATATTCTGTCACTTTCAAACACAACTGAGTGAAAAAAGCATATACATATTAATTGCATATAATTGTGTTAATATATTACTATATACTGAGATATAATGCAATTGACAATTTCTAGAGCTTCCCATTAGTGTAATTAGCAATATACTAACATCAGGCCCTCTTTGTATTTGTGGATCCTAGACTCATTAACGAACCCATGAAAACAGAGACTTAATATGGACCAAGCTCAGTGAAGCCTGACTCAGGAACATTCTAAAGCACCGGAAATTCGTTCCCAGAGGTAACATCTTTCCCACTATAGTAATACAACCTTGGCAACATATATCCTACAAGTATTGTATTTATCTTAATATCTAATAAGCATATATTTTGACACACTGGTACTTCATTCCAAATCTCAAATCTGGTAATTAAAGATGAGATCATGAACTTAAGAGGAAGGGGGAACATGACAGGAATTGGAGGAGGAGAGGGAAGTGGGGGGAATAGAAATGACGTCTTCATATGTGAATTTCTCAAAAAATAAAAAATATTTGAAAAAGAAAGTTATATGTCCCTATTTGACTTCATTATTGTTTCACTTATAGATTCTTTTTGTAATTGTGAGGGTTTGTCAGTTTATGAACAGATTTGTAAGTCTATAAACAATTGTTTTTGCAGGTTTGAAGAGTGTTGGTTTAATTTTTGCGAACACAAAATGAAGTTGTTTAAGTGTAGTACATTTCCATGTGCAGGCTCCATGGTGGAAGGATCTGTCTCTAACTTTCCTCAAGCTGTTACCAAATTCATTTTCTAGCAGCTACACAATTTAAGACAGGATGATGGGATGGGGAGACACAGGCAGAGAGATAGGAAGTAGAGGAAGAATGGGAGGAAGAACAGAAAGAGGAGGAAACAATACAAGAGGATTTGTGTTTGAACACAGATGCTTTATAAAAGTAATTACCACTACAGAGCAGTACGTAGGGTACTGATCATCAATTTATAGCAATTCAGGTATTATTAGATAATGTTCTTTCATATGTCATTTTGCTTTAATTGGATTTTATTTTTATAAAATCATTTTAATAAAATGTTTATTACATTAAAACTACTTTAATTTTCTTTCAAATGAGGTAAAAATGTGTGAATACAGAAAATTTGGGTTGGGTAGCATTGCTGAAAAGATATAGGCGTGTTTATGGTCTATAAACTCTAAATTAGTCAATAATAACATATTGTTGCTATAGAACGAACTAAGATGCAATCCCCTGCGCTAATTTACAGAAATATGAACAAACAGGAAGATAAATGGCTCTATATTTCCCTTCACTGAAAACCCCATATTTTAAGGCTATGATTGTTTGCAAGTGGCTTATTTAATTTTATTTTTCTATTATAACATTAATGCTTTACTTTTATTATAGAATCAATATATATTCTCTATAGAAAATGTTAAAGAATAGAATAAAGGAAAATTTTGCAAGCTACATGTTTGAAAATAAATATCTTAAACATTTTTGTGTTGATCTTTTTAGTTTGGTTTTCTCTTAATATATCCCTGAGTACTTTGTGAACATATAATGCATTATGTCTACCTTCAATGTTTGTAAATTAGCATAACATAGAATATTCATTTCCAGTCCAGATGGAGAAACAAAGACTAAATTTGAATAAACACCTCTTTTTTTTGAAAAACTGAAAAGATGCCATATACACATAACAAAAGATCTTAGGTTATTGCTATCAATCAAAGGGGAACAATTCATGAGAGAGAGGAGAAAGATGAGAACCTATTTAACTTTTGGTGAACACCAAGTTTCCACATCAGGACACAGAAAAGAGAAACCCAAGTTTGAGGGATGCTCTAGGGCAGCATATGGGGAATGTTCTAAATAGATGACAGCTACGCGAAGACAGCTCTGCATGACCTTTCAAAGGCAATCTTCCAAGAATGTCCAGTAAAGTTCATGTAAACATATGTCTGTTAGAAATCTACCCAAGGCCAGGCAAGAATAATTTTATATCAAATAAATTCATTAACTTATGTGAAATGAACAAATAACTCAGAAAACAATAGCTACCAAACTTACTGAGTAGCCCCTGAAATATAAGTACAAAGCTCTAGGACCATATGGGTTTTCTCAAATGGTGTATAATATTTAAGTAAGAAATATTATAAATATACATAATATAATTATAAAAATTGTCCTAGGGAATTGTGAGGGAAATTAACAAATCATCTAGAAAGTAATCAATAAATACTGAGCATATGCAAGATGCAAAAGAAATCAATAACTTTGCATAAATCAAGTCCAAGAAATAATTTTAAAGATAATGCCCCCCTGTCATTTTCTCTCTCCAGACTTGTAGGTGTCAGCTAGTTTTTATGACTTCCTCCTTGTTTTGATCATTGGAAGACACAGATATTTACATTATTATTAATAGCAGTATCACAATTACAGTTATAATGTAGCAATGAAAATCATTTTATGGTTGGGAGTCACCATAATATGAGGACCTATATTAAAGGGTCACACCATTAGGAAGATTGAAAACCATTGGTTTTATATAATAGAATATATAGTCAACATTTCTTGAAAGACTGAATAAGAAACATATGCATATGAAAATGTTCTCCAAATTATTATCCATTGAAGAAATGCAAGTCACACTAAGATGCAGCTTCATACCTACTAAGTTGACAGCAACCAGAAACAAATAGCAAGGATTGGTGGGAATGTGGAGAAACAGACAGCTTTACACACAGCTTGTGAGAACATGAAAGGGTGAGGACTCCGTGAAACACTTGGGCATTTGCGCAGAAATTAAATTTAGATTTTAATGAGAATGGGAAGATCTATACTACAATTAGAAAGTGGTTGTATATGTTCCAGTTAAGGACATCTTGAGGGAAATGTGGACAGACTCCTAATTGTATGTACTTCTTTGGGGAGAATTTTAAAGGCCACGAAATTGGCTGTGGGTTTACTGGTTTGCCAGGACTGCTAGAAGAAAGTACCACACACTGAATGACTGAAGTCATAGAAATCTATTGTCCCCTGATGTGAAAGTTGAAACTTTGAGGTCAAAGGGTGAGTAAAGTTGTCTGTTTCTGAGCGATGAGAGATAAATTCTGCTCCAGACCTCTCTCCTCAGCATTAAGAGGACCGTTTACTCCTTTCGTTTCTTTCCACCATCTTTTCTCTAGGAAAATTTCAGCGTCCATATTTCTCTCATACATGGAAACAACCACACTGGATCACAGTTTACTTAAATTTGATTATCTTTCTAAAGACTGTCTCTAATTAAGGCTACATTCTAAATTTTGAGGGATCCAGTTCAATCTATCATAGCAGCAGTAAAATGAACAACTTTGTTCTCAAAATCATAAGATTGAACACATTAAAGGAATAAAGTTTATAGTGTAGGAATAATATTCCAATGCATCTCTTACATAAAAATAGGGGCAAATGCACAAAACCCCCTATGTTTAAAAAACATTAATCATTATGGAATTCAAAGCAAATTCTTATTTGATAGTACCAAAACACTCTTAAAATGACTAAAATCCAGAGATTAAGGGTAGTAACTCACAGTAAACATGAAGAGCAAATGGAATTCACAGAGGTTATTGCTTATCAGAGAATGATACTTTACACTCACTTTGCAAGTGTTTGTTTTATGTAAAGAAGAACAGATAATGCCAGTCTTAGATACCATAACACTATATAAGAAAAGAATTTGCCTGTTTGTCTCTGGTATCAGCAAAGAACGCTGAAGGAAATTCCAGGTCCCAGGAATTTCCTGGCAGTAGAATTCCTTTATCATACGACCATTTGCACCAGACCTTCTGGTATCCTGCTGAGATGATTTACATTGACCTTCTAAGTGTCTTTGGCATATGAAGTCAGAAAAACAGGAGATTATTGTTGAAGTGTTAGAATTGAGTGGCAGAAACCCAAACTTTCAATCACTAATAAATAGATGGAGGAGGCTGAAGGTAAATATCAATCGTGTAATTGGTGATTTAGTCAAGCAGTCTTACGTACAAAAGCAGAGCCAACATTTCTAACAGGTGAAGCTGTCACGTAGACACCTGACATCAACACGGTAGTTAGTGACACTCCATCCCTCTCCTACACACAAAGTGAAGGAGGGAAGGGAACATCATGTCTGCTTAACTCTCTGACATCATCTCATGTGCTGTTTCTGTTGACTCACCCTAATTGGTATCTTTGCTGCAAGGAAACTGAAATTTTAGTACAGCATTTTCTTGTGTTCTGTGAGTCCTACATCAGAATGCACAACTTGAGAAGGAAATGGGAACATAGCTTAGCTGTCTAGGACTCCTCGTATATGTAGCTGGCATTGTATTGTAGCTGTAATTGAAGATAGTCAAGAGAAGTGAGGCTAGATTCTGGGTAGTCAGCATCAAAGCTGCATTGGACACCGTAAAACTAAAAATATGTCAGTGTTCTTCTTTTCTGCATTCTTATAGCAGCTGTAAGTATTCCTGAGTGGAAATAAGCACCCATAATGAAAGACTAAATAAATATTGATATTCATGTCTAATGCAATATTAAATAAAATCAGAAATAAATAATGAACATCCTCAAGTAGATAGTATAAATTATTAAAGATATATTATTTTTCATTTTAATTGGTTTCTAGAAATTCTCACCTATATTCTTTAATAAGTTACATTTGGCATTACTGTGTCACTAAGACACAGTAAGAGTAAATTCATTTGGTATTTAGTATTGTAGAAACACAGGCAATATATCTTGTCTTTCAGGGCATTGAGGCATTTTCACAGGAAAGGCTTCGACTGGGATGAAAAGCAGGAAGCATATTCTTTGAGGGCCCAGATAAGTCATGTTGGTTCTTGGCAACAATATTCTCCTGCCTTGAATTAATTGAGAAACAGATTCCCCTCAGTCCATGATAACTTCTTGACAATTGGAGAAATTTTTAAAATAGTAAGCATTTCACAGATGAGTGGATTCTTCTTCCCTGAACAAGAGAATTTGCATCAAAGAACTTCAGTAGTACAATAATAGAATATTATGTTTTACATGAACATCAATCAATATTGTTCAAATATCTTCCTCATTTTCAACTTTTCTAAGACTTCAAATAATTACTTTTTAAGGTCTTATCCTGCAAGACCATGGCAGAACATGGGTTATCTTCAGATATGGTTCCTAAAAGGTAGCCAAATAGCTCAGAAGAGTGAAAGTCTATTCACAGGACAGATATAAAAACTAAACCATGAAATTATTCTGAAGGGTAGGAACAAAAAAAAAGCGCTTACCTGGGTGATAAGAAAAGAAAAGTATCAACATATTAGACATATGCTTAAATTACATTACACTATAGACTTGTGTGTACATGGCCTTGTGTAACCTATTATATAACTTTTAAGTAAAAGGACTGATGATGCACTAGAGCAGATGAGGAATGGAAGAATCAGAAGAGATCTCCAGTCCAGACCCAGCCACGGGAAAGAAAGCATGCAAAGGCTAGCAAAGATGCTCTCTGGCCGGATTCATCTTTAAAAGCAAAGTATTGTTGCCTGGATTTATGCTGTAATCAACTTGTAAATGATCAAACTGGGGACACTAACACTGTTCAAAGAGAAGCATAACCATATTGATATTTTAATGCATTTATATGAGCTTTTACCACTCCATGAATTGGAAAAGACCACACTGCAAGTGGTTCGCACCAAAACAGAAGATGGAGAAAGAATCATGAGATGTTTTAGAAAACAAGACAGAAAAAATAAATAGATTAAAATGAATAGCCCATGGTTAGAGGTCAATAGTCAGTATCTACTTAAGCTGTAACTTCTTTACACTCTTCATTGAACCGGGTTTCAGGGAGAACCATGGTGCCAGAACTATTTAAGCCTAATGGTCTCCTAATTATTTATTTATACTACAGAGTACTGTACAAAGTCCCATTTCTAAACAGCACTTATTTCAAGCAGACTCTCAAAGGTATCCAAGAGAAGAAACAGCTGATCCTGAGCACACTCATCGAACCTGGGGCTTCTCTCATTGGGTTGATGTTTTGTTGAACCAATATTGGACAAAGACCTCAGCCATTTCTTGGTTGGTCTCCCCTTCTTCTTTATTTTCCTGTTCACTTTCCTTGCATCTTCTTGGTTTTTTGCTCCTTTAGCCCCTAAACTCTCATGCTATGGAAACTCCTAAGCTGTAGATTCAGGTATATTAAACATATATAAAACATTCACTCTACCACTAAGTTCTATCCTCAACCTGAATCTTTTGTTTTCTAAAACAATTGCTTCCCATACCAAAACCAAAAACAAAACTTTTTTTTTGCAAGAAGCTATCACCACCAGGTATGGTGAGTAGACAGCTATGAGGCCTGCCTCTTCTGCTACTGCAGCCTTTCAGAACTGCACACAGGTGAGAGACAGCTATGAGGCCTGCCTCTTCTGCTACTGCAACCTTTCAGAACTGCACACAGGTCAGTCTCTCCTTGACATTGTGAGCTTGAATTATTTCACTATAAAGTAACTTCGCTACACACACTTTTAAAAGAATGGCTAAACAGGTTTTTAAAGTACAAAAAAAGTTGACATTGGTACTTAAAGATAAGACTCACCTTTGTGCTACTATGTTACCCATATTTATAAACTGAAATATATATATATATATATATATATATACCATTTTCATTTATTGCATGATAGTTGCTAAATATAACTTTACAGTAAGAGCAAATGTGGGGCTGGGAAATGGCTGCACAAGCCTGAGAATGTGAGTTTAGATTCAAGCACCTACATAAAAATTCAGGTGTGGCCCATGTGCCTGTAACTCCAGCACTCTACAGGACTGAGACAGGATCCTAGGACTCGTTGGACAGCTATTTTATCTGAAAAATAGTGAGTTTAGGGTTCAGCGAGAGGTCCTGGAAATAAGAGAAAGAGTGATAAGTTAGGAACCTGACACCCTACTCTGGGCTCCACAATGCTCACTGTTCTCTCTGTATGTGTCTCTTGCTTTCTCTGTGTCTCTATCTGTCTCTGTCTCTCTCAAACACACACACACACACACACACCACACACACACACACACATCACAAGAAAAAACAAGAAAACAAGAAAAAAGAGAGGGAGCCCAAGTCATGGCAATGATATTTTCTTGCTTTCCTTATATAATACAATTGGATACTGTGCAGATGAGTCTTCTTCTGCAAGTTTAAAAACAGCATTAACAAAAGCACTTCAGATCTGTGTGTACATTAAAAGTCAAGAACATTTTCATTCTTCATCTCACTCTGCTATTCTTTTCTTGGCTATATTCCTGTTTTACTTTAGGGTTTAATGACATATCCCCTATGAAGTTTCTCCCTTCACTGATCAAAAGAGAGTCCAAGCTAAATATTTTCTATAGGGAAATATTTTGAAAACTGTATGGCCTGCTACTGAGAGCTCTTTATATTTTTCCTGGCTCTGGGGTTTAGTATAGACAAATAAAAACGAACTATCCCTATAAATTCTCTTGGAATCTCCGAATCATATGATTCTCACTGATGAGCACAACCTCATTTATACAAAGTTATAATTCAAGGAAGATAAAATTCACTTAAAACAACAAAAATTGAATATTAAATGCTAGTCAAGAAAGAGAGCCAGAAAAACAATCAGTGGGTAAAGGTGCTTGCTGATGAACTTGATGACCTGAATTCCAGCCCAGGGACCAACATAGAGGAAAGAGAAAACCAATTCCTACAAGTCGTTTTCTGACTTTCATGTGTGTGCTGTGGCACACTCACCTTTACACACACACACAAACACATACACACACAAACACACACAGAGCAAATAGATATGATTTCTTGTTTTATTTAATAAAGAAAACTGGCCAAGAAGTTTGATGGCTTATCCATTTGAAAATTTACTTTCTATATCATATCTTAGTCTTAACATTGTATATTAAAATAAAGATAGAGGGGAACCAAATTCAAGTCCATTTCATGGCAGGACTACCACCAGCACAAGACAATTTAATGGCTGTCTTTTAAGGTTTAAAATGAGTCATTCTGGGGAAAAAATTCAATTTATTTTTTCAAGATGCTGTGTAAAAGACAGAGACGAAAACCAACTCTGTCCTCAAAATCAAGGAAAGTAGTTTAATAGGCAGAGGACTTGTCATTTGACCAAAAATCCCTCATATTTCTACCAGAGTCAAGATAGAAAAGATCAATTCGGCCTTTTAAAGCAGCAATGACTCAGAAAACCAATCACATCAGGACAGGGCCTGCTGTTTAAACTGCTTAGATTTTACAAGGTGCTATTAGGTATACTTAAAGTTGATTGGCCTATAAATTGAAAGAAAAAAAGAGCCACTTGTGGTTGCTTCATAAAGGAAGGTTTTCCTGTGAGTTTTAGATGACTTTCTTTCAGAGATGGGGATAAAGAGATTGTGCTTCAGCTCTGTTTGTTCTTTTTTTTTTTTTCCCAGATTAGCTTCTCTCCTGGTTTCTTTCTTCACCTGGAAACAGGTGGTCTGCTGCTTGTTCTAATTTTTAAGAGACATTTGAAGCAAGGTGCCCCTTTCACTGAAGATTCTGTTCACTTTATCTTTCCGGACATGGCCATTTTTTCTTTTCTGCTGGTGAGTACACAGCTTTCTTCCTCTACTCCAATCAAATGGCTCACCCTTTGGGACAAATGAAACAATCTGCGAAAGATGCTATGCTTTAACTGTGAGATTCTTGAATCTAAATATAATTATATTAGTAACTTCTGCATTGACCAACCTACCTGAATGGAGAATGTAAAAGCAAAATAAAGAAACAAACAAACTTGACTCATGGTTTCAGAGGATTTTCTTCTGTAGTGTGAATTCTAGTTGGTCTTAATAATAAAAACTCAGAGTCAGATATCAGGGTAACTGCTGAAAGATCAGAGAAGTTAAGGAGCCAGTCACTAAAGTTCTAACCTCTACCAAATCCTCAGACCGAATAGGCAATTTTGTCTCTACAAATCCTCAGACTGAATGCTGTCTATAGGAAACCTCAGACTGAATCCTGATTCCTGTCTCCTCCTGCCTTATATTCTTCTCTGTCCAGTCATATCACTTCCTGTCTCCACCTCCCTAGTGCTGGGATTAAAGGTGGGAGCCACCACCACTTGACTCTGTTCCTCTTTTAGACTGATTTAATCTTGTGTAACCCAGGGTAGTCTTGACCTCACGGAGATCCATCTCCCTCTGTCTCCCAAGTGCTGGCAGTAAAGGTGTGTGCCACCACTGCCTGGGCTTTTTAGCTAACTAGTGTAACCAGCTTTACACTCTGATCCTCAGGCAAACTTTATTTGTTAAAGCATAAACAAGATATCACCACACTCTTCTTTTAGTGGTTTCTCAATCCCATGTGATCAGGCAGAACATTTTGGAATCATGTGATAAGAAGATGACTCATTTATAGGCAGACAAGAAAACATGAGAAAGGAAGGGACCAGTGATTGGATACTTTCAAAGATCTGTCCTTGGCATCTACTTTCTCCATCCCAACTCCTACCTGCTGAAGCTCCTAGAAGCTCTCCCACAGCACCACCAGCTAAGAACCAAGTTCCAAGCATAAGAGAGACATCTCATATTGAAGTGGGAACCACCGTTAAAATGTTTATCAAATAAGAACTCAAAAGAGGTTTTTAGAAAACTGGTATGAAGGAGGGTCTTGAGGCTCAGGTTTTGAAATGAAGAAAGTTCTCTACTTAGATTTCAGTAAGTACAGAAAAAGTCTCTTCATCTGTGAAATGTTATAATAGGAACATCAGAATTCCTGAGAGACATTAATGAGTTAAAACTGTAAAATGGTGCTTGGTTCACAGATATTTCGACAAAAGCTACTACAGTCAAAGTAAATGAATGATAACAATTGGTGCTTTAGTTTGGGCATAGAAAGATGATAAAAGCTGTAACTGCTAGATCCTTTCAGTGTCCATCCCAGCACTGCTTTAGTGGTTTGTAAGCTGGTCAGGGCACCCTTTCTTCACCAGATGTCAGAGGCCTCCCAGATCTCCATCAGCTAAGGGAACCATGCCCTGAAAAGATGAAGAACTATGTGGGGAGGTTTGAATTAGAATGGCCCCATAGGCTCATTTGTTTAAATATTTGCCCCTCAGTTGATTGAACTGTTTGGTGAAGAGGACCCTTGCAGATATCAGGCAGGGACACTAACAAAGAAGTGAGAATAAAAACTCAGTTCAGATTGACTTTGGCAACCTGGATCAAACCTTCTAGAAAGTCTGATGCCCTGAGGATTGTTGTCAGCATATCAAAAACACAGTGCCATTTGGGGCAAAATTTGCCTGGTAAGAATCATGTCCATTTCAGGTTTCTAAGCAACCATAATTCCAATTCCTGGTGTGCAATAAAGTTTAAAATCTGACTACATAGAAACTCTTTTGCAAAGTATGTGCAAGCATGAGGTTGGGTTCTCTAACTAAAAGGCCTAGAATCTAGTGTGGTCTTTGGGCAAGACAGCATAGAGGTCAGCAGGCCTATTAGTGACATCCACCCAAAGGATGGGTTCTGTTCACTGGGAGCTGGAGATAATGATCTAGGAAGAAAACAATCTAGGATAAACATTTTATGTGGGATCTGCTGTCACAGATAGTGAAAAGGTCACCAGGTCATTAACAAAATCACTCCCAGATTTCCAGGCAGGAAAACAGGTAGCTTATCTCCTCCATTGAGGGAAGGTCCCTGCCTGTTTAACATTACTAGTTTCTCTAGAGATCTGTGGGCTCAAGGAATTTTGTGCCCCCAACAGTTTGGAAGGATTAAGAGATACAGCTTTGTTGGAGGAGTTTTGTCACTGGGAGTGCTTTGAGGCTTTAAAAATCTGTTCTTTTACTGCTGAGTAATACTCTAATATGTATATATTCCATACTTTCTTCATC
>NC_022010.1:62082185-62082827 GCF_000317375.1 Microtus ochrogaster
TTCTGCTCATTTCTCAGTCCCTCATATCTGCCTTTACCCTTGCAGTGCCCCACTTCAAAGAAAAATTTTTAATGAAATAAATAAAATGAAAACCAACCAACTCAAGAAACAAACAAACCTCTTCATGCCTGCATTTTTCCTACCTCTCTAACACCTCTTTATCTGTCCTAGTGGCACTGGGACCCACTGTGTGGCACACACTATACTCTTTTATTCAATCAGCTTTACTTTCAAATGTTCATTGAAATGAGTCATTGGTCTGGTTCAAGGCTTCTGGTCTCTGGTACAATATCCTCAGCATCCCTGAACCCTCACGGAAACTCCTCTCAGATATCCAGTAGCCAACCATAATGGAGATCCTACAGGTATCATTCCACAGGACTTGTCCCTTCACGAGCTCCAGCAGGTCATTATAGATGGGGTAGATGTTAGTGTGGACTAACCCAAGGCCCTGGATGTGGGTCTGGGTGGTAAGTGAACTGTTCAGTCTTAACTACTGGGGCCACCACTCTCAGGTAATGGGCAAAGCACCTTCTCCTACACCCATGCCATCAGAGCCAGTTCTATGCCTGTGGTGAGGAGTGTGAAGACCAGCTCTCTTGCTACACTAGAAAGTCTGATGCCCTGAGGATTGTTGTCAGC
>NC_022010.1:62083247-62094482 GCF_000317375.1 Microtus ochrogaster
CACAGTCCCCAATACCAGCTGAAGCAGGGTCATACAGATTTGAGAGGTCTTCAGTTCTTTCCAGTTCCTTGGTGAAATCTGGGCCAGCACTGTAGCTGAAGGTCATGCCTGTGACTGTGACCCTACTTCAGTCAGGGTCTGTGTTGACATCTGTGATTCCTGTTACCATTGAGTAGCATTGGATGCCAGGGTCTGGATTGCCACCTGGAATCATGTTGGTGTCCAAAAACCATACTGCCAATGGGGTCAAACCAATCTAAATGGCTTGAGCTGCTACCTGCGGCAATGATGACATCCAGGTCCTGCAGCTACCAACGACCATGTCTGGGTCCATGATCCTACTGCAGCTTGAGTCTATGTTGAAATCCATGTTGCTACCAAAGGCCATAGGGAAGTTAGGAGTCTGGTCCACAACCTGTGATTTTGTTCCTTCCACCACAGGCCATGCCACCACCAAAGCCATGCTAAATGCAGTGATCTTCCCAGCCACTAGGAGCTATGGTATAGTCAAGGTTCAAGGTGCTGCCGAGGAAGATGTCTGGGTTCATGGTCCTGCTGAAACAAACCTGCTTTATCCTCAGTGCTCTCGTCCTCCTACTTATGGACCAAGATATCGACTCTCAGAGGATCATCTAACCATATATGCCTTTGTTCTACCATCATAAACTCTATCCCCCTAGAATCATAATCCCATTTAAATTATTTTACAAACTGGCTCAGTTATGGTGTTATTCCAGCAAGAGAAAAGACACCGAGTCTCCACTAAACTTAGCAACCATGTTCCATACCCTTTGTCCCTCTATCTTCAAGTTTAAAAGAGTGTTCTGGATATTACTGGTGAAATCACTTTCCCACCTTCAGGTTGAATAATCAGGCTAATTTTTTTTTTATCACTTATGGTTTTGCCTTAGCTTCCCACATGTTCTCCTGCTGCAATATTCATAAACATCCCTGTCCATGGCTGACCCAATTGCTTTCATCCATACAGATTCAAAGAACTGCCCAAAAATACAGTCTTCTATACTTTCATACTTCCATTTACAGATGCCTAGATTGGCACTTATATTTATTGGAAAATATAATTGACAGTTTATTTTCTCTCTCCTTTTACAGGTATCATAGAACATAGCAATAAAATAGATCCTAAGAGAGCTCTGTTATCCTCAGAACTTTCCCTTTCTCTCTAGATGACCAATATAATAATAAACTTGCTTTATCATTCTTGAGCTTTTCACTCAAACTTTACCTATAGACAGTAACTGGACCCCAATTTTTTTCATTATACTTGACAATCTTTTCTGATTCCCAAAATAGTGATTAAGTAAAGAACATCATGTATTCTAGGACTTAGGTGATATTGAGTGTCTTACAAATTGAACTTTAAATGATACTGAGTGTCTTACAAATATGGTAAATTATAAATTTTCCACTGTAAATAATGCACAATGCTTAAAGAGAGACATTTATTAACTATTTACACATACAAATCTCAATGCACTCTCTTAAGAAAACAGTTGGTATCTTCCTTACCTTTCCAACTATCTTATTATGTAAGAGTTCCAAGTAAAACTTTCTTGCTTTTGGCCAATAACCCAATGCTTTGCATTCTGGGTCATTAAATAAGGTCTTTGAATCTTTTTTGTATTTGTTCATTTAAAAGAAAAAATAAGGACTGGATATGTAGTTCTATAGAAGGATGTCTGTCTTGCATCAGAGGCCCTAAATTTTACTTTCAGGATCTCAGTACATAAATTACAAAAAATTACATTTCTTATTTGCTTCTAGAACTAATATAGTCATGTCTTTAATACCAAAAATTGCTTCATATTCAAAATGGCAGCCATCAGTCCTTTCAATTTGAAGATTTGTACCAGTATATAACCTATTTTTAAAAAATGTTCCAGTAAGATTACAAAGACTATTCCTAAAATGAAAATAGGTAATTCCTCTTTCTGTTGTAATGGAAATCTATACATGAAACTCACAAAGGTGACATTGTCAGCAAAAAAAGCATCCCCATCATCTCTCTCAAGGGAAAATAAATGTCAGTTGTACTCAGCCTTGAATTATATTATTTTTGATTCCCTTCATTAATCAAAACTGAAACATTTATTGGTGTGGTATTATAAAAAGAAAATACATAAACTAGGGAAATATTAGCAAGTTGGAAATTCCTAACATCTTGCAATGTATTTAAATGTCTCTCTGGAGACTTGTCTGGAATTCGTGTTATTAAGATTCGCTTTATGTTCCTGTTTGCTGCTCATCCCCATTGACCAATTGACATTTCCAGTCACCGGAAGGCCTTGCTCTTGCTTCTGTTCATGCATGGGAAGAAAATAAACAGCAAGTCTCCAGTCTTCTTGCCTTCTCTACTGTAGAAAAAAATAGTTTGTTTTTGGTTAAGAGAACTACTTTCAACTTAGCAGCTTTTCCTACCTAAATGCGCTGGTTGTTGGATTTTTTTTTCTTTCTTTTTATCTTTATGTAGCTACTCTGGTAGGACAAAGAAGGATCCAACTGTGCTTGATTGAATTATAATGATATATGCTCAAGGATGTTGTTGCCATTGTCAGATTTCTGCATCCTGGGTTCTTTTGTCACTGTACAAAATTTACCAATTTAAATGACATCCAAATTCTGTTCTAAACCATCCGATTCACTATATTTATTCTAAAAAATGTCGCTCGTATTATGGATAATGAAATACTTGCATGTGGTTAAATGCAATGAAAGTTGCATTTATTTTTATTATGGCCTAACAGTGAAACTAGAAAATTGCAGTAGAATTTATTTGTTTACAGTAGCAAATAGCAAAGCCCATATTCTGCATAAGCTGCTAATACTTGCTTGAAAATATTAAAACCTCAATTACGTTTTTTATTAATATTATTTTTTACTTTTGTAGACAGGGTTGCAGTATGAAATTCTGGCTGGCCTCAAACTCACATAGATTCTCAATCCTCTACTTCCTGAGTCCTGGGATAAAGTGTGTGCTACAACCTTGCTACAGTGAATTCATTATGTTTAGTAGAAAAACCTATTTTTATATGCCTCTTGGTAGTTTCTCTCATACCTAGAAGTAACTAAATAAGCACATTCACTTATTTTTTTCTTTAATCCTCACTTATTTGAAGTAAATAATCAAAGGAAAAACAACTATGACAATCTTTATAATTACCGGGCAGTGGTGGCGCACACCTTTAATCCCAGCACTTGGGAGGCAGAGGCAGGCAGATTTCTGTGAGTTCGAGGCCAGCATGGTCTACAAGAGCTAGTTCCAGGACAGGCTCCAAAGCCACAGAGAAACCCTGTCTCGAAAACCAGAAAAAAAAAATACTCCTTTTAAGTCATCATACATCAGCCCTCACCAGTACCATTCACTGCACTGATACTTCTACAGCAAAAATTGATTTGCTCCTTCATCAATTAAGGGTGTGCACATATGTTGGAGAAACAACATTGAACCAATTTTATTTATTAATAAATTTATTTTATCTTCATTTCTCTTTGTTGACTTTATATATTTATGTGATTTTAAAAATGAAATTTGTCTTTGAATTCAAAGAATATGACAGCCATCATATCAAAAAAAATCAATGACAGAACCAGTCCTGGCTATTACAAAACCTGCTTTTGACCAACTAACTAAAATATTTTTGATGGCCTCACTACAAAATTTACCTACTATCTTATAATAAAATCAAAACACAGGTGCTAACTAGATATGGCCTATGCAAGGGGGTTTAAAGCATTCTTATGGGGATTATGTTCAAAAAAAGAAAGAGAATTTTTTTAAAAAAAAAAAACAAGAATATTTTACTCAGATTTTTTTTAAAAAAAGAAATAAAAACAGAGAATCAACTATTCTAGTTTTTGCAGAAAGATGTTCCTCAAATCTGTTTCTCTGATGACTAAATTGCCTCAGAAACAAAATAATTCTTTGCTTGTTTGTTCGTTTGCTTGGGAAGTTAGCAGCCACTGTCGAACAATGCATAGCTTTACTACAGTGCTTTGTCAAGTATGAGCCCAAACATTTGTCCTGGCTCAGAGCTTCACATCTGATCAGTGGAGAACAGGAGAAAAATGGGTATGGCAGTTTGGTGGATAATTTTGTGTCTTGAGTCTGAGAGTCAAAAGAGAAAATTGCCAATTATATTTTGAATTAGCTAGTTTTGTTTTATTTTCCCATAATAATTTAAAAATTCTTTTTAAAATTAAAAACATTTTATTCTCCATCCCCACCCCGTGTGTGTGTGTGAGTGTCTGTGTGTGTGTGTGTGTGTGTGTGTGTGTGTGTGTGTGTGTGTGTGTGTTGTAAAGGTCAGAAAACAACCTTTTGGAGACAATGTTCTCTCCACTGTAGGATCTGGGAATTAAACTCAGGTCATCAGGAATGTGGAGCAAGTACCACTACCCACTGAACAGTCTTGTCAGGCCTATTTTTAAGTTTTATTTTAAATATGAATGTAAAATGCACAAAAAGTGTGGAAAGGAATATCCCACCACCGACAATAGCTTTAAAAATACTGGAGTATTCTTAGTGTTGGTATCTTTAGGACAACTGCAGACGTTTGTTCTTTGCATAGTTTGACTGCAAAGTAGGAAATGCTTCTTTGGGATGCCACAACTTACTCTTTCCACTGATCTAATAATACTGGACAGAAACACATGAGATTATTTTTATACTGAGTTCATAAGACTGACAGTGAGGTTGTTTATTAGCCTAGGTTGCTTTCATTTCCTGGTCACTGACAATCAGGTTTCCTCGGTATTAAAAGTAGATTGAAGTTGCACTGAATTATAGTCATCAGCCTGATATAAAATAATCTAGAAACATTAACAAAGCCTCTATCCAATATTTCATAATGTCAGTCCTCAGCAAGCTTGAAAAACTCATTTAAGCAAAAATAAAACCACTGAAACTGTCATGTTCTGACTTTGGAACTGTTATTCCTAATAAGTGGAAGAATTGATCTCCTTCATCTGAATGCACAGGTCATAGCACTGGTCTTGAGCTTCGCACAGCCAGGGTTGATTGATCCAGTGTCCTCTCCAGTGATTATCGCTTTTGTTTTGTTTTGTTTATTTTTAAAATCTTGATTAGGATGCTATTCAAAATGAGTAGGATTTGTATAAACTCAAAAATGGGAGAACTCTTATGAAAGATTGTACATTTGTGCAACTGCATTATGAGAATCCATGTAGCGAAACAAAGCTGAGTTTAGAGGTGATTTGCATATATGATATTTGATTTCCTCTGAACTATAACATCTGATCTCTAATATTAAATTCCCAACCACCTCTGTGATAAAAGGAGTACATATATCACTGGAAATTTTTGTATGCCCCATCTTTGTAGTAAGGCATTTGACTGTGACATAAAATATGATGGGCTCATGATTCTTCACCCTCTTGCATATGAAAGGGTAATGATTTAAGAAAAAATAAAGAAAGAAAGCAGAAGGCTGATGTAAGTGATGAAACAGTAACCCAATTGCTCAGTTTCCTTCCAGTTAGTTTAACCAAAGTGGAAACTATGAAATACAGCATAAATAGCAATCAGTGTTTCCTGTCTTTTCGCTTTCCCTAGCCTCAGTCTATAAGTCAGCAAAGTTCTTAAATCTTTCTAAGCTTTCATCTTTTCTTCACTTTGCAACTTGAGTTTGATCATTTTCTCTCTGCTATGAAAGAAAATTAAATGCTACGATCTTTTTTTCTTAAATTACACAAGTCTCATTTGACTCAAAGAAAATTTGTCTAATGAAAATGTCGAGACATATTTTATTTGCATTTCTTTTTTATTCTCATTTTTTTCAAAGTTGGCACATCTTTCTTTTTTCTTCCTTTCTTCCTTCCTTCCTTCCTTCCTTTCTTTGTTTTTTCTTTCTTTCTTATTTTCTTTCTTTCTTCCTTTCTTTCTATTTTAATATGTTCTTGTTTCCAACAGGTAAAACAGGCAGGCCTTGACTCGAAGTAAGAGTCTTTTCAAAGATATCATAAGCTTTCTTTACAAATAGATGCTTGTAACTGGATCTGTTTCCTTTAGGAATAGTGGATGCAGATGACTGCTTCTAGAGGAAGCAAGAATTTCCGGCTCTAAGATGGTGTGGTAACAGAACTCTCCCCACTACAATCTTAAGTTGGGGGTTTGCATGCTTTGAACTTCTTGATTGATTAGGTATTAGAGTGCTGGCTCAGACAGGCTTCTTTGTTGGAATATCTACAAGGAGGGCTCTTGCTGCTGTGGAGACCACCATAAGGATGATGTCAACTGTGGTTTCATTTTGGTACCACAGTTAGCAAGCAGCAATTGTTAACTGGCAGCCTTTTGTGCATCCATAGTAAATGAAAAGTCACTCACATGGAAGTCCTGAGTTTCAGCATATGAGTTCTAAAGGATAAAGTTAACTAAACACACAAGCAAGCATGACATTCAGAGGGAAATGCTAGCATAACCTTCATACTTGAACTTGTCTTCTTAAAAACACTCTTACACAGTCTATGATGTCGGCAAAACTGATATTCACTCGTTTTATAAATGATAAAATAGATGTTAGCATCTGAGACCCCGGGCAACTGTCTAATGATGAAGTTAGGATGTGAAAATACATCTGTAGGTACCACTTGTGGTTTCTTCCTGAATAGGGAGGTGATAAGCAGTAGTGATGTGGGATTCCCCTGTATGCTTGAATACCATTGGTTAATATCTTAGGCCTGTGCAGGGAAGAATATAGTTATGTGGGCAAAAGAAAATTGAATTCTAGGAGAAAGAAGGCAGAGTGAGGAGAAGCTATGAACCTGCCAGTGGAAACAGATGTGAGTCGCCAGCTGGAACTTTCCTTGCCAGTAGACCATGAGCTTCGTGGTAAAATATAAAATAATGGAAATGGGTTAATACTAGATGTAAGAGATAGCTAGAAATACACCTAAGTGATTGGCCAAGTAGTGATTAAATAATATAGTTTCTGGGTGATTATTTTGGGAATCTGGGCAGCCATGAACACACAAGTGACCTCCTACAACACAATAGGAGAAAATAAATACCACTAAAACCAGAAATGAAAGAAAAACAGTAGTAAAGCCATGTTTGTTCTTTTTGCATTGAATTTGGCCATCTAAGACTTTAATCTTTTCTTGTCCTGTTCAAAAAACACACATTTTAGTGTTTATAACAGTCTCAATTTAGTGTCTGCAAAAGCAGTCTCCTTAAACAGTGAGCTAGTTGTTTTTTATCAACTTGATGCAAATTTAGACTTATCAAGGAAGAAGGAATCTTATTGAAAAAATTACCTCCATAGGATTAACGTGTAAGTAAGTCTGTGAGTTATTATCTAAATAGATGATTGGTGTGACAGGTCCCATCTTTCCAGGGGTGGTGCCATCCCTGTATAGGTGGTCTGAGAAGGGATAAGCAACCAGACTGAGAAAGCCAGTATCACTCCTCCACGACTTCTGCTTCTGTTCCTGCCTCAAGGTCCTTCCCTTACTTTTGTCAAGGACTGTGATGTGAAATTGTAAGCTGATTTTTGCTTTTAGATTTGGTGTCTTTATCACAACAATAAAATCCTCACTGAAACAAAAAAAATATTCTTTTTCAATTTGGAAAGCAAATACTATGAAGAAGCATAGGAATCCAACAGAGTAAAGAAAAACAATAAGAATGAGAGAATAAATGGGCTAGTACACTATTTTCATGATGTTTGGCACAGGAAATTTATTTAGGACAGAACATAGAACAATAAGATAATCAGTTTGTCCAATGAGAGAGGAAGGTAGAATGCAGACATAGAACAAACAACCTGAAACCTACATAGAGCTGTCACACACAAAGAGAAACAAACCTGGTGGACAGGGGAAGTCCTATAGAGATCTGAGAGTACCAACGAGGTACCAAAAACATTCCCTATAAATGACCAAAACTCGATCTGATACTAAGGGCATTTTGATGCATAGGGTAAGTACCCATGCCGTATGCACAGCACAATAAAAGGCATTTGGACTGCAATGAGATATAGTACAACAGCGAAACACTAAAGTTGCTTATCCCCTTGCTAATATGCTATTATTTGTTGTGTATATGTGTGTTTTTTGGATGTATGGACACGTGTTTTTGAGGGTGTAAATACCCATGTTGTAGTGCAGGGGTTGTAGAACACTGAGGTGTCCTCTAACAATGCTTACCTTATTCCCTTGAGACAAGGTTTCTCACTAACCTACAGCCATTTTTCAGGTAAGTTGGCAGTCAGCAAGCTCAGTGATCCTTCTGTTTTATACACGCATATTCTCTAATGCCAGGACCCACAGGCACGCACAGCCACTCAAAGTTTTGTTGTTGTTCTTTGCTGTTTCATAGATGCTCGACACCCAAACTCAGGTCTTCATACTTATACAGAAAATTCTCTTACTCACTGAACCCTCTACCAGGCTCCTCGAGAGAAATTTTTAAAATCAACATTAGTAATGTTAGTGTATATCAAATCTCCTGAAACTTTGAAGTCATAATTTTATGTGTGAATCACAAGTAATCTTAAAGTTACAGATACTGGCTCACTAAAGCTTTATAAAATCACGGCGTTATGTATGTATGTGTGTTTATTTTTCCCCCTCAAATTATAATGAAGTCACTCTAGCATAATTTATTAACATTTTTATGCACCAAGAAAGATCATAATTTCCAATACCATGCATCCAATGATCAGAGGCAGTCAAGGTCAAGTATGATGAACTGGCAGTCAGGGACTCAGTTTCTACTGAGGTCTGCATTGACTCACTAGGATGGGTATACGTTCAATTGTTCGCTCTTACTGTAATATACAAAGCACTCAAGGACCTATTTTGCTAAGTGCTTCTAACTTCAAGGGCATCTATGGGGACTAGCAAAATTTTCCACACATTATGTCGATCATACATAATGGTGACTCAACTTGCAAAAGGTATAGAAATCATGAAATATGAAAGCCTTACTCTATTAGGTCATTACCTTGGATGCCTGACACATTTAGAATGATTTTGGTAAAAGCAGCTGCAGACTATTCTTCAGATGTAGATCTCACTCTTTTTTGTTGTATGATACAGTCACTACTATTACTTATCAGATCCATTATTTTTCCAGAAAACAATGCATATTATGTGATGATTGCTCTGAATACAGAATTTTGCTGTTCTTTCCTGAAAACAGTTATTCTTGTGCAACATGTTTAAATTACAGATATAAAATTTTTACAGATAATGAATCAGAAATTGCCTTTTGTTGACCTTTTGAAGGACTGCCTCTAATTTTAACTAATAGTCATACATAAAAGGTATGATCTTTTCCACTTTTTGTTATATCTTTTTATTGTGTGTGTATGTATACACATGCATCTGTGTGCCACAGCAAGCATAGAAGTCAAACGACAGCTTTCAGAATTCAAGTATCTCCTTGATTATCCTGATGATGAAACTTAGGTTGTCACACCTGGTACAGATGATCTAGCCCTCTGAGCCAGATTTTTTTTTTTTTTTTTTTGGTTTTTCGAGACAGGGTTTCTTTGTGGTTTTGGAGCCTGTCCTGGAACTAGCTCTTGTAGACCAGGCTGGTCTCGAACTCACAAAGATCTGCCTGCCTCTGCCTCCCAAGTGCTGGGATTAAAGGCGTGTGCCACCACCGCTCGGCTCAGATAATTTCTTTAATCTTATCTTTTTAAATCTATTCATTCAAACTTTAACACATGCACCCTTTCTGATTATCCAAGTTTTCAGTTAATGGCTAGGTAAGTCTCAATCATAGAAGTTTGTCCAGATCAGTCCACAACTATATTCTTGCAGTGCATTGCTTTCTATGAAACTTAAATATATGCACATGTACACACACACACACACATACACAAACTCACACACACAAAAAAAACAAGGACATATGCATGATTGTAATTAACAAGTGTTTCAGGCCTAATCTGAGAGCTTAAAAATTAGCTGAAACAATCTTAACTCAGACTTTAATGCTAAAATGCATAAAAAAGAAGAAGAAAGAAAAACAACCAATGGAATTTGGAAAAACATTTGGAATGCTTTTCATAGGGACCAAAATTCTTACATTTTCAAAACATTTACAAGTTACCTCAGATATGAATATTTTGTTGTTTTTTAAAATAGATTAAAGTGATTTATCAGTGATATCATTCTTATTTGTTCACTAAGAGTTATACTATAAGAAACTACTGGTGAGATATCAGAGACCTATAAATACATCTGTACATAATATCATTAATTTTATGTCAGTCTACACCCCATGATCTTCTTCACCCTTCTTCATTCAAATCAGAACTAATGAATCAGTAACATTTGAAAACTTAAGGGAAACTTACTTACCACAAATAGATGCTTTTTTTCATGTCCTTGAAGAGAAAAAGCTTAATGTTTTTATAATAATTAATAGAGTTGAGTCTACTTTTTCTGTGTATTATTTCTATAAGAAGATTAATTTGGACACACACCATGCTTCAAAGAGTTTTTGGTCTTATTATTTTAATTTACTTGCTTGTGAAGCTTTTAAAGAACTATTTATAGGCCAACGGGGAATAACCAAATCAATGCCAGAAGTTAAGGCTTCCTATGTCTTTAATTCACTTCTTTTTCCCAATCAAAACATGATGCTTTGAGGAAGCAGCCAAGAAGGACATATGTTCTTTTGAGTAGCATATTAGGAACTCTCCTAAGGACATAGAACTCTCAAAGGACTAAAGAAGGCAGTGCTCTCAATTCCTTTCCTCCTGTCTTTCAGTTTATATTTTACTATCACTTTGAGATTAGCCATACTTACTTAAAAATCACCCAAACATGTAGTCTTGTCTGTACATTTGTTATATTTGTCATCTTGAGATCCTGCAACAAAAAAAAAATAGCTTAACATAGACACTCCGCCACTGTCAAGTGCTGTAGAATAATACTTTGTGCAGTGTAAAAATTTGTCACTAGAGTTGGTTTAATAAAAATCTGACTAGCCTAAAACAAAACAAAACAAAAAAATCTGACTAGCCACTTGTCAGGCAGGAAGGTTGGGCAGGACAGCCAAACTAAGGATGCTAGGATGAAGAAAGGCAGCATGAGAAGAATCTCTAGCCAGACAGGGCAAGCAAGATATGACAAAGAAGCTCACCAAGGCCAGCTGGACTGTGACTGAAAAAGCATGGGATAAAACCGGACTCTCTGAACATGGTGAAAAATGAGGGCTGATGAGAAGCCAAGGACAAT
>NC_022010.1:62095352-62098787 GCF_000317375.1 Microtus ochrogaster
GAATACTTCCCAGGTGTGAGGCCCTAGGTTCAATCATGAACACCTTCTACAGTACCCACCAAAGCACTAAATTGTCTTTCTTTAATCTAACAGAAATTATTTGTGTGGAATATACATACTAAAATATGGTACCATCATCATCATGGCTTCTTTTTACTATACTTGAATATGATTTTTTTTTGTTTTCTGTATTGAAAAAAATTGAAAGAGAAAGTCAAAACAATTATAGTAAATTAAATGGTATTCTCACTAAAAGACCTGGCATATTGGGGATCTGGAAATAATCTTTAACTGTTCTATACCTCTTACACACGCCGTGATTCAGTACCAAAAACTGAGTGCTGGAGACATTTCTCCAGGTCTAAATTGCCGGGAGTTGATTTTTTCTTCCTAGAGCAATGACACTGCCATGCTTGGTTTACAGAACATCAAAGGCAAGAGAGTAGCACCATGTAATAAGCTTCCTGCCAGTACTGCCGTTGAGTATCTAAGTCAGGCCAAACATCCAAAGTGTCCATTAGTGGTAGTGAGAAAGGACTGGTAATTTGGGAGCAGGAAGTTGGGACAGGAAAACTGTGCCTATAATCAAGAGTTGTTTCTTTTCAACAACATTTGCATTGTTATTGAGCATATTTTTTGTGTGCCAAAAACTGGGAAAGCATGAACTAGAGAGATGATTCAGTGGTTGAGAACACTGGCTGCTCATTTGTTGTAATAGGGGTGGCGGGCCGCTTCCTGCCACCCCGCTAGCTTTACCAGAAATAATTATACCGAAACTGTATTCTTTTAAACACTGCCTGGCCCATTAGTTTTAGCCTCTTAACCCATTTCTAATAATCTATATAGCACCACGAGGTGCGCTTACCGGGAAAGATCTTAACCTGTGGCTGTGTTGGGAGTGAGAATCATGGCCACTCCTGACTCAGCTTCTTTCTCCCAGCATTCTGTTCTGTTTACTCCACCCACCTAAGGGTTGGCCTATCAAATGGGCCTAGGCAGTTTCTTTATTAATTAACCAATGAAAGCAACAGATTAGAAAGAAATCACTCCCACATCACGCATTCAATGTATCCTGGTTTCATTCCCAGAACCCAGGGATCTGTCTCTGACTTCTGGCCTTTGCAGGCAAATGTGGTGCATACTGTATGTAGCAAGACACCCATGTACATAAAATAATAAAAATAAAAAATAAAAAAATTTGAAGAAGCAAAAGGGGAAATGGAGAAGCCCTTTTATATATTTCATAACCAGGAAGGAATCGTAAAAATGAATTAAAATCTATGAAAACAAACAAAGAAAGAATATGTGTATTTCTACAAAATTTTGAAAATGCAGTAAAAATCATGGAGTCACTTACAAATACATTGAAATTGATGAAAGGAGATATCATTGCATGAAAGAAAAGATTGATGCTTGACATTGTAATAGAAAAGTTGTCCAGAGTAATGAAGAGAATGTTTGTCAAAGTTAGTATTGAATTTCAACTTGATACCCAGGAGATGGGTCTCTAAGCATACCCTATGGAGAATTATCTTGATGAGTAATTGAGGTGGAAATGCCTTCCCATCATGGTGCTATTTCTTTGGACTAGGATATTGGACTGTGAATAGAAGAAAAGATATTGAACTGCTGCAGGCTTCCATAGCTCTCAGCTCCTGATTGTTTATGATATGACAAGCTGCTTTAGTCCCCTGTCACCTTGATACCCACTATGGTGGAAGGTGTGCTTGAACTGGGAAGCAGAATAAAACCTTTATCCTTTAATTTGCTTTTGTCAGGGAATTTTATTACAGCAACAAAAAGTATGACAGGGAGCAGTACTGAACCAGCAGCCTAGACTGGAGCCGACCTGAGACAGCGAGCTCTGCAGGAGCAGAACTGAGCTAGTGACCAAGACAAGGGTGGGCCCGAGATGGCTAGCTCCAGGTGAACAGGAGCAGATCCCAATCAGAAACGGGATTGAGCCAGTGGACTATGCCAGAGCAAGCATGAGACAGCGAACTCCACAGGAGCAGGTACAGTGAAGCAACTGCCGAGGGAGTGGGCAGGAACCAGAGACCTCTGCGGGTCCATGCATGAATCTGGACCCTCCAAGGAACTAGGCCTTAGCCAGGACTTCTGCAGGTCCAGCTGTGAGTCTGGGACCTTTGAGGGAGTGTCCTGAGCCAGGACCTCTGCAGGTCCAGGTGTGAGTATGGAACTTCTGTGGGAGTTGGCAGGTACCAGAGACCTCTGTGGGTCTAGGCATGAGTCTGGGATTTTGAGGGAATAGGCCTGAGACGGAACCTCCTTGGGAATGGGCACGGCTGAATCTGGGACCTCCAGGAGAGTAGATCGGAGCCAGAGACCTTTGTGAGACCAACTCCAAGTCAAGGACCTCTACAAGAGCAGATCCAGACCAATATTTATAGAAACAGGACTGAGCCAGCAACCTAGGCTGGAGCAGGCCTGAGACAGCGAAGTCCACAAGAGCAGAACAAACCCAGGGAGCACTGAACAACCTTCAGGAAGACAGAGTGACCAATGAAGTGACTAGAACCAGGGCACTGACTGTAACATGAGGAGCAGCCATCTGATGCTTGGATTGACTGACACCTGGAAGATTGATCACCAGAGTTACAGGCAGCTTCAATTACACCAATCAGAGGAAAAAATGGGTAGACAAGGTAAGAACACATGCAACACCACAAAGAACAACACAGCACCAACAAAAATTAGTGACCCTACAATAGCAAGACTTGAACAACCAAATATAGATGAAGCAGAAGAAAATGACCTAAAAAAAAACTTTAGGAGAATGTTTGATACACTTAAAGAGGAAATGAAAAATTCCCTCAAAGCAATGGATGAAAAGACAAACAAAAAAATTGAAAGAAACCAACATATCCCTTAAAGAAAACCAAGAAAAAGCAATCAAACATATGAAAGAAACTATTCAAGACTTTAAAGCTGAAATAGAGACAATAAAGAAAATACAAACCGAGAGAATTATAAAAACAAAATCATGAGAAAACAATCAGGAACCACAAACACAAGCATAAACAGCAGAATATAAGAGATAGAAGAGAGAATCTCAAGCACTGAAGATACAATAGAGGAAATAGACTCATCAGTCAAAGAAAACATTAAATCTAACAAAAGCTAAATATTAAAATTCCAAGAAATATGGAACAGTGTGAAAAGAACAAAGCTAAGAATAATAGGAGAAAAAGTTCAACTCAGTAGCACAGAAAAATATATTTAACAAAATCATAGAAGAAAACTCTCCCAAACTAAAAGAAAGATATGCGTATGAAGATACAAGAAGCTTACAGAACACCAAATAGACTGTATCAAAAAAAAAAAAAAAGTCCTCTAGCCACATAATAACCACAACACTAAACATTCAGAATAAAGAAAGAATATTAAGGGCTACAAAGGAAAAAGGCCAAGTAA
>NC_022010.1:62098887-62099677 GCF_000317375.1 Microtus ochrogaster
AATATTTATAGAAACAGGACTGAGCCAGCAACCTAGGCTGGAGCAGGCCTGAGACAGCGAATTCCACAAGAGCAGAGCAAACCCAGGGAGCACTGAACAACTTTCAGGAAGACAGAGTGACCAATGGGGTGACTGGAACCTGGGCACTGACTGTAACATGAGGAGCAACCATCTGATGCTTGGATTGACTGACACCTGGAAGATTGATCACCAGAGTTACAGGCAGCTTCAATTATACCAATCAGAGGAAAAAATGGGTAGACAAGAACACATGCAACACCACAAAGAACAACACAGCACCAACAAAAATTAGTGACCCTACAATAGCAAGACTTGAACAACCAAATATGGATGAAGCAGGAGAAAATGACCTAAAAAAACTTTAGGAGAATGTTTGATACCCTTAAAGAGGAAATGAAAAATTCCCTCAAATCAATGGATGAAAAGACAAACAAAAAAATTGAAAGGAACCAACATATCCCTTAAAGAAAACCAAGAAAAAGCATTCAAACATATGAAAGAAACTATTCAAGACTTAAAAGCTGAAATAGAGACAATAAAGGAAACACAAACCGAGGGAATTAAAAAAACAAAATCATGAGAAAACAATCAGGAACCACAAACACAAGCATAAACAGCAGAATACAAGAGATAGAAGAGAGAATCTCAAGCACTGAAGATATAATAGATGAAATAGACTGATCAGTCAAAGAAAACATTAAATCTAACAAAAGCTAAATATTAAAACTCCAAGACTGAGCTCTCAAGGTCCCAATGAGGAGCAGAAGGA
>NC_022010.1:62100495-62103372 GCF_000317375.1 Microtus ochrogaster
CATAATAACCACAACACTAAACATTCAGAATAAAGAAAGAATATTAAGGGCTACAAAGGAAAAAGGCCAAGTAACAAATAAAGGCAGACCTATCCGAATTACACTTGACTTCTCGATGGAAACAATGAAAGCCAGAAGGCCCTAGTCAAATGTCATGCAGATATTAAGAGACCACGGATGCCAGCCCAGACTACTATACCCAACAAAACTTTGAATCATCATAGAAAGATAAACAATATATTTCATGACAAAACCAGATTTAACCAAATCTCAGAATCATTATCCACCATGATCAATTTGGTTTCATTTCAGAGATGCAGAAATGGTTCAACATACGAAAATATGTCTACATAATCCACCATATAAACAAACTGAAAATAAAAACCACATGATTATCTCATTAGATACTGAAAAAGCTTTCGACAAAATACAACATTCCTTCATGATAAAGGTCTTGGATATAGCAAGAGATACAAGGAAAATACCTAAACATAATAAAAGCAATATAGAGCAAGCCAACAGCCAATATCAAACAAAATTGAGAGAAACTCAGAGTGACCTCACTGAAATCAGAAACAAGACAAGGTTGTCCACTCTCCACATATCTATTCAATATTGTTTTTGACTTTCTAGCTAGAGTAATAAGACAACAGAAAGAGATCACAGGGATACAAATTTGAAAAGAAGAAATCAAACTTTCACTATTTGCTGATGATATGATAGTCTACATAAGTGACCCCAAAAATTCTACCAAGGAACTTCTACACTATAAACACTTTCAGTAATGTAGCAGGATACAAGATTAACTCGAAAAAATTAGTAGTCCTCCATTACACAGATGATAGATGGACTGAGAAAGAAATCAGATAAACATCACACTTCGCAGTAGCCACAAATAGCATGAAATATCTCAGAGTAACTCTAAGCAAACAAGTGGAAGACTTGTATGATAGGAACTATAAATCTTTGAAGAAAGAAATTGAAGAAGACACCAGAAAGTGCAAAGATCTCCCATACTCTTGGGTAGGTAGAATTAACATAGTAAAGTGGCTATTTTACCAAAAGCAATCTACAGATTCAATGCAATGCCCCTCAAAATCCCAATAAAATTCTTCACAGACATCGAAAGCATGGTACTCAATTTCATATGTAAAAGTAAAAAACCCAGGATAGCCAAAAAAAAATTTGTACAATAAAAGAACATCTGGAGACATCACAATCTCTAATTTCAAACTCTACTACAGAGCTACAGTACTGAAACCAGCCTGGCATTGGCATAAAAAAACAGACAGAAGGAACAATGGAACCAAATAGAAGACCTGGATATTACTCCACATACCTACAAACACCTGATTTTTGACAAAGAAGCAAAAATATAAAATGGAAAAAAAGAGAACATGTTTAACAAATGGTGCTGGCATACCTGGATATCAATATGTAGAAGAATGAAAACAGATCCACGTCTATCACCACACACAAAACTCAAGTCCAAATGGATCAAAGATCTCAACATAAAGCCAACCACACTAAACCCATAGAGGAGAAAGTGGGAAGTATACTTGAACGCACTGACACAAGAGACCACTTCCTAAATATAACCCCAGTACCACAGACACTGAGAGAAACAATTAATGAATGGGACTTCCTGAAACTGAGAAGCTTCTGTAAAGCAAAGGACATGGTCAACATGACAAAACAGTGGCCTACAGACTGAAAAAAAATCTTCACCAACCCTATATCAGACAGAGGTCTCATCTCTAAAATATATAAAGAACTCAAAAAATTGATCATCAAAAGAACAAATAATCCAATAAAAGAAATGGAGTACAGACCTAAACAGAGAACTCTTAACAGAGAAATCTAAAATGGCTGAAAGACACTTAAGAAATGTTCAACATCCTTAGTCATCAGAGAAATGCAAATCAAAACACTCTGAGATTCCATCTTATACCTGTAAAAATGGCCAAGATCAAAAACACTGATGGCAACTTATGCTGGAGAGGTTGCATATATGAACCAAGTTTAGAGGAATAGTTTTGACTGAAATATAAATTTATGCATTATCAGAATAATTATGTCAGCTGAATCCATAGACTTAGAGGACACAATCATAAGGTAAAGACTGACAAGAACATGCATTGTGAACAGTGCAGAATCTGTCAGAATCTGTCTAAACAAATCACCTCACCCTCTCTCCCTACCTTCCTTCATCTTTCTTTCAATTTTATGCTATTTTTATAAATCTTTTAAATGTTTTCAATATTTTTCTTAGGATCATGTAAGGTGTGAGAGAAATGTAGCACATGTGCCGTGGTGTGTGCATGTAGCGGTCAGAGGGCAAATTGTGGGAGTCCCTGCTACCCTGAGTGTCCCAAACTTAGGTTGCTAGGCTTGGCAGTAAGGGCCTATATACACCATCTTACACACTTGTATATTTTCTGAGTCTTTTCTGAAAACAAAGGAATTATAACATTTATCATTAGATTACTTACATTGAAATAATAAGTAGTTTTCTACATGCTTTGATGATATACACTAAAATAGGCACAAATGTTGTAGCTGCTGCTTTTGTGATAGTGGTGGGACTTTGTGTTAAGGGTGGGGATGATGGGAGTTTGTGATGGTGGTATGTAGGGGTCCCTTCAAGCTTAACATATCAAAGGGAAATAAACTGCTTGAAGCAAGAAAGAAAACTCAGTTCAGCACAACTTAAAAAGTTCTGGGCCAAAACTATTGGAGTCTGAAACCAGAAGAGTTGATTTTAGACTTTGAAATCCAGTATAATTTTGAAAGAAAAAGTTTCCTAGCTGGGCGGTGGTGGCGCACGCCTTTAATCCCAGCACTTGGGAGGCAGAGGCAGGCGGATATCTGTGAGTT
>NC_022010.1:62103489-62105863 GCF_000317375.1 Microtus ochrogaster
AAAGAAAGAAAGAAAGAAAGAAAGAAAGAAAGAAAGAAAGAAAAAGTTTCCTGGTAACAATCATTCCAATCCAGTACACAGAATAAAGCTGAAAGTATGATTACATTAAAACTCTTTTATGAAGCACATTGACCTCTACCATGAGGATTGATTCTACAGCTTAAAGGCCTAGGATCTGGTGTGGTCTCTTGCCAAGATAGCATAGGGGTCAAGAGACTATAAAGTACATGTGACATCCCCCTAAAAATGGGTTCTACTGATTGAGAGACAAAGCTATAGGTAAAGGTCGAGGAAGGGGGAGTCTCAGAATAACATTGGAGATTTAGATGAGGTCTGGCTGTAGAGATAGTAAAGGTCAGCAAGTCATTAACAGGTATTTGTTTCCTCTTTGAGGAGATAAGGCTTCAGGATTAGCATTCCTGGTTTCTCCGTTGCTTATCTGCAATACCTTCTGCTTTCCACAGTGGTGCTAGTTATAGTTATAGCAGTTTATGGTGATGGTGGGTGCGGTATTGAAGGTGGTGGCAATGAAAGTCAGTGGTGGTGGTAGAAATGGCATTTGCAATTTCCATTAACAAGATGGCTACACATTAAAGGAACAAGAATTTTGGTTAAATGCTAGCTTTGAATTACAATCTTACTGAAATACTTTTGTAGACGGTGTAATAACCAAGCTAGCTTAATATGAAGCAGCAAATTTTAATGAAGGGATAGCTTACAACACCAGGGATCCAGCGATGAGCAGGAGATACAAAAAAGAGAGCAGTGGGGCTCAAGCCCGCCTGATTTATATGTAAACATTAGCCTGAGGCGAACACGCCCCCTAATGGGCTGGACTAACCCTACATACTTTTAGACATTGTATTGATTTTTTTTCTCCAGAAAATATTGGAGACAATTTAGTTTTTCTTTGATGACTTAGTATCACCTTTTGAACATCAGTTTTTTTTAATGGGCTCTCATATGTTTAAAGGTCATTTAGGAGTGAAAACCCTGTCATTAATTATGATAGCATTCTAGTGCTGATTGCCAGTTATGTTTGCTGGTCACTGTCTCTCATGACTCCTTCAAGATGTTGCTTTTAATATGCTTGGCATCAGGTAATCAAGTGTATTAGAATTGTGACTGGGATAGATAAAAGATCATACATGCTTCATTCCTGATTGGTTTATAACTTTCAGATTTTTAGGATTGTCAGATGCTAGTGCACCTTTGATAAACACACATATCTGTAGAATAATGACTTCTTAATCTTTGATTCTTTTTAAGTGTAATTATGTGTAAAATTGCTTACAAATAGTCATATATTTATTTTAATTTACTTTGATAGTTTTTATTGTGCATTTATTTATTCCAGTAAATTATCTGCATGCAGAACTTCAGCTGAAAATCATGAAACATTAACTGAGAAAGTATATATATTACTGTATACTTTATTTTGCAAGTAAAATAAATATACAAGAAGATATTGAGGAACTTGCTTGACTCCATTTTGAAGGCAAGAGCCATTATGCTGTATTGTTAAAAATAAGCTTCTGTTTCCTGTAAGAACTAAGTTGCTCTCTGTTTCCTGGAACCTAACCTTCCCCAACCCAGGACCTTGCCTTGTTTTTTTAGACTATTCTTACCTTCCCTGACTTTCCCTGACCCTCCTTAACCCCCACATCACATGGTAACTACATGATATTTTTGATATATTTTCTATATTCCCTTATTGTCCCATTATCTCTCTCAACTAAATTTGCTTCACAGTTATTCATGATTTTACTCCTTAGAAGGGACCCAGGAAATGAATTTGGGGTTGCTTCCCTTAACCTGACTTTGGAAGCAGCCACTGGCCAGCTCTTGGGTGCACCCAAATAAAAATAAATCAAGCCTGCTTCAAATTTGACTAAACTTGTGATAGTGGTCTTTTTCTCATTGTTAAGATCGATAATATATGAAATTAAAGAATTCAAAAGTGATATGCTTACTAATATTAAAAGCAATACTACTTTATGATTCTATAAAAATGTTAAGCAGTGATAGAATATAGATATGCTTCCTTTCAACACGCAGAAAGAAGAGCAAGAACAAGTCAGGTATAATGGTTGTTAAGAATGAGGTACTAGGCTGGCCCCTGTCACCTGGCAGGATGTGCACAGGATCCTGTGGCTTTTATGTCACTACAGTCTGTACTCAGAACTGCTGCTCTTCTGAAGAGGCAGGCTGGTCCTTATTTCTTCTTTCTTTTCCTCTCTCTCTGTCTCTTTCTCCTCCCTCTCTGTCTGTCTGTCTCTCTCATCTGCTGTTCCTGTCTCCAGATGCTGATCTTTTCCCTTCCCTTTACCCTTCTTTCAATAAACTCCCCACTTAAACTTTGCTTGTATGGTGT